>NC_052476.1:17042567-17123266 GCF_009730915.1 Dioscorea cayenensis subsp. rotundata | reverse complement strand
AAAAATAAATAGTATTTATTGAATAGTTATTTTATTAATTAAAATTATTGCTTTTAAAATAGTATGTATATGGTAAAAATTAAATTGATTAAAATAAAACAAAAAAATTTCGTTTATCTTGTAGAATAGAATAGAGTAATATAGAGATAAACTAAGTGACACTGTGAAAATAGAGTTAGCGAAGAGGATATTGAAAGAAAAACATAATAATATATTAAAATAAACTCAAATATTGCAATACTCTATCATATTCAATACAATATATTTACAAATATTTTATTTAAATTCTATTTTACCGCACTAAATCATCTTGGTATTGTATTTTTAAATGAGTACTTCAAATATTTTTTATAATCATAAATGATTACCTTCATGTATAAATATCATAATAATACATGTATTTTTTTATATATATTTCTTCAAATTCAAAGTTATATGAGAGAATTATTCTCTTGAATATTTATTATTGTTAGTTCCGCCAGTGTGATTTGTGTATTTTTAGGGAAACACTCAAGCACTCATAGAAATCTCATACAAACCAACAAAGAAAAAGACACAAGACGTTGGTAATCCAGTTCGGCATCCACTCGCCTACGTCTAGGGGGTCAGGCCTGAAGATAAACAATCCACTAAAAGAGATGAAAATAGATGAGTACAAACACTTTTGTCACTCACTCTCCCAACAATAAAGATCACTATCCTCTCTAGATTGTCTAGTGCTCACATACTTTTCTCTACAAGAGCTATACTCAATCTCAAAGTAAGGTAGCTTATATAGACTCCTCAACATCCCAAATATAGCACATATCTCTTTTAGAATCTCCGCTGCTACTAATTTAAAAACCTTCCAAAATTAGTTGTTGCAACCCCTGTTGTAACATGAATTGCAACATGGCCCTAACTGCTGACTTGACTGAGTTCTGGTTACATTGCGGACGACCTCAATACCCATCAACCTCCCGGTCATGCTTAATCCCGAGTCGGTGCAGTCAAATCTCCCGATCCCGACTGTCGGCAACTAGCCTACCTCCTTAGTTTTCCACCACGCAGTCCTCTCGCAAGGGCAACATGTCTTTGTGTGTCTTCATGAAACTTACCAAACTTGATCTTCAATTTATCCAAGATTGGTCTTCAAATCTTCCCAAAATAGATCTTTAATCAATCATCCAATCATGCCAACAATAGGCATGTCTTCAAATCTTGCCCTTAATAGTCTTCAATCATCCTCATTAAGATTTCTTCAAATAATACCTTTAATAGTCTTCAATCATACCATTGATAGGTATTTCTTCAATTAAACTTCGCCCATATTTAGTCTCAAATCAAATCTCTTTAAATATGGCCTTGATATGATCTTGTCTTTAAGTTGCAATATGTTACAAAAAATAACTCCACCAAGATCTTCAAGATATTTGTTTCCATGTTGTAGAGATATTAAAAATAACTCCACCAAGATCTTTCAAGATATTTTGCCTTTGAGCCAAGACTTCTTGCCATGTCACCATGATTTCCATGTCATCAATTATGCCCTATCACTATGGTTGTCACATCATCTTGTCTTGGTGTCAAATCATAATCAAAGTGCATTTGCACTAACAATTATTTTTTTTATTTTTTATTTTTAAAATGAACGTTGACAAGTCACATCAATAGTGTGCATAGATAAAGAGTTGTACCTCAAACTATATATACTCTTAATTATCATATGTGAGTTGAAATTCAAATCTGTCTTTTTGATAAGAATATGAATACTTTACATATAAGACCCGATATTAATAGATCAATTGGTTATTGATTATTTGTTACTATTAGAAATATTTGTTATACTTACACTTTTTAGATCTTTCAAGCATGTTAATGAAGCATGAAACACAAATTTATCAAAATAAATGAATAGAGAACAAATAAATAAATGCAAAGAAAAGAATTATAATAAACTGGAGGCTCATGTGGCAATGTCAGGGAAGGGGTACCTTTAACACCAGTGAGGACTAAACAACACACAAACATTTGTCGGGGCTCATATTATTTCATTACTTTGTACAAGAATGAAAGACAAATCTAACCACCGACCTTAGTAACAAAGCTTATCACTGCTCTCACCACATGGTCTGCCTCTTTTCAATATATATATATATATATATATATATATGCAAATCTTAAGTGGATTATTCAAACAATATAAGTTTTTACCAAATATTAAAAAAAATCATAAAAAGATGATCAAATAAAAATGAGAATCAAATGGCTCATAATCTAGTGATATTTAGCTCATTTAAAAAATGAAAGTGAGACATTCAAAAATTTTTAAGCTCAAAATATATTTAAAAGATTAGTGATAACGGATTGCCAGTTGTGAGTGGAAGCTCACAACCCAAATTTTCTGTCCCTTGATAAAGGTATACAAGCTAGAGGATCTATTCTTGGTTTGTGTGCACATTTTATGTATATGATGTTTATTATTTTCAAAAATAAAAATAAAAATAAAAAAATAAAAAATAAAAAATAAAAAATGAGAATGAATTGCAAGGCTTCTCATTACCAATGATTTAATATGTTTGGTTTTTTATTTTTAGATTTCATAGCTGCAATCAACACGATAGTGAAATTATTGGGTTTGGCGTCCGTCTCCTATGGTAACTCATTGACCTAAAATTAACCAAATTAATCAATTTGATTTAAGGAAGGAAAAAAAGTTTTTATAGATGATGCATATGTGCTCAAGAGAATAAGAAAAAAAGAAATTGGACAATAGTTTGATGTCTGCTGTTGATGGCATTTCAGCCATATAATCCTTTCAAGAAAGTTTCCACATCTATCAATTCCAATTTTCATACTGTTTTTGATTGATAAAGATCTTTTCAAATTCATATCTTTTGAAATTATAATTTTTGAAAAAAAAAAAATTAATATGGTTTCACCTGTGCAGTGTTGTTAATGCTATTACTATCTGCGATATAGAACTTTATATTCTTATTATTTTTTTAAAAAAATATTTTCATATTAAAAAATTATGGAAATTGCAAAAAAAAACTCTCTCAGTTTGCAATAGTACCAAATACACCCTATTTAATTTGGCAATCCCTAAAGGCCCATTTTTTTTAAACTCAATGTTTTCAAAACCCCCAAAGCATGAAATGGTGGTTAATGGACTGATTTTTAAATTTTATGGACGAAATTGCCTTTGCATGGGAAGTTGTGCCACTGCAATCATTTCGGCGGTTTGAGAGGAAGTGGGGGATTTTTCTTAGGGTAATCCCAAGAGACAACTTTACTAAATCCGTATACTTATTTTTTCTCAACTTGCCTCTTCAGCTTTTCCTTTTCCGAAGTTGTCTTTACCAGCACATCCTTTGTAATTTCAACTTTTCCCTTTCCACCGGTGTCTCGAAAGAGAAGTCTCGCGCAAGTATTCGGCATTTCATCAGTTTGTAATTTAAGGTATTGAAGAATTTGTGATTATGATTTTATGTTAACTATTTTGGTATAAAGAAAGATTTTTCGGTTTTGTTTTGTAGTTCTGTTTTTATTGAAAGATATTGAAGTCTGCAGGGGGATTTCTCGGCTGGGGTTTTGTTAGTCTGTAGGGAGATTTCTTAGCTAGGGTTTTGTTTTGTTTTACATTTTCGTCTATGTACACGATCGAAATAGTTTTTCGATTGTTATGATTTGTGTAATGTTTATAATGTACGTTTTCCCTTTCATTTGATATGGTTGTAGTTTTACAAATAATCTTTCTGTTTAAAAAAATGAGTTTTAGTTTAAAAACGAATGTAATCCGTTTAAATATTGTGGTTACCGTTTAAGAAACTAGATCATTGTTTACAATATTATATCTATGTTTAATAATTTAGGCTTCCGTTTAAAATCTTATATTTCCATTTAAAACTTTGTGAATATTGTTGAATGTATTGTTATTATCGCAAGCTTGTGATTATAGCGGTCAACCAAGTTAATGGGCGATGCTACTTGACACCGATAGTGGAGACCTTGGCTGAATTAAAAGTTCACATGACCCCTCGACACTGGAAGATCATCCGAAGGACATCGTTTGTAGCATTTTATGAGCTGGAAGCTGTATTCCAAGAGAGGGCCCTTCTTGATTCTCTATTGCAAAGGTGCGATGGCCGCACTAATAAATTCAAGACCGGGAAAGCCTATTGAGTTTCAGGCTTGAAGATGTGGCCCTCGTTCTTGGTCTGCGTTGCGATGGAGATGCAGTCGTGTTTCTAAAGAAGAAAACACGCTCAGCTTTCGAAAAGAGGTATTTATCAAAAACCTACGAGAGACATAGAGACTCCATCAAGAGAACTCTTGAGCAACTTGTTCGACAGAGGGGAGAAGAAGAAAATTTTGTCAAACTCCGGATGGTGTACCTCATGGGTACAATCCTCTTCCCAAATACCTCAAGCTCGGTTATGAACTGGATCGTTGATTATGTCGATGATCTACCTGGTATGGGGCGATACGCATGGGCGCAGGCAACGCACAAGTGACCTATGGAGGATATTCCACAAGTAGCCGCTTGAGTGCAAGGTAGATGCGTGGGAGAAGAAGACCAACATAGGGTATATTAAGGGTTGCTTGGTCGCGCTTAACATATGGTTCTACGAGCTAACCGGAATCGGAAAGAAAGTCCGTTTTGGCAAGACCCCAAGGATGCTGTGCTACGGTGAAAATACTTATCGGAAGCAAGCGACGATAGAAACCAGTTTGTCATCTCTCGAAGGAAAAGAGGTAATAAATCATAAACAATATGTTTAACAGTAGCCGTTAATGTTTAAATATAGTATTTAGCATTTAATAGTGTTTATTTTCTGTTTAAAAGTATTCTTTAAAGTTTAAACATTTTGTTTTTTGTTTACGTACATGCGATATTGTTTAAATATATAAGGTAAATGTTTAAATATATTTGTTATTCTTTAAACTGAATGATTTCGCTGAGATTATTTGGTTTACAAATGTTAGTTTCTTGAGCCGGTCCCGGTAAATGCTGATGAAGATATATTTGTTCGGGCCAACCGCCGGGTGGATGCTATTGCTCCGGAACCACTTACTCGAAGGCAAAATGAGAGGCCAACCTCTTCCGTGTGCACTCGACGCCGTTCTCCTACTTCCAGCCCAACAAGCGCATGCATTCCTTAACGCGGGAGAAGCCCTCCCCTACCCTGCCCGATTGCAACACCCCCCTGACCACGATAATAACAGTCTCCCCGATCGCCACAACCCCCTGACCGTGGCAGCCCCACCGACGGCATTAGGCGATGATGTTACTGTAACTCTTTTGCAGGCATGTTAGATATTGATGACCGAGTTCCCTCGGCTTGTCGCTCGGGTTGAGGCATTGGAAGGACAGTCACAATCGACTGCACCGTTCCTCCAAACAAATGAAGCACCCAGGATGGACAAGGTGTCGTAACTTGACGACGAGGACTTCATCGGGATGCCCATTCCAAGACGGTCACGTTTGAAGAGACTTGCAAAAAAGAGGAAAACAATAATGGCTATGTATCCACCACCAGCTGATGATAAAACAGTAGCAGCACCATCGGCGACTGATGCTGTTATTGAGTCTGTCACTATTGATGACATGCATGTCATGGTGGAGAAAATAATAGATGATGTTGCCATTGCCGCCGTTGATAAGATCGTTGACTCTGTTGTCAACGAAATCCCCATCACGGTGGAACCGACGGCCGACAGTGCGGCATCGAATGTGGACACAATCCCTGAAGAACAAGAACCAGCTGAGGGTGTGACTCTTGTTGATGCTGTTGCCGTGGCCGCGGTTGAGAAGATCGTTGACTCTATTGTCAACAAAATCATAGTCACGGTGGAACTAGTGGCCGATAGTGCCGCATCGAAGGCAGACACAATCCCACAACAACAAGAAGCATGTAAGGATATGTCTCCGGTTGATGCTATCGTTGTGCCCGCATCGAAGAAATATGTTGCTGGTGCTGAACATCGACAACCGTCAACAACAGTGCGGCATGATGATCCCAAAATAGCTATTGACGAGGGGCAAGGGAACGCCACAGAAAAAGCAATGAGAGATATGATCTTTGCCAACCAACAATATGAAGAAGTTCGGAAAGACTTTATTCTGAAGAAGAAAAAATACGTTGGACAATCGCGCCTCAACAAATTCAAGCAGGAGTTGATAAGGATCTTCCTCAACTAATGTATGGACAAGTAAGTTTGAAGTTTTTATGTTATTATTTAAATTTATATGTTAACCTTTAATTTATGTATTTACCGTTTAAATATTTGTAAAATCATTTAAATATTTACAATATCGTTTAATTATATTTGTTACCGTTTAACCGCATGACTGTCGTGTAGTTGAATGACTCTCTCAGCACCACACGGTCCAGACTATTCACGCTGCTTGAGGTGAAGGAGATGGTCTCAGACGATGTGATGGATGCTTTCGTATGCATAATACAAAAGTCGCTGAGCAAAATACTATATCCTTATAAGAAGCGCGCCTCCATCACACGACCACTAGCGTTATTTATGTCAAAGCAGGACGACCGCGGTGACACGGCTTTCGCTATGATCGGAGATGCTGCGCGCAAGCTGTATGATGTTGACATTGTCATCCTCCCGATAATCATGAATAGCCACGCCCATGTCGTGGTCCTTGACAATTAAAAACAAGAATATAGGCATTATTCTTCATGCGAAAGTGAGAAGTACGATAAAGACGTGTTGGAAATGGTAAGTTCTTTGATAAATAGTGTTTGGTAAATAATCGATATTATAATCTCAAATTGTATACCTCGACAGCGGAGGCTATTCGACACTTGTATCGATATGGAGTTCGGCGAGACGATGACCACAAAGTATCCACTAGTTCACGACATTGAAACCTCATAACAAAAAAAAAGGAAGTGTCGACTGCATTGTCTATGTCATACGATTTATCGAGCAATTACTCGACGATCAAAAGCTATAGTTACCGCAAACAGCCGTCCCTTATTTAATATTAAAGTATGTTGCCCGCATACTTAAGGAAGGGAGCGCAGCCGGCATCACTGAGAAAGGGGGGTCGTCTTCGACTGTGGGGAAATAGAATTGATATGATATTGTTTGTTTTCAAATGTAAAATAGTTTTGTCGTAACAAATTTAAATTCAATTCATTGTTTTCGAAGAACATGACAAATTTTTCAATGTAAATTTACTAGTCTATATACTTATATACTTGACTTTCTTTGTTTAACCAATTTTATTTTTTAAATATCAGTGTTTACGTTTAAAATAAAGTAGTGTATGTTTAAACAAACAACGTAGGATAATAAGTTAAAATAAAGTAGTCTCTGTTTAAACAGAGAATGTCTTTATTTAAATATATGTGTTACCTGTTAAGAATAAGAGTTTCTCTGTTTAAATATCAAAAGTTGGCATTCAATTAAGTTTGTTTCTTTTTAAAAATTTGTTCATTTATAATGCCTAGTCGGCGACAGTTTTATTGCAAGATCTACGATTGTGACCGGAGACGTGGCAGCGGCTGTAATGTAACTCGTGGACCTCTGACACTTGCGACTCGATCCTCTTTCATCTAGGACGCCCAGGTTGCCTTCTCGGATAGGGTTTTGTTTTCATTTTCATTTTTGTCTAGGGTTTTGTACACAATCGAAAGAGATTTTTCGATTGTTATGTTGTGTAATGTTTACAATAAAGTTTTCCCTTTTACATTGATATGGTTACAGTTTTAATAATGGAATTTTATTTAAACGTTTGATGTTTATGTTTAAGTGTTGTTATTTATGTTTAAATACTTATCTTTCCTTTTAAAAATTTAGGTCACCGTTTAAACATATCACTTAATGTCAACCCAACCCACGTACGAATTTCTCGGCGCCGGAGGAATGCCGCCCTACCTAGCCCGGCCGAAAAAGATTAATATGTAATCATGTAAAACAGAATTACCGTGTAAATAACATTATATCTCATTTAAATATAATTTATTTTGTTTAAATATCATTTTCATTGTTTAATTTCTAAGTTTCTCTGTTTAAACAACATTGTCTCCCTGTTTAAATATCATTTTTTTAATTTAAATATTGTTGTCTCTGTTTAAATACTAAGCGTTTTTGTATAAGTTTTTGTTTATTTACAATGCCATTTTTGTTTCTCAAAATGTTTAAACAAAACGTTAAGAGGGAATGTCCCTGTTTAAATATCAAAAGTTGACACTCAAATAAAGTTTGTTTCTTTTAAAATATTTGTTCATTTAAAATATCTAGTCGGACCTCGGACATTTGCGACTCGATCCTCTTTCGTCTATTAAGATCATCGACACAATGACCAACAATGACCAACATGAAGATTTCAGCTTTCCTCAATAAGTATCTCTATCTTCGAATGTATGTCCGGGCATAGGTAAGTCTCCCATTTGTTCGGTTGCTCACGGCAGTTGCATAAGATGCGCATCAACTTGAACCTGTACAACGTAGAACACGAAACACTTAAACAAGGTTAAACAAAGACACTAATATTTAAATTGAATAATTTATATTTAAACGATAAGATTAGAATTTAAATGAAGAGCCAGATAGTTAAACACAGATAATGATGTTTGCACTGTAAGAAAAAGCTTTTAAAGGATAAGAACAATTCTCAAGTGATAAATATCAACTCCGTTTTAAAAGATGTCTTATGGTCACCCTCTCCGGAGAATTCTCCGCAATCAAGCAATAAGTGAAAACTTTCTTTTCTTGATCAAGTCGAGATGTCCCGCTAATTGCTTGCCCGTCATCCTCCACTAGAGAATCCTCTGCATTCAGGTAATTACGGACGCTGGCTTTCCGACTTGAAATAGGAAAAGATAGTTTAACTTGTTGCGGCTGATTGATTTTCTAGAAGAAGATGATCATGACACATACTTCAAGCGAATATCCTGGACACATGAAGAAGAAACTCATCAGAGAAGAAGCAGAGGAGGAGAAAGAGGAGGGGGTGTCCAGGGGAAGGGGTTTTCCTTCTCATTTATAGTGTGAAGTCCACAAGCCGGTTGACGCTTCAGATCCGAGAAAAAAAAAGGGGAAAAACACGGGGGACCGAGCTTAACTGATAACGAGGAAGGGGTCTTCCGATATTTATGTTAAATTTTAAAAAATTTAATGGCATCATTAATTCTTGAGCACGGGATACCATAAACTTGCCATCTGTGGTCTTGTACAAGGGCCGGTCCTTGATCTTCTGAATTCCAACGACAACACTTCAGATTGATCTAACGAGAAAGGAATGCATCTCACAATGTCAGGGTCGCCATGGGGTGGGACCGGAGCTCTCGTAGAATCCGAATTCCTGCCAACACTTTAGTTTAAACGAAGAAGATCAATATTTTAAGCAGAGACATAAAGTGTTTTAATGATAAATTAAAAATTTAAACGTTAAGTCAATATTTAAACGTTAAGACAAATATTTAAATAGAGACATAATAAATTAAACGGAGAAGACAATATTTAAATTTAAACGTAGACTTGCACAGTTAAACAATAATTAACTTATACAACTAGATAAACATGAAAGAGAAGAACTTTACAACGAAAGGAACTCATTTTTATAGTAGGATTCGACAATGACACATCGTCTGTCTCGACAACAAAATCGACTACAGCGCATTTGAAGATGGAGTATACGTGACACATCCGCTGGAAGTCAACCATGTTTTCTATTGGACAAACCGTTTTATATCCATCGGATGTGATAAACTTCACCATGACACGGGAAACATCGAGACCCCATCGCTCACATATCTCAGCTAACACCTATTCTCAAGAAGTCAATGTTGTCAACATTAGCACTCGAATCGAAGAAATTCTCATCTTATCAGGAAACCGGCAGAACTCAAATCGAACAAACCAAATTAGGAGAAGAAGAAGAAGAGGTGATGAACTTTCTAAACTTTGTTTGACAAAAAGCAACCAGAAAGGCAAAAGAAAAAAAATGCAAAATTGTATGTATAAAAGGGTCGGACATGATGTGATTGGGAGGCTTTTTTCCCACCATTTTCAAGGGTAAAAATAAAATTTCATAACATGGACCCATTTGAAATGAATAGTAGAGAGTAAAAGGGAACTTAAACAATAAGAAATGGTTTTCCGGGGTTTGCCAAAGTTGGAGCGAGTTGTTTAGGAATATTTGAAATTCACGAGGGGTAAACATTAATTTTTCCTAAAAAAATTTTGATAGTGCCTTTTATCATTTTTATTGCTGGTTGTTAATATTATTGATTTATTCTTATGAATTTATCAAAACATACGGAAATGAAATATTGATTTTAAGTATTCATTTATAAAATAATTAGTGAAGTCCACACTATATTGTTCTAAAAATGTTATCCCTTCGTACCACGAATCATATGAACTATTAATAAAAGAAAAAAAAAAATCAAACAATCAACTTGTCTCACATATTATCTTGTCTTTTTTTGCGATTTGGATTCAATCTATGAGGAGGGAATATAAAATTTCATCTTGAATTTTTTTTCACAATATCATCTTGAATTTTTGATTATCCAAAGAGATATGAACATTGAATTTTACATAGGGCAACCAATGACGAGACTATTTGTGAATTTCATCTTGATTTTTGACAATATCATCTTAAATTTTTTATTAACCAAAGAAATATAAACATATGAACAATAAATTTTACATAGGGCAACCAATGACAAGACTATTTCTGAATGCTTGTTGTTGAGACTTGAGTACACAATAATAGGGCAATGGAGTGAGTAGTTACGTCAAGGGGGTCACAAAGTCAAAAGAATAACACCTTAAGCTTGATTTTTTTTGTGGTCTTGGTTTTTGGTGGTCTTGATGCTGTTCTTTGATAATACTGTTAAGTTTTTGATGCTTTGTTGAATCAGGGCTATTCGCTGTACTGTTTGAGTGTGTCAAGTCATGTCATACAATAATATCATGTCCATGGTGTTTAGGATTAATCATCATGTACTGTTTTTTAAACATAGATAAAGCTATTTTTAATTCATACATTTTAATATGTATCTAGCAATATTATTTATACATTCTACAATATGGTTTATTTTCATCAATAAGAATCATGTGATTAATGTTTGGTAATTAATTTATATAATGCTAATATTTTATAAATTTGTATGGAAAGTAATTTTTTTTATTTTTAAAATAATTTATTTATTAATAAATGACAAAGTTGGATCAATTTAAAGTAGTGTTTCATCAAGGTTGCAAATGAACTAATATGTTCCCATGTTGCTTGAAGCTTGATTCAAAAATGCTCATTTATTAAGTAAATAAAGTAATAAACTGAGCTTGAGCATGACCTTTGAGCTTAAATAGTTAATTGAGTCTAGCTTAATCCTCCTACTGTTTGGCCCATTAGATACTCGTGAATATGCTTACTTAAAAGGCTCTCAAGCCTCCTAAACAATAGTGGTTTGGCAATTGTTGAAGGCTTAACATGGGGGTTTGGTAGCATTATTAAATTTAAGCTTGTACAGTTATGTTGAATAAATTTTTATTTTTAATCAATTACTTGACTTGTAGTGAAATATTGAAGTAAAAATATTTTAAAATTTTATTTGGATTTGTATTGAATGGATTTCTTATCATATGGATTTGATTTCCAGCTCTATCTTAACATGCTTAAGCATCACATTAATGAGCCAAGCTCAAACTTTAGCTTACTATGTCAAGCTTGGCTTATGTTCTTTATAAACAATTGATATTTTTTGAGTCAAGCTTAAGTTTAATTTTACTAACTTGAGCTCGACTCGACCATAAAAATTCAAACTTGAATTGAGTTTGAGCTGAGGTCGAGCATGTAATCAATTATGCCAGGTTGAGCTTGAACAGTTCAAAGCTCAGTTGGTTAGACTCATTTTTATTATAGATAAATATTTTTTGAGTCAAACTCGAATTGATTTACAATTTTATTGTACCAATTTGAACTATGTTTGAGCTTGAGCTGTCTTTAACCTATTCTATTGAGTCAAATTTGAACAATTCAAAGCTTAGCTTGCCTGGGCCAGATTACACCCCCTATATTTTGTTATATAATCTCTAAATTTCATCCCGATATAGTTACATACTGTATTTCATTCTTTTGTATAATTAAAGACCATACCTAATTTATTCATTTACTTATTAATTAATTATATATCAATTTATAACAAGTCACACCTATGATATACACAAAAATAACTAGGGAAATCACATGTATTAATTTATAGCAAATCACACAAAAGTTGTGTTATGTTTTTTTTTTTAATTAAGAAATGATTTACATGTCTTCAATTAATGCTTGTTTTTTCTAATTAACGACCATGCTTACTTCTTGTCCTAGAAAGTCAAAACATATCATATAATTATTTCATGGATATCTGGACCTATAATAATAATAATAATAAAATAAATAAATAAATAAATAAATAATCATTCTGATCTTGTGCTTGTATCATTAGCAAAATTAATAAAATACAACATCTACATAAAATTAATCTTTATTGCATAGATAATATTTCAAAGCAAAGATGTATGTACCTCTAGGCATGACAAATTACAACATTAAATCTCTAATTTTATATCTGAAAGGCTAAGGTGAATATTTACCATTTAAAGATCATGATGGTATTTCTAATGTATAGTCTATGTTGTTCTCCCTCTATATTAGTGCGATCAATATATCATTTTTTTTTTATCAAAGAATTAATTTTATTTTTAATAAACTTTTAATTGTAATAATAAAGTTATAGATCATAATAGTTGATTTAAATTTAAGTCTAAATTAATGTTATCACCGAACTTAATTTCAATAAGATTTAAATTAACAAATATGTTCATCATGAATTCATTTGAGCATCTTATTTCTTAACATTGCATTACTGTTTACTTAAAAAAATCCCAAAATGTTTGCATATGAATCTTGAAGAAATTTATTTAAAATCTATTAAATAAATCACAAAACTACAACAATTACATAGAGGAATGTGATACCCCCACCAAAAATAAAAAAGAACAGAAAAAAAGAATGTGAAACCCATCCAACATCAATTACAAAGAGGATTTGATACCCCCACCAAATGAGAAGAAGAAAAAAGAATATGACATCCACCAAACAGAGCATCCACATTTGGATAGAGGCAATTGCATGTGTAACAAGGACCAAAATATGAGGATTAATGATAAGTCACAATATAAATTTATTTTAAGAGTTATCAATAAGTAAACAAAGCACACTGCTCAATTTTGCTTTTAGGTGTCATTTGATTTATATGTGAATAAATTTAAAAAAAATCACTAAATAATTATATATCAGAAAATATCAATTCTAAACTCAAAACCATAAACCATAAAACTATAAATCTTAAGTGTCCAGAACACAAATAATAAGATTAAATTTATTTTTTACAAAAGGTGACATAATCTCAAGTCTTCAAATTATACATAGATTATATGTTTAAAAAGTTTAAATAGATGCATATTGCTAAATTTTGCTTTTAGGAGTCATTTGATTTACATGTTAATAAATTATAAAACAAACTAAATGATTATTCACCGAAAAATATAAATTTTAAATTCAAAACCCTAAACCATAAAACTATAAATCTTAAGTCTTCATAACAAAACCAATAATATCAAATTATTCTTTGACAAAGGCGATATAATCTTGACTTTAGAGGCTGTTTGGTAGATGGGAATGTGACTTACTTTCTTTGAAAAGTAACCCCTTGGAATAACTTTGCCATGCTTTTCGTGGAAAGTAAGATTGCCACGGAAGAGTAATTCCATCAAGTGAGGGAAAAGTGATTCCCTCACTACTTTGCTGGAAAGTTGGGTTCCCATGGGAATGGAAGCTGAACTCTTAACTTTTGACAAAATTACCCTTACACTTCTTTCAAAATTATATCTAATTGCCATTAGGTTTTGGGTATTATATACTGTGTATTTTGGATATATTAATGTGTAAGTAACAGGGGTGTATTCGAGCCGAGCCAAATACTATATATTTTGGTACATTATATAATGTGTATTTTGATATTATATATTGTGTATTTTGGGTATTATACACTATGTATTTGGGGTAATATATACTATGTATTTTGGTATTATATACTATTGTGTAAGTAACAATGGTGTATTCGAGCCTAGCCAATTACTATGATTTTGGTATATAATATAATGTGTATTTTGGTATTATATACTAGTGTGTAACTAACAAGGGTGTATTCAAGTTGAGCCAAATACTATATATTTTGGTATATTATAGACTGTGTATTTTGGTATTATATATAGTGTATTTTGGGTATTATATATATGAGGTATTTTGTATCATATACTATGTATTTTGGTATTATATACTATTGTGTAAGTAACAGGGTGTATTCGAGCAGAGCCAAATTTTGTGTATTTTGGTATATTATATACTGTGTATTTTGGTATTATATACTATATATTTGAGATATTATATATTTTATATTTTCGTACTATATACTAATGTGGCTTGAATCAAGCCTTATATGTTGTTTTTGTTTTAATATTAAAATTAATGATAGGTTATTTACAAGTAAAATAACATAAGAGCATTTATGTTATTATAAAAAAACATCCCAGGAATGTGTGTGCATACCAAACACAAAAATATTTATTTTTTCATTAATTTAATTAAATTTTTTAATGCATATCAAATAAAAAAAAATATGACTTTCTAAAAATCACTTCCCATCAATTAAATTCCATTACAACAATCTTATGGTAAAGCATCAAACACCCATGAGATTATGCATAAATCATGTGTTTTGAAAGTTTAAATAGATCCTAATACTTCACAGTTAAAGCCAATGCAATTGTCAAGTAAGACAGGGAGTTCATTGCAAATATGGGAGAAATCAAGGCTGCACATGCAAATATGCACAAATCACATCACAATAATCAAGAAACCTGGACCATTCGATCACCATCCAACGGGTACATTGAAGAAAATTACCGTTACCTTTTCAGAAAAAAAAAATGACCGTTGGATTTACTTCTATAAATAGCATGGACAATTCAGTCTTTTCACTGTCGCATTCGTCGCTCTTCGTTCGCGAGCTCCCCGAGAAGGAGATGGCGGAGATGGCGCTTCGATCGGAGGAGAGGGAGGGAGCGGTGGCGGCGCCGCCGCCGTTTTTATTGGAGAAGCTCAAGAACTACGGACAGGATCATGTCTTCTCTCTCTGGGACCAGCTCTCTGCGGAGGAGCGTGATCTTCTCATCGAGGAGATCGAGGTTTGTTTTCTCGGAATTCGATCTTTATTCATCTTGATGCCTTACCTTGAATCCTTGTTTCTCGCGTTGTTTGATTTTGATGAATGAAATTTTAGATTGTATCTACTCTGGAATTGTTTATCATAAGTGTCTGTGATGCTACCGATTTGGTTTAGGTTTTGATCTTAAGAGTAGCGGCACTTTTAGGTTGTTTTTTGGAATTCAAACTTTATCGATTTTGATTGTTCGACATGAGTTCTTTTATCTACTGACTGTGTTTACTTTTGATGAATAGCTTATAAGTATATGAGATGTCAGCGAATTTGTCTAGGTTTTGATATTGAGATTCGTTGTTGTTTTTTGGTCCTATTTTTGGAATTCAATCTTTATCCATCTTAATCTTTCTCCATGAATTCTTGTTTCTTGCTTTGATGCACTTGATTTTGATGAATTATTTCTTGCATCGACTTGAGGAATTTCTTATCAGTGTATGAGATGTCAATAAATTTGTTGAAGCACTTATCTTAAGATTATTTATGGTTTTGGCTTTTTTGTTGGAATTCAATCTTTATCCAGTTTGATCTTTTGCCATGAATTCTTGTCTTTTACTTTGGTGCGTTTGACTTCATCAAATTTTCTTTTGTATCTACTTGATGAGTTTCTTATAAATTTATAAGATGTTTGGAGAATATGTTCATGTTCTACTAATTGGTTTGATTTTTTGCATCACAGAGCCTGGATCTTCCGAGGATTGATCGGATCATCAAGTGTTCTCTTGAGTCTAAAGGTGAAATTTATCTGTGAATTTAAACGGGGTTTGAGCCATTTGTAATGAATTTTTCTTCTTTAACCTTTTCCATAAATTTTTTAAATTTGTTAAACTTATAGGGCTTCCAGTGCCAACATTTGAGCCCGTACCAGAGACAAGTGTGTCAACAGTGGAAGACAGAACACCTGATGAAAGAGAGAGGCTTTGGAAGAAGGGATTAAAGGCCATCTCCCAAGGGAAATTAGCGGTTGTACTTCTTTCTGGTGGTCAGGTTTGTTATGTCATATGTGCATGTATTTAGTTTTTAATGTAGTCTTTCTTGAAGTTACAACAGGAGTTACACTTGCATGCCAGCAAATTAGGACAAATGGTTTTTCTAGGATATCATATTGTATTTGTTATTTCTGCATAAACACTATGTGGAGCCTGTGTGCACGCATAGGACCTTTTGAAGATTTTATGTTTTTTTTCCCTTTGGGACTATGCAT
Organism: Dioscorea cayenensis subsp. rotundata; assembly: GCF_009730915.1. Classification (NCBI taxonomy): domain Eukaryota; kingdom Viridiplantae; phylum Streptophyta; class Magnoliopsida; order Dioscoreales; family Dioscoreaceae; genus Dioscorea; species Dioscorea cayenensis. The sequence goes on along the minus strand of NC_052476.1, from coordinate 17,106,769 downwards.
TTTATCATTTTATTAATACATTTGTCAAACTCATTATCTAATCATTTTATTAATACCTTTTGAAGATTTTATGTTTTTTTCCCTTTGGGACTATGCATTTTATCATTTTATTAATACATTTGTCAATCTCATTGTCTATCATTCTTTTGTCATAAGTGGAAAACTTAGGTGTTGAGTCTGATTGGACATAATTGTTTTGCTATAAACATCGAGCTACAAATCAAATGCCCACTTTAAAATAACTTACAACCCAAATTTGCTAGCAAGAGAAGGAAATAAATTAATCAATTTCATTGCATTAAAGCTTTTATGAAAGTCTAATATGTGGTGGTTGGTTTTGATAAAATCCCAAATATTTGAAGATATGAATAGAAGAAGAAATGATGTTTGAGGAAAACTGACAGAAGATATTATGATTTAAATTCATATATTGCAGCTGGCTACCAAGCTGCATCTAGAACTGCTTTAGAGGGGTAAATGCTAAATTAAAATATCTAAAATAGCAAAATTTCTGACATTGAGTCTGGAGAGTTGCAAAAGGAATATTTCTGGGATAAATAACGAGCATATGCTACCTAATGACTTCAGTCCATTCTCTGTCAAAATGTAACTCTCAAGTTGTTGACATATGGAGCATGGTGCTTTAAAGATCCGGTGCATATCAAATTAAATCTTTGCAAGAACTTGATTATATATATATATATATATATATATATTGCATTTGAAATATCTGAACCAATGGCATATGGATCCGGTGCATATCAAATTAAATCTTTGCAAGAACTTGATTATATATATATATTTTGCATTTGAAATATCTGAACCAATGGCATAATTAATCACCATCTGAAAACACTACTTAGATGCTTCAATGCAATAGTCACTGTTGGCTGTGCTTTTGCTTCGTATTTAATCATTTGTATTTTCCCACTCATTCAGCTTTTATATGGTAGTGCTCCGTTTGAATTTCAATAGGAGATTTATTGTTTTTGTTTCATATTCACAGGGAACTCGTCTTGGAAGTTCAGACCCCAAGGGATGTTTCAGTAAGTCCTTTCATATTTTGCATTATGTGTGCACTTAGGCTATCAGCACTATTTTTGTGGTGTCAATCTCATTTGAGGTAGACCGCATTATTATTATTATTATTATTATTATTATTATTATTATTATTATTATATTATATTTTTTTATTTAATTTCAATTATAATTTTTATTTACTTTTTGTGTTTTTGGGAGATTAACTAACCCATCCATGGTAGATACCCTTTGGACAACTAATGCCCCAGAAGGTGTCATGCACAACTTTTATCACCGAATCGGTGTGTTCTATGAGGCTTACAGACAACTAGCCATTTTCCATATCATAGTTCACCTTTTGATGGAGGGCATACATAGAAAATATAAACTTTGATTTCCTAAACACATGTGGGTAGAATTTCAAGGACTAAAACCTACGGTAAGGTTAAAAATTGCGGCTAAGGCTTATTTATAATCTTGAAAAAATCTCTGACAAATCTCATACAAAGATCACTCTAAAAAGAACAATGTATGTCAGTCTTGACTGATGATTAAGAAAGATCCTATATTTAGATCTTTTCATTCTTAAGTAGGTAAAATTTAGAAGGATCATGCTGCTAAATGGATAGGGTCTACGACTAAACTACTAAATGGGAAACAGTATCATTAGTAGTAATGCAAGGTACACCTAAAGAAATATTCATATGTAAAAAATCAACATATTTTGATTTTCATTTATTTGTCACATAATTTTAGATTCTGATTGACAGAAACAACAAAAATATAAAAGTGAATAAATGGCCTCCTGAATGGATCTAGTAGGAACAATACTGTGATTAATTCACTTATTATGTAATGTTTGGTATTTAGATCTTTGTATGGCTATCTCAAGAGTTACATAATTTATGTTTGTCTGATCTTACAATGTTTTGCATTGCAAACATGATTTGGTTGTGTTTAACTATCTTGATTCTACTCAGATATTGGGCTCCCTTCTGGGAAGTCCCTTTTTCAACTTCAAGCTGAACGAATTCTACGCATACAAAGCCTTGCATCTCAATCAATTGAAGGTAGTGTGTATATGGCCCTTGAGATCAAATGTGCTCTTTGAAGTCTTAAATTTTGGTTAATGCAGATTCTGCTAGGGTTGACCCAATTCATTGGTACATAATGACTAGCCCCTTTACTGACGAAGCTACTTGCAAGTATTTTGAAAGCCATAAATATTTTGGTTTGGAATCAAATCAAGTAAAAGATTCTTTCTCAATCTCTTCTGACAGAAAATTTGTTTTTCTCTTTTATGAAATCATACTTTCTTTATGCAGATCACCTTTTTCCAACAAGGTACACTTCCCTGTGTTTCTAAGGATGGCAAGTTTATTATGGAAACTCCATACAAGGTTTTCTTTTTCCTTTTCATCTAGGTAAAGATGGCATGAGATAGTAATTTATTAGTTCCACTTATTGTCAATAATTTTGCTCTAATGATTGGTAAGTTCAAGGCAGCATTATAGTGACTCCAGTGTATATGGAGCCTGTACCAAAGAAATTAACTTTCTTGTTACCTTCATATGGGTTTCTGTCTGTAAGAAATCGGCATAAAATAAGCTCGGATAATTACCTTCAATAAGATTTCATTAATTGGGAATCATTGTACAGTAAGGGAAGATCTGTTATTTGATATAAAATTCTATCTGCTGGAAATCAGAATAAAATAAGCTGAGATTTGTTACTTAATATAAGGTTCTGTATGTTGCAAATCAGAAACAATAAGCTTAGTTGGTCCTTGATATTGTCCCTTGGAAATTGAAATAAGGCCATCTTCTTGGGTAAGTTAATCAAATTTGTATAATATGTTGACGTAGATATCTAGTGTGTGAATTGTCAAAATTACTCATAAAGCTTTTCAATCGCGTACTATCTAACTTTTAGATTTCTTTGTTATATTGAAGCTGTAATATAGGAACAGGAGGCCGAAGACCCAAGTGTCTTACCAAAATATTTTCCATCTCTCTTCTTACCAAACTTGCAGGTTTCATTTCTTTTAGCTTGTGAACAATATGTCAGCATGGTGTTGCAAAAAGTATGCTTCTTGGATTGTAGAAGCAATTAAAGACCAGCGATTTAAATTTGGCCAAGCCACACTCTCAAGTGATCTTTGAGCGCTAGAATAAATCATACCCATTAGCATCATCTATTGCTATATTAGATTGGTTTGGACTTGCATTTCTCATGTCTGTTTTTGACTGCACTTCTAGTTTTGGTTTGGCTTACAATTCTAGTGTTCAATTGTGTGTTGGTCTGGGTTCTGCTTGCTGTGTAGGCACAAGTTCTTTCTTTCCTTTTTGAGGTATGTGGATCAAATTACTATTTACTAGTTGTTTTGTTGTTTCAGAGGGATGGATTCTTGTTGATCTTCCTGTTTGCTTTACAATTTTAAAATTACAATGGTGATACTGGTGTTAAATCATTGGATGCCCAAAGTGTTTCTTCCTATTCCAACTGTTTAATTTTAAGCCTTTTCAAGTCCATGTACGCTTGGATTGTGTTGTTGGAGCTAATAGGTATCTTTTTGGTTTAGGTTGAGGAATACTAGTCTGCCATCTATATCAATCAATGTGTGAACTAGTAAGAATTATCCTCGGGTGGGGTTTCAGTGTGTGTTTTCACATTTTGAGTGTATGTGGATCAAATTGGCTATTTACTTGTTGTTTTGTTGTTTCAGAGGGATGGATTCTTGTTGATCTTCCTGTTTGCTTTACAATTTTAAAATTACAATGGTGATACTGGTGTTTAAACTGGCTGGATGCCCAAAGTGTTTCTTCCTATTCCAACTGTTTAATTTTAAGCCTTTTCAAGTCCATGTACGCGTGGATTGTGTTGTTGGAGCTAATAGGTATCTTTTTAGTTTGGAGTTGAAGAGATACTAGTCTACCATCTTCTATATCAATGTGTGAACACAAGTAAGAATTATCTCGGTAGGGTTCAGTTTTTGTTTTTTTTAACATTTGAAGAAAGAATAAACTATCTCAGGACTTCATTATGTTGCTATTATTAATTTCAAATTCCAGGTTGCACTTTTGAGCTAATTGCCCATATGAAACCCACATGGTTAGTCTCAATCATTGCATTGGCTCCACTTATATTAATTTATTCGTCTTGCATCTCTTTTACTTCTGTTCTAATTTATGCCCAATCTCCCACCTCTTACACTTTTTTTTTAGCACAAAGTTATTTGTGGTTGAATTTTATCCCCACTTTTCAATTAATATTTGTTTCATTTTTTAACATTTATAATTACCATCTTTTTTCAGGTAGCAAAAGCTCCTGATGGAAATGGAGGACTCTATTCTGGTAGATCTTTTAGATTGTTTATTCACAAATCTCTTGTTTGTTTCACTAACATAATTTGATTGCAAGTTTTGTTAATTTCCTAGTTATTTTTCAGCTTTAAAATCTTCAAAACTCCTGGAAGATATGGCGATGAGAGGTGTGGAATATGTGGACTGTTATGGAGTTGATAATGTCTTGGTAAAAGATTCAATTGGTGAAAGTTTTTGTTGCATGCTTCCCTTCTTTTTGCATGCTACCCTAATCTTCTGAGTGCAGGTTCGTGTTGCAGACCCAACTTTCTTAGGGTACTTTATAGACAAAGGTGTTGCTGCAGCAGCAAAAGTTGTTCGCAAGGTGAACAATTAATTTGAAAAGGTTACATTTTAGAGTATGCCTTCATAAAATTTACCCATAGGATGGAATAGAAACTTTTCCTTTAAGGTTATTTTATTATTAGGTCCTAATTTATAAAGCTGGGCTTCCTTGTTCTTACAATAATTTTAGTGTGTGCATACAGACACAGTTTTATAGATTTCATTTTTTAATTTGTATTGATCAGTGATTACGAAAATTTGTACTGTTACAAAAGAAATATGCATTCCTATATTTTAGCATAATTACATATATCTGTGTCTGTGTGTATCCATATAGATTTTATTTTGTTAGTTTGTATTAAACATTGATTACAAAAATTACTTATTTATCGTGACAAGAAAAATACTGCCTTCCTAAATTATTAGCATAGGCTATATGCATCTCCAAATACAACACGAAATAGAAGACTACCATGGCAAGAATGTAAACTACAATAGGTCGTAAAAGGTGATGAACTGTATGAAGACAAAAATATCCAAGTTTGGAGTACCTGTACCATGCAATTATGGCCTTGGGTATGATAGACAAGCTATTATTTTGTGTGTAAAGTCATACCCTAGCCACCTTGATCTTAATCATAGAGGAGAGTAATAAACTTTAATTTTTTCATCCATCGAAAAGAACTGTCCACCACCATGCATAACATATCTACAGACAATGGATGTCTTTACTATAATTGTTCATTTTTCTTGGCGTTCCTTTCATGCCATCTCTCATTTTGACTGTGATGACAAGCATGGTTTTGGGCTTACTGTAATAGTTATATTTTTAGCGTCCAACTGTCAGGTTGATGAAAAGGTTAAAGTAGAATCTTGGCTTGCTTGTTATTGTTGCTACTATAGCTGGATTTTAGCTATCTTCCCTACCAATGTTTGTTTAAGTTAATTATTACTAATGAACTAGAAGAAATCATTATTTGTTAAATCTACCTTGTTGGTGTTGCTTCAAAAGCTATTATTTTAGAACCCAATATTTGTTAAAACCACTAATTAGAATGGAATCAGCTTTCCATATCTACCTTGAGATATAAATCTTGAGGTTGTAATTAACAATGAAGAAAACCTACAACCTCTGTAGTACCTGCTTACTGATTGCCATTTGGAAGATAACTGAGCTGTGGGGAATTTGGTACTTGAATATATTTCGATTGTTGATAATTGATATTTTTGTTTCCTAATATGCATAATATACAAACTTTCAGCATGCAAGTTTCACTCACAAGTAACTGCCTCATGATGTGATATTGTTTGCGTTACTCTATGTTGCTGTTCTATTTCCATCTTTTATAGATGCACATGTTGTGAATGCTCATTTTTTAGCTAAGCACTGTATTTGTGCTACATTAATCCAATTTTGTACCTGATTTCAGGCTTATCCACAAGAAAAGGTGGGGGCCTTTGTCCAGCGTGGCAAGGATGGACCCCTTATTGTGGTTGAGTACAGTGAAATGGATCCAGCAATGTCTTCTGAAATCAATCAGATAACTGGCAATCTCCGTTATTGTTGGAGCAATGTTAGTATTACTCACTGACCCTCCATTTTTATAAAGTTTCCCTCTAGCAGCTGAATTTGTGTTTTCCATGTTATCTATATTAAAATTTCAAATAATTGAGTTTTTTCTTTTAATTTATGTATGCTTAGAATAAACAGATTGATCTGGTTTTCAAGAAGTGGCTGTGCCTCTTATCCTCACTATAGAGAAATACTCCTGTCTCAAAAAATAAATAAATAAATAAAAAAAAGGGCGTGAGCAGATTGATTTGTCTGAAGGACTTGGAATTATCAATTAGATTGTCTAGTTATGAATCTGATTGGAAAAACCATTGCTGTGTTTTCAGTAACAAAATCAGGTGATGATCAATGGGATTGGAGAAGTAAGAAGTCATTTTTTAAAATTTGTGAGTTCATGCTCAGCCACATGGACCAAATAAATTGAGAATAAACATAAATGGCTGCTACATGAATCAAATAAACTGAGAATAATTTATAGAATGCTTTAGGGTTCTCATGATAAATGCTTAGTGTAGGGTTTGATTAATGTAGTGAATGATCTCTTGCTGTTGAATTCTCCTTATTTTGAATAGATTTAAGATCTAAAGTGCACCTTATTCCTTATATTGTTATCTACCTGAGCCATCTTCATGTATTTATTGAGATAGTCTTGAATCTGTTGAAGTTGAACACAGTGTGACTTTGCTGCCAGTTGATGTAAGCTATTTTAACACTCCTGACCTCGTCAAACCATTTAGTTAGAATGGAACTTTATGGTAGAAAAACTTATGAATTTTGCCTTGTATGAAATTTTTTATCTTGACAGGATCAACGATATTTGCATTTTGAATTTCAATTTAACTTTCTTCTAATTATATATCTTGCAACAATATCATGTTTGTCATTTTCTTTTTGTATTTTAGGTCTGTTTACATATGTTCACATTGGATTTTCTCAATCAAGTAGCAACTGGCCTTGAAAATGACGGCATGTTAGTAATCTTTCCCTTTTCCTCTGCCTAATTTCTCACATACTAAATCTGCAAGTTGATATTTTGGATCCTTGAGTGCATATTATTTATACAGAATCTATGTGTTAAATCCAATGTTTTGCAATGCAATCTGATGATAGTTCAGAGACTTTATAGCTGGACAACCTTGTTCAGAAGAACCAATTATTTTAACAAATGTGTATGGTCATTTCTTTTCGTCCTCCTCCTAATTATTCTTCCTCTTGTTTATGAAGAGTTCACTAAGCATGAGTTTGTTGTTTATACATGTGCTTTTTCCATCTGGAGGACATCAATTTTTATTTTTTTAAATATTTTTATTTTTATTTTTATTTTTATTTTTATTTTTATTTTTTGTTATGGTTAAATTTAATGTCTTGCATTTCCATTGGATGATATCTCATGGCCTCATCTAGGTAGACACCCAGGAAAAATGAATAAATATAATATGACTTATTTTCCTTTTTTTTTTTTTTTTTTTTTGGTGTGTGCGCCTACGAAGAGAGAGATTGGCAACATTATTTTCTAGTTTATATACACATTGAATGAAAATTTATTCATGTAAAGAACATCAATTTTAACTGAAAGAACATATTTGCTGTATTTTAATGGTTTGATAAGTCTAGGGATCAATTTTTCTCGTGCTAAAAAACAAAGTCAGTTGATTAAACAAATAAATTTAGTTTCCCTACTTACTTACTTTTTTGCATCGAGTTTTCATTGAAACTGCAAATTGATAATAAAATTATTTAGTTACTTATCTTCATATTGTATCACGTGAATGTTATTAAGTTGTAGACAAGATTGATATTTTCCCATCAAGTAATGAATTATTATGCATAACCTTGGTGTCAAATAGGTACCCAAATGAAGTACTATTAATGTTTAGCCTAAAGCCTAAAATTCTTTACTCGTGTTGCCTTATAAGTTTTTAGTTAGGCTCTATTTCTTGACATTCTGAGGTACCAAAATTGACTCCCTCAGGGTGATTGATTTATGTAAATAAGCATGCAACTATGTAACGCATGACCACTTGGTGCATCTCTCTGTTCATGTGTGAAGGCCTTTTTTTCAACTTGAAAATTTAGACTTTGTAGTATGATCTATTTTATTTGGATGGAATTAGCCAGTTCATGTGTGAAGAACTTTTTTTTCAACTTGAAAATTTAGATCTTGTAGTATAATCCAGGGCTCATGCTTTTTTAGTCATATAAGATTTTTTTTTCTATCTATTTGGGTCCTTTCTTGATTGTCTTGATTTTAATGAGATATTATTGTGTGAATTTCTTAAATCTGAATAATATGACATGAAGGACTTGGATTGTATGTGTGTTGCAGTTACCACCTTGCTGAGAAGAAAATTCCTTCTATTTATGGATCCACTGTGGGTTTAAAGCTTGAGCAGTTTATATTTGATGCATTTGCATATTCTCCATCAACAATACTTTTTGAGGTAGGTTGATGTTGCTTCTGTAAATAGTGGGATTTTTCAAGAACTTCTTCAACATGAGGTCACCCCATCAAAAATTTATCATTTAAATAAATTTAATAATTAATTTTAAAAAATTAATATTAAAAAACAACTATCATTAGGGTATGTTTTTTTTTAATGAATTTTAAAATGATCATTTTTTTGTTTTTATTTTATAAAAGGAATTTTTATTTATTTATTATTATTATTTTTTTGCTTTCAAAATGCACATTTGTTTAAATAAATGTTTTAGAAAACAAACTTTAAAAATAAAATCAAAAGATGTGTTAAAGAGTAGATAGACACATTTGCCTTAAAAATCAACCATAAATATCTGTTTTGCATAGGAATTTTTTAAGAAACAAACTATTATGTATAATATGTAGTATAATTTTTGATGAACACATGAACAAAGCAAAGTTAGAAATAAAATAAAGTTGAAATAACATAATAAAATTTATAACATAGAAAACTATAATAACCCAACTTGTTGTTAGTTATATTAGTTTATATAATCTCAATTTGCGTACTATTTATAAAGCTAAAACTTTATTAATTAAAACATAATAAATAATGCTATTATACTTATTATTTCAGGAACATAACCTGTAGTTTTAAAAATCATAGAATTTTTTTTTAAAATTTTGAATATTCTTTAAAAAGACCTTTGAAACTGTCCTTAGAAACTTATTGACAAATATGTTTTTAAAAATTTTCTCATTTTTAGAGGATAAAAATCACAAAATTAGACTTGATAAACAAACTTTAAATTTTAGATCTTAAAACAATCATTTTGATTTGTTTTAATTAAGCCAAAGTTTGTTCAACTTTGATAACCTGGTTTTTCATCTTTTTTTTTTTTTTTAAAAATGGTTTCATCCAAAACAGTGTAAAACTTTCAAAACTCAGGCAAACATAGTTTGGTTGTGGAATGACTTTTTATAACTTGGTTATTCTAAGCATAACCTAGAATAAAATTACTGTTCCTAATTAAAAAATTTAACTAAGAAAATATTGTTAAAATTAGTACTTTAATTTCATCTATCCTTATGTAGGTACGTATCTTTCATTTGTCCACAGTGATTTTGCCTTCCTATTGTGATTTAGAATTCCTGTGAAAGGATCTATATCTATAATTAGTTGACTTAATCGATTCTTGCGCTCCATTGAAGACTATTATAAAATTAGATGATTATAACAACTTGCTATTGGAAAAGTTTATAGAATAAAAAATTTGCTTTTTTACTTGGCAAGCAGGTTCGTTGATCTATATTGTTGAATGCGAACTAAGTATAATATCTGAGCCTAATTTAAACCCAAAAGCTTTGGTTGATAGTTTGAGAGACTTAAGCTATATACTTGCCAAATTAAGATCTATATTTACCAAATTAATTAATTTGGGACTATTAGTACTATTATACCCTATTAATATATGTTTGTCTATTTTAACTAGTCATGTTACTAACACATCAAACAAATCAAATTTTTATATCATGTTAGATGCAAACCAAAAACGGATGTGAGAGTATTAGTTACTCTATATCTCTCATGAAATTTGATACTCTCCTCATGATCTTAACACAATGTTTATTAGGCTTTATGGGTTTGAAATTTTATGGAAAGATCATCTATCCATACTCATTTTTATATCTATGGTATGAGAATATAAATATATATCTCACTATTAGCAACGGATGTGATAGTATTGGTTACTCTATATCTCATTAAATTTGATACTCTCCTCATGATCTTAACACAATGTTTATTAGGCTATATGGGTTTGAAATTCTTTGGAAAGATCATCTATCCATACTCATTTTTATATCTTTTGGTTGATAATATAAATATATATCTCAATATATGAATGTGAGTCTTAGGTTAACATGAAAGATTGTGTAATTATAGTTGACCAAGCTATTTCTTTTAAAAAATTTGCACTATCTTTGAAGGAGACTTAAAGTACATTTTGGCCAAAATTACAAGCTTTAAGATGCATGCAGTTGTAGCATTATGAAAATTCTTGCATGTCTCTTCATGCAAGTGGAGCATTTGAGAAAGAATTTCAGGTATCAACCCATTTGGAAATTTGGTGATATGATAGCACACTGGAATTGATCTTATATGATCCTGAGAAACCCAGTGTTCGACCCTGCATTGCTATCAACAACATTCTATTTGAAGACTAGTACTATGGAATTATTACTGATAGAGAGTAATGTGATCTTCCACCATAAAAGATGTTTATTCAATTATGCTTATATAGAGATGAGGGCAATGACATAATTGGTCATGCTGTTTCTTTTAAAAAATTTGCAATATATTTGAAGGATACTCGGTTCATTTTGATCAAGATTACAAGCTTTAAGATTATGAAAATTTTTCTTATCTACATTATGAAAATCTTCCATGGCTTTTCACGGAAGTAATAAACATTTGAGAAAGGCGTGTAGGAAATTAGTGAGCATAACTAATATGGACTATACATAGTGTTTGTTGTTATTAGTACATTTGGAAGTTCCATGATACTATCTTTTGAGAATGATTCTAATCTTACTGATACAACCTAGCATTTGACCTTACATTGCTATCAACTTATATGATTGTACACAGTGATGCAATCATTACACTAGTAATAGACGACAATTACGGCATATCATATTTCTTTTTAAAGATTTGCATTCTCTTTGAAAGAGACTCAAAACTTATTTTTACCAAAATTACAAACTTTAATACTTGTTATTTGATCAATTATTTCCCCAGTCATGTTCCTCCGACCTACATTATGAAAATTCTTCCATGGCTTTTCTGTACATTTGGAAGTTTGGTGATACCAACTTTTGACACTAGAATATTCTAAGACAACTTAGCGTTTGACCCTATATTGCTATCAACTTATATGAAGTTATGAACATTCTGTTTGAAGGCTAGCATTATGAGATGATTATTAATAGGGTGATCCGGTGATGCGATCTTGCTCCTGTGATAGAATATTTGAAAGGAACTCAAAGTTTATTTTGGCCAAAATTACAAGTTTTAAGATACTTGTTGTTCATAAATTATTTCATTTTCCTCTGATCTACATTAGAAAATTCTTCAATTGCTGGCTCTTCATGCAAGTGAAAAACATTTGAAAAAGGCATATATAACTAGTGAGCATAACTAACATGGGCTACATAATGTTTATTGTTATCATCACATTTGAAAATTTAGTGGTCCTATCTCTTAACATTGTAACTGATTCTATACAGTTCTAATATAATTTAGTGTTTGGTCCCTGCATAACTATCAAGCTATTATGAACATCCTGTTTGAAGACTAGCACTACAAAAGTATTGCTGACAGAGTGATGCAATCTTGTACTAATGATAGAAGATGTGTGTTTAGTAAATGCTTATAGAGATGACAATAGTGTTGTAATCACTCTAAGCAAAACCTCCAAACATGCTTACAGAGTTGGCCGTGTTGTTTCTTTTGAAGATTATAATAAGTGGTGGTGTTAAATGTAACAATTTGCTTTTAAAGATCATAACCAATGTTGAAGATTATAATAAGTGGTGGTGTTAAATGTAACAATTTGCTTTTAAAGATCATAACCAATGTTGTAAACACTCTACCCAAAACCTCCAAACATGGAAGATTCTGACTCAAATATAACAAGTTAGACAGACAGACAATTGGCTTGTTTCTTGCATCCACCTCATAGAACAATTGTTTGTTGGAATCTTCACATCAAACAAGTCAATGGTAAAAATCACGCTGATGTATATGTCCTTGAGAGATACATCAAAGTAGTATTTATAAAAATGTCAATCAATTGAATGGACAGTGGATATGTGCAAGAACAATATTGTGACACTTAGCATCCTACAAAGTTCAAGCTGATATATGGAGCCATGTAGCAGACCTTTGTTGAGGATAAAGCCTTCACAACCATTATCGTCAATGGCAAACTTTTGAGGTGGAATATCGAAAGCAAGATAGACCTCATTGTCCAATATGAAAATGCTAAGAAGATTGACAAAGTAATGTGAAGGCCGCAACTTGTTTTGAATCAAATTAACAGCTTTACCCTCAAATCTTGCTATATTTTTAAAATAAAAATAAGAAGTCTTGCCAATAAAGCAAAATAGGGCAGAATTATTGATAATTGAATCACGGATCACCAAAGCTTGACCTATAATTCAAGAGGTGTGTGATATGAAGTGATGATGGTAGATGCTGAAGAAGCTTATATGGTGTTGTAGAACACTGGGTTTTGGTGGTAATTCAGTAGCAGCTGGAAGTGGAGAGTTAGTTAAGTTTTTGAACGGCAGTTGAAGCTTGGATCAATGGCTGGTGGACAGGTGGCAAGCATCTAATGGTGGGGATGAAGTTAGTGTAATGAGATGTGTTGTAGGCCGTAGGATATTAAATAAGTCAAGGGACCCACCTTGAGATGTAATCTGGACTATTCTTTGGTCTAAATAAGCTCTGTAATAGCTCTTTGTAAGAACAGTTAGTTTTTTGAGAGATTAATGAAAGCTTTGAGTTCTTGAATCCATTTCCATTGTGAACTTCTTGTTTATACTGAAATCATCTCCATAACAGTGTGTCAACCTTTTCAATTCTCCTAACTACTTAAAAAAAGAACAAATTCGACATGACCCTTCTCTCTGACTGCTTAACCTCTTACTGATTGACTGACTGTCTTTTTTTTTTATCTGTGTCTAACATAAGTCTTTATGGGTCTAACATATATCCTTTGGCAAACATACAGATATCCTTTCATTAGGAGCACAACCAATTGTTGCACTGCCATCAATGCACCACAGTGCTAGTATAAGCAGCTTATGATTTTTAAGGAAGACAATGTAAGGTCAAAAGTTGGATTTAATTTGTCAAAACAATTTATACATAGGTTGCATTTCACCCTTGTTAAGTCACCTCCTGTATCAAGGCTTAGCATTACACTGCTCCTAACATTTTGCATTTGAAGATCATAACCAATGTTTCCTGATCTACACTATAAAAATTCTTCCTTGGCTTTGCATGCAAGTGAAGAGCATTAAGAAAAAGGTATCAATACATCGAAAGTTCTGTAATACTATCTCTTGATGCTGAAATGATTTTATATGGCTCTAATACAACTTAATATTTGACCCTACATTGCTATCAACTTATATGAACATCCTATTTGAAGACCAGTACTACAAGATTATTATTGATAAAGTGATGCGATTTTGCATTATTGATAGAGTGATGTGATCTTACATTAACAAAAGAAGATGTTTATTCAGTCATGCTTACAGAGATGACAACAATAATATAGTTTTTTTGCTATCTAGCTTGAGGGATGAGAAAATACTTTACCCATCTCTCTATTTGGGTGTGTCAACTTTATAGTGGGAAAGATGGTACTTTGGTTTTAAGATTATTTTTCATTGTTTCCCAACTAGATATCTCCGCTTTTTCTCACTATTTTTACCCCTTCTTGAAAGTGGTAAGACATCTTATATTTTATTTGGAGAAACAATTAGAATTGAAGGTTGAAGTGCATCCTTAATTTAGAACAAGAGTTTTCCTGTGTGATACTATATGAATCTCCGTAGTATAGCCTTACTTAACCATCAGAAGAAGATCACTTTAGATGGAGTTCCATCGGATACATTTGTCTTTGATGATGATGGTTTTGGAGTATTTTTCTTTGATATGGATGGACACACCTTTTATTAGCCTTCCTCAGGTGGCCTATTGTGAGCTTTGCCTTAGCTGCACACTCTTGTTCTAAAATATTAGAGTTGATGATCTTGTTTACTATTGTTTTGATGTTCCATTTTGAAGATGTTTTTAGCACATTACTAGAAAGCTAGTGTTTAATAAGAAGCATTCAAAAGGAGTGTCAATCATCTACCTTGATATGTAGTTAAAATCCAAAGACTGTTTTTGCTCAAACATGCTATAACGTTGTGATATTGAGAATCAAATGGTTACCTTCCAAAATTTGGAATATCAAGACAAGATATTGAACAACTAGTCTTGCATGGCTCAAGTATTGACCCTTTTGGTATGGTTCCATAAGATTCATACCAGTGTAATAACTTAAAGTCAAGAACGTTGGAAATGCCAAGTTTTGTGAAAATTAGACATGCTAGAAGAGATACTATTTATATCTAGGAACCAAATATATTATCCAACTGAATTAAACCAAAAGGCTAAAGTTGATCAAATGAGAGACCCAATCTTATATACTAAGATCTATATTTACATTTCTCAAAATAAATAAGATTTATTTTTATCAAATTAACAGATTTGGGACTTTTAATTACTCTAATGTGACCCCTTGATACATGTTAGTTTATTTTAACTTAGTCACAAACCAAACAAACCAAGCTCCTTTGATATTATATTAGATGTAAACCAAACTTACCGTCTTGGCCCAATTCAACCAAAAAACTTAAGCCAATAGAATGATAGACCCAAGCTTATATTCATATCTATATTGACCAAATTAAAAAATCGTAGACTATTAGGTACTCTATATTTGAACCCCTTTTACATGTAGAAGTACATCTTGGATTTGTCAATTATGTTATGGTCGAAATCCTACTCATGGTAACATAGTTGAATTGGGAGAAGCTGTAGGTAATATTGCGAGTCAATCAATTGTGGAATAGGGGACTCAACTAACATTAAGAACTTTTCATACAAGTGGTGTATGTATAAGCAGTACTGCCGAACATGTACGAGCTCCTTTCATTGACAAAATAAAATTCAATGAGGATTTGTGTCACGCCCCAAACCTAGTTGGGCACGTGGCAATCACCACGACAACAAGGAGTGGGTTCCACAACGGCCCCACCTCCGGGTCACCATAAGGCTCAACACAAACCTGCTCACACAAACTTACTAAAGGAATGAGACAATCTCAACAATAAAAACATAATAGGGTTCTCTTACACTAGGGACCCTAAATACAGAAAACATCAATAATTGTACAATCAGGGTTTACCAAATACAACCAGAGAATACAGAATACAAGAGCCACACAAATACATCAAGTTTAAGTATGTGACTGTCTTTTCTTTGAGTTTGAGTTGTTTTTGCTTCCTAAGAATACCTATTGTGCACCTAGGTATTTTCTTGCTTAAAACTAGTTATTTCTTGTTAAAATTATTTTTCGTGGAGGAAGGATGCAAGGATGGTTTTTGTGGTTTGGGGAGAATGGTTTTAATGGTAGGGTAATATTTTCCCAAACAACAAGAAATGAAGTTGAACAGCATGTTAAATGTTTAACAGCTAGCTATCAACTGTAGAGCAAGGTTTTCTCAAATCTTTAGTAAATACATTTTCAACTGGCAAATGCTTTTTGCAATGAGTTTGATCCTACATAAAAACACACAATTAACAACAATTATTTGGATAGTGGATCCATAGGGTCCGTTCCGTTTGATACGCATGATTTCAAGGGACATGACAAAACAACTTCTATTGTTATGTGTTTGATTTACAAATAGGGCCGAAGTACAACACAAACTGCCCAATCGGTACAGCATAACTTCTTAATTTTTTTATACCGCCAAAACCACGGTACAAAAATTTCGGCGAAGTACAGGACAACTATTGACAAAATTGTCCCTATTTAAAATTAAAATTTACACTACTCATTACAAAAGTGATAACATGATTTATTTATTTTATTTATTTATTTATTTATCTATTTAAAAATTTATTTATTTATTTATCTATCAATTTATTTATTTTTTAGGATTAAGATATTAATGAAAGTTTGTTTGTTTTGGATTAAATATTTTTAAAATTATATTAATTTTTTAATTTGTTGGTATGTTGTTAGGCATCCTAAAATTTGATAAGATTTTTATAAAATATTATTGTATATTTTTTTATTATAAAACAAATATAGAATAGTAAAAAGCTATTATTGTAATTTTTTATTTTGTGTTCCATACTTATGCAAACCAAACATTAATCAGCAAAAAAATTTGTACTGTTCGATGAAAATCAAACATAGAACAGCACAAGCACTTGTGTTGTACTCTAACTGCTTGTACTGTACTGCTTGTGCTATTCTCCTTAACGAATCAAACGGACTCATAGAGTTTACATGCCAACAACAAACTAACCTAAACAAAGGGGAAAGATAGATCACTCTACTGCTTGCCCAGCACAACCATATCCAACGTCGCAGTCTGAGAAAAAAAAAGAACAAGAGTGGTGAGTAACAGATGCTACCCAATGAGTGGTGACAGTATAGACATAATAGAGTAATAAAGCATTACAAAATAGTAATTTCCACAATAATAATAGCATATGTATAAGAAGTTCTAGGAATTTAATAGATTAACAGTTAAAACACCAATTTTTAACAAAAGTACATACAAGTAAATTTCAAGAAATTGAATACAATTCCAAATATAGCTGGCCTCAAACAATTCCCAAGCTAATCTGGCCGCGACTAGATATGGGACCACCAAGGTGTTTTTAAATTCAAAAAATTACATTCCTTGGTGTTGGTCATTGAGATCCCCGTATGGTGATCCTGGGTTTCTCACATAAAAAAAACCTTTGTCAATGGCTCTACACACCTCTTGACCAGGGTAAACTCAGGGTTAACCACGCCGCCTTCCATCAGGTTGAACCGTGGAACCCCCACTACAATGTCGGACGAAAGTTCGTAGTCACATGAAAATATTTTCAATCCCCAACTCAAGGAATCCATCATACCATGGTTAAATATGGAAATACACATCAAACCAAATTCCTCTTGCATGTAAATATATACGCATACCAACATGCTTCTTTCAAGATAAATACATATAAGTATTCTAGGTTTAACCATTCCAATAAATTCATTTTCGATATATATATCAAATGAAATGCAATTTATCCTCAGAAATATATTATAAAACATATAAATAAATGCTGCAATACTCTTGTTAAGTCTATGCAATCTCAAATTTAACTACTCACAGAACCAGTTGTCTTGCCTCGAGACGCGCTCACTGGTTAACAATTTCCTTCCCCTTGGAGGATGCTTCTCCACCTAGACACAAGTAGGGAATCCAAGAACCAATGAACACAAGAATGAAAAACTAAAATGCATGCCAATGCAATGTTACATGTCGAACATGCAACATTGGGGTTTTTAGGGCAAAACGACTTCATTTTGGACCCAAACGACCTCAAACTGGAGTAACACTAGTTCCAATGAATTCCAAATAAGAAGGGCTTTAATTTGGACCAAAGAAATACAAGAAAATGTTGAAAATTTTTGGTGCTGCAGTAAATCGGGATTGATATAGTAAAACCGGCCCTAAAACAATGGTTTTTCCCGATTTACATCATCTAACCAAGAAATTTCTTTACAATCATCCACAAAAAAAGAATAACAAGAACAATGGCTCCACTTTGAGTCTATAATCATCCACACAACATCTAAAATCAAAGATTTAGACATAGGTTTTTAAAGTAATAAAAATGGATGAAATACAAGAAAATATGGGATAAAATTTAGATCAAAGTTCTTACTGTATTCAAGAGTAAAAGAAGAAGAGATTTGGTGTTTTGATTTGCTGGTAATGGTTGCCGAAAAAAAATTCTAAGGTTGAGGCGTTCGGCCGAAAGAACGAAGAAAACGAAAGAAAAAGAGAAGGAAAAGAGCCAGGTTTGCTTTCTTTTGCTTTTTTTTAGATAAATGACCAATTTTCCCTCCTATTAGAGAATAAAGAAGGTCCAAAAGACTTAATTGCCCCCGATTTTTTGCCGGTTTTCATACAGAAGCTACTGTACGATCATGCAAGGATGCCACTAGTGCTAAATGACTATCTTACCCTTAATGCATGTACGAAATCTAAGGAGACCTGAGGTCTAAAATTAGGACAGGGTACAACAATTTGGTTCATCGCACATGTATCCATCATGGACATCTTGCTTTTTTATGCTCTATAGACTTGTATGTAACTCTTGAGGGTCGGGATATTATACATAATCTGAATATTCCGCCAAAAGGTTTGATTTTAGTTCAAAATGGTCAATATGTGGAATCAGAACAATTGATTGCCGAGATTCGTGCCGGAGCATTCACTTTAAATTTTAAAGAGAGGGTCCGAAAGCATATTTATTCTGAATCAGAGGGAGAAATGCACTGGAGTATCAATGTATACCATGCACCCGAATACCCATATGGTAATATTCATTTATTACCAAAAACAAGTCATTTATGGATATTAGCAGGAACGTCACGTAGATCCAGTATAGTGTCTTTTTCGCTCCACAAGGATCAAGATCAAATGAATGTTCATTATTTTTCATATGCCTACTTGATATGTGTATGTTTGTTTTTAGTTAGCCACTTTGCAAATAAACTAAAAAAATTAAGATCCTGATAATATTGTAGGACGCCGGACCTTTTATGTAATGTAACTCACTGGTGTGCTGCTACACTTGAGAACCAAGCTTGAATGAAAAAGAACCTCTCTCTTGATATTCCAAGCATTCAAAATGTAAAAGCATAACTAGATACAAAGCACCATCACATGACCCATGTGCAAAATAGTCAAAAGTTACAGACACTAACTCATAGGTTAAAAGACTAGATACCTGACACCATAACTGACAAATAAAAACAAACAACTTCTATTATTGACGTGCGAGTCCATGCAGCTATGCATGAACCTCAACCACTCTTTATTCAACTTGTTCTAGCATCTAAGCATCTTCTTACAAATACCACTTTAAATACAAACCCAACATAGTATATGGTTCTAATTTGACCCAAATATATATTTTGGACAAATTCATCTCTCTAACAATGAATACGTTATGGTTGTACCAATCACATCTTTGAGAAGTGTTAGGGCCTTGACAAACCTAAGGAAACTAATTAGGCAGTTGATGGTCCTTTTGGTATTTTTTTTGCCACTATATTGTCTACATCTACAAAGATGCTTAAGATTTCCTGCAAGAGCATTCATCTATAATCTCACACACAGTCCTACCACGTTGTTACTATGGTTTAGGCATCCACCTTTCATCCACCTTTTATGATCATAATGTTCTCCAAGCAAATCTTTGTTGATGAATACATGAGTTGCTTCCCATATGAGACACATACACCTTCTGTGTTCCTCTGATCCCCATTGCTATTAGTTTCATCTCTCTCTAGTGCTGTTGAGCGCAAGAATTGTTACCTTTTAGAGGTTGATCATGCTCTTATGTTTTAGATGAGTGTTCTAAATTCTTTTTCATTTGATGCTTTTCTGATTGTTTGCTATCTTGAAAATATACTAACCTACCAAAACAACCTTTTTTTCTTACTCCCAATGTTATTGTGTCTGTTTTATTTTGTCTCGTAGGTACTCACTCACCAAGATAAATTGTAATACTCAATTTAGCAAATTCATACTCTTGGGCTATTCTCTTACTGATAAGGGATACTATTGCTGTTGGAAATATAGTACCTAATCGGTTGTGTGATATAAGTGTAATGGGTTCATATATAGGAGACTTTTTAGTTAAGACCCCTAAGCCCATATAGAGCCCATATAAGACCCACTAGTACCAAAATATAAAATCTAACATGGTATCAGAGAAATATAGTGGGGCCCAATATATATTAAAAAAAAAAGACATTTGAGACACAAGTGGTGTACAAGTCTATGTGAGTAGGACCTCTAAGACACAAGTAGTGTACAAGTCCATGTGTGTAGGATCTCTGAGACACAAAGTAGTGTACAAGTCCATGTGTGTAGGACCTCTAAGACACAAAGTAGTGTATAAGTCCTAGTAAAAACAGACCTCGGGTGTATAAGTCTGAGCAAGTTCAAACTGGGAAAAAAATGACCCAGTTGAACTTGAGGGAGGGTGTTAGAAATATAGTACTACATCGGTTGTGTGATATAAGTGTAATGGGTTCATATATAGGTATAGGGGTTGAGCCACTAAGTCTTGAGACTTTTTGGTGTAAGACCCCTAAACCCATATAAAGCCCATATAAAACCCACTAGTACCAAAATATAAAATCTAACAATTGCTATTATTTCAGTGATGTACCCATCCATTCATATTTGGATGATGTTACCTATTTAAAAGATTATCTCCTATTTTTATGAGGGCTCTTCATATTCTCATCATCCTACTATTTGGTCAGCTTTTGTTGGGTGTGGTTCATAACCAAGATCAGCAGGCTGCAATGCCAGGCTCTGAGTGCCTTAGCACCAAATTAAGCTTAGGATAAGCATTGCGGCATTGGGCTTTGGATTGATGATCACGCCACTGATCAGGTTAGCCGACAATGTAGGGATGGATGTTTTTGTTAAAAAATTAAAGAGGGTTTTTAGGGTTTTTTTCAGTTTCTTCATATCTAAGGAAAGTAGGCAGTGTTCATGGAGGGTTGGCGTTGGAATTAAAGTAGTGAGGTTGATTAGTGGAAGAGAGCCTTTTAGGGTTTGCTTTAAGCTCAATTGAAGTCTTTTCTGGCCATCATCTCCAGTTCAACGTAGGAAAATAAGTTGTCTTTACCTTGGTTGAGAGTAGTTGATTACTTGTTCTTGTTCTTGCAATCAAAGATATATTTTCTGGATTTCCTCCTTGTATTTCAAAATCTCAAGTTTGGGCATTTGCTTGAGTTTTAGAACATTGTAATTTTAGTTGAATTAGTGGAATGTTTGTTTGCAAAGCCCTGTGACTTTTCCCATCATTTTTGGAGGGTTTTCCACATAAATCTCACTATGCTGATCTGCTTGTTGTGATTTGGTTGATATATGCTTGATTTCTTAGATTGCTTTTCATATTTCTGTGGAGAAAATACTTGCCATTGCCAGAGTTGGTTTATAAGTTTAGTATTGTTTATTAGCAGTGAGTTTGGTTCAAATTTGTGCAATTATTCTATTTTTGTAATTCTAGTTAAAAGTATACCTCTTGTGCATAGATCCTGTCATCTTCAGCATCCCCTTTTTTATCCTCTTTTTTCTTGGATCTTACCAAACCGTTAAGGTCTACACTCAGCTTTGCATGTCAACTCTCTCATCCCTTTCGTCAGTGCCATCTGGTGATTTTGATCTATCAATTGTTTTCCAAAAGGGTATATGATCTTGTACATCTCATCTTATAGCTGATTTTGTTTCCTATGACAAGATGGGCTTTTTCTTTAGTGGTTTGTCTTGTCCCTAGCTTTTGTTTCTATTCCCAGGACATAAGAAGGAACATTTCGCCAACCGAAGTTGCTTGTGTGTAGTCACTATGAAATATCCTTTGGATGTTTCTATTGTAGATATAAAACTTGTCTTGTAGCTAAATATTTAATTAAAACTTATGGATGGATTACTTTGAGATTTTTCCTAGTTGTCCATTTGAGAATTCTATTCAAGTTTTGTTTTTGTTGCCATAAACAAAGGTTGCCAAATGTATCAACTTGATGTCAAAAATGCTATTATATATGGTGTTCTTACGGAAGATATGCATGCACATGGAGAAACTATTTGTTAGATTTTATATTTTGTATTAATGGGTCATATATAGGTGGTGCTATATAAGCTTAGGGGTCTTACACCAAAAAGTCTCACGACTTAATGGTTTAACCCCTATACCTATATATAAACCCATTACACTTCTATCACACAATTGATGTGGTATATGGGAGCTCGTGCCTCGCCCTGCTGATGCCAGCGTCGTCACTTGCTGATGAGTTTTCTCTGCCAAGCACAAAGCCGATGGTACAGTTGATCACTACAAAGCCTGGTTGGTGGCTTGTGTTTTACTTAGACTTGTGGTGTCGATTATGTTGAGATTTTTTCACCGGTTGCTCGTATGAATTCCATTCCTATCCTACTGTCGGTAGCTATGAATCGATCATGGGTACTCTGTCAACTCGATGTAAAGAATGTCTTTTTCTATGGAGACTTATTTGAGACAGTGTTTATGGAGCAACCTCCCGGGTATGTTGCTCAGGGGAAGAATCTAGTTTACCAGCTTAAAGGGATCTATGGTATGAAACAGAGTCCTCGTGCATGGTTTGAAAAGTTTAGTGTAATTACAGTTGCAGATGGTTTTCGTAGGTGTAATATGGATCATTCTGTGTTCTATAAAAACATTTCATCTGGATGTGTTGTACTTGCGGTATATGTCAATGGCATCTTGTTGATTAGTAGCGATCGTCAAGGCATTCAGAGAACTAAGGAGCATTTAATGAAGCATTTCGTTTCACGAGACATTGGACGACCAAGATACTTCTTTGGTATTGAGTTTGCACATGCCAGAGGAAAATGACGTTCTCACAAAGGAAGTATGTGTTGGACTTACTTGAGGAGGCTGGTTTATTAGGTTGTAAACCAGAGAATACACTTATTGAGCAATTACAACCCTTATGGGAGACATCTTCATTATCTCTCAAAGATCCGGCTCAATACAGACTTTTGATTGGCCAGCTCATTTATCTAATAGTTACTCATCTTGATATATTTTACGTTGTGGACTCCTGAGTTAGTTTATGCATGAGTTACGAGAAGTTCACTGGCAGGGTACTTTGAGGGTTCTTGCATATGTTAAAGGAGTTCCCGACAAAGGTCTTCTCTACAAAAATCATGGTCATTTTGACATTGCAGTCTATTCTGACACGGGTTATGCTGGCGATAAAGGAGACAGAAAGTCTTCGTAGGGTTTCTGTACGTATGTTGGTGGAAACTTAGTTATTTGGCGAAGTAAGAAGCAGAATGTGGTTTCAAGATCGATTGCCAAAGCAGAGTACAGGTCAATGGCACAGACAGCTTGTGAGATTGTTTTGGTGCAATCTCTTCTATCTGAGTTAGGATTCCCCATCATGATACCTATGCAGATGTTGTGTGATAATCAGGCCACCATCTTCATCGCAAACAATCCAACATTCCATGAGCGCACCAAGCATGTTGAGGCTGATTGTCAATTTGTTCGTGATATAGTATTGAAGGGAGTCATCTCTACGCCACCCAGTCGTCCGAGCAACTGGTGGATATCTTCACCAAGGGTTTAAATGTTAAAGTCTTTAGTGATCTATGTAACAAGCTGGGCGTGTTCGATATATATGCTCTAGCTTGAGGGGGAATGTTAGAGTTTAGATTGGTTAATGGGCTATACTAGGCCCATACCAAAAAAGCCAAATATTTCTTTGTATATACCCTTGTACTCTTTTCTAAATTGATATACAAACTATTTTTTCTATCTTCACACTATTCAAGTTTGTTAATAGGCGAAGAAAGTATGCAAATTAAAAAAGACAATTTGTAGCCTCAAACAAACTCCGCCAGGTTAATTAGTTTGAGAAGTTTAGTCATGTTATGGCAGAACTTGGTTTCATTTGGCATTTGAGGTAATACGTCAAGCTCAAGAAGTACTTTGTCCCAAATAATATAGGTCAATTTCGTTATTTCTTATGAATTAAATTTGTTGATAGCAAACAAAGAATATTTTTGTTGTGAGAGCTTGTCCGTATTTGCTTAATGGACTTGGTTTAAATTTTCTCACCAAAATAAATTCAGAGAAATTCAAACCACCAAAACCCAAACCCAAGTTATTCTACCTCCAATCTAGAAGGGTTCCAGCTACACAGCTATCATCAAGAGATTGCTCGCACTGATTTGTTAAAGTTTTGACAAGTATCAAGAATATTATTTCCAAATGCCAAAAACTTTCACTGACATTTATTGATCTATATCAGGTATCTCGAGAAGAAGAATTTGCACCTGTTAAGAATGCTAATGGTGCTAGTCACGACACTCCTGATAGCAGTTGTCTGATGCTTCTCCGCCTGCATGCTAATTGGGTGATTGCTGCGGGTGGCTCTCTAACACATTCAGTGCCACTAGATTTAACTGGTAATCTTTTATCTTGTGGCTCCCTTTTCTTAGTTTTCTTCTCTCTTACTAGATTATGTATGTTTTCCTAGAAACTTGGATTAGAACTTGTTTATCTTTGTGGATTAGTTTTGAAAATGGAAAAACTGAACAAATCGCAGTTGTATCTTTCTGATGGTTGTTCTGGTTCTAGGTGTGGAAATCTCACCACTTCATTCTTATGCTGGGGAGAACCTTGAATCAATATGCAGAGGAAAAACATTTCACGCACCAAGCGAAACTACATTTTAGTTGGGTAGTCACTGTTGTAAATTTTCAAGACATTCATCCTTGCAAATAAATTCGAAAATTATCCTGGACAGAGTCATTCATCCCTCCATATTACTTGTGCAAGTTTGCTCCTGTGATCTATTTGAGTTGATCAAATAATGCACATGAGATGATCACTATACCTTTACCTAATGACTTTGCTCTAATCTTTTTGTTTTTTTCAGAAATATTTCAACCAGAATTTCGCATCCATACATTCATTCCCAGAAGATTATTGATCAGGTCAATATGATTCCTAGTGATAATTGTACTCTTGAAATCAGGACTCTCAGCCTGTTGTTGTCTGACTGATGGGTTTCATTATGAGTAACATCATTGATGCCATTTGTATGCCTTCTTAACATCATAACCTATCTAGGAATGGGGGCGGGGCGGGGCGGGGAATGGGATCCCCGCCCCATCCCCGCTCTCCACGGGCGAGGGATTCCTCGGTTAAAGATTCTCCACGGGGAAAAATCCTCCCCGCTCACTCCCGCATGGGGATCCCACTCACGGGAATCCCCCGCCCTGCCCAAAACATTAATATAAAAAAATTTTTATAAATAACTATAATATTTCTAATACGTTTATGTTACTACATGCTAAAAGATGTTATATACAATTGAAAATAAAAAATATAATGTATGATGAAAAAATAAAAAATCTAGATAAATGGATATTTGAATAAAAAAATATAATGCTTATATTATAATCTAGACAAATTACAATTACCTAATTATCCAATTCATTTAAATTAAATAAATATTTAGTTTTTATGAATATTAGAAATTTGAAAATTAGAAGTTTGAATTTTAATTTTGTAGATATATTATATAATAATTTTATTAAATAAATATGTTTTAATGAAATATATAAATTTAAATAGTTAATAAATTGTATGAAATAATTGTGAGTTCCATAATAATAACTAAAAATATTAACAAATAAATATTTATTGATTATATATATATATATATATATGTTAATGTTGAAATAATCTTTAATAAATATATTAAAAATATATAATATATTTTTTTGGGGATTCCCCACGGGGTTCCTCGCGGGGAGTGGGGCGGGGATCCCCGTGGGGCGGGGAGACCAATCCCCGCCCCGCCCCGCCCCACTAGGCGGGGAGGAATTTTTCCCCGCTCCCCGCCCCGCGGGGGATGTTTCGGGGAATCCCCGCCCCGTCGGGGCGGGGCCCCGCGGGGAACGGGGATTCCCCGCCCCACCCCCATTCCTAAACCTATCATAACTTGCATGTATGCATTCATAAGGGTTTGGCAACTCCTTTTTCACCTGATCTTATTGCTGAATAAACCATACAAACCAGTGCAGGCTTGTGGAAGAATATCCGCTACACCCTATTTATATTGGTAATCTCTCTCAGTTTGCTGTCAGTTTCAACTTTTTGATTAATTCTGTTAGTAATATATGTTAGAGTTAATCTTGTTATTGCATTTAGGACCCTATGTTATTTATATATTACGTTTAGGCATTGTTGCATTTATGCATTAAGTTTGCGATTATGACCCTCTTTGTTTTTATAAATTGCATTTGTGTTTAAAAATTATGTTAGGATTATGTTTAGATAAGTTTGTTAGTTTGAATTTGTTTAGTTTCTTGGTGGCTAAGTAACTTAGTTTGAATTCAGTTATCAATATAAATATAAAAGATAGAAATGTGGGGAAGCGAGATTGACCGTGTCAAAAATATTCTCTTCTTCTTTAATTGCTCTTTGTGTTTTTTCTCTGTTTTTTCCTAACAATATATACGTTAGTTGCATCTGCACTGAACCATATATGATAGCTTTATTCAGCAAAAGCATACTTCTTATGTACTCAGCAGGATTTGATTCGTTTTATTTTTGATATATATATATATATATATATATATATTGTGATACTCCAGTTCAAGTCATGCATACCATTCTGATACAAATGACCAATTAATTACACAAATAGAATTGACGTGTCACATATGGAAAGATTAAATCTCTCCTTCCTTTGACTTGTCAACATAGTATATATTCTTTATATATATATATATATATATATATATTAAATTTAATATTTTACATTCATTGGATTCTTTCAAATGGGTTCCACAAGCCAGTGGTGGCTCAATGGTAAAAATAGTTGAGCAACCATCTAAGTTTAAACCAATATAGTTTTTAAAATCTTATCAATATGATTATAAGAATAACTTATAAATTTAATTTGCAGCTTTATTATTAACTTTAAAATGTTATCCTTGTAATCATAATAATTATTTATTGTATAATTAGATTTTACTTAAATTTTTAGTTAATACTGTACCGATTTAAATTCTTTTATCAAAAAAATGTAGCTTCAATGCAAAACTAATTCTCTATTTCTCCCAACAAACAAATCTATATACAAAAAAATGTAGCTTCAATGCATAACTATTCTCTATTTCTCCCAACCAACAAAAAAAAAAAAACAATTGTAGGTGTGAGTAACTAACGGTCATATTTTATAATTTCTATTATAAATCATGATTCTAATTACTTTTTGGGGGTTTTTATTTTTGCTAATTGATATTGAATTCTTGATTGTGATAATCATCGCTGCATTAGCAGTGGCTTTCTTTTCAAGCCTAAAACCTAAAATGAAACATTTGCAATTGCTATGATGCTTAAGCTATGTTCCCAAAGGAACCTTTGATCAACTTGTATTTTGTCAGATTACTTGAGCCTCACCGATCTTTTCCAACATGAATAATTAATTGTGCTTTGGAGATACAAAGATGATATCAGGTTAGCTAAACAACTTCTGAAGACTTGGTCCAACGTTATGTCGGATCTCATTCCTAGACAACAGAATTTAATGGCAAATAAACTTGCTTAATCTGATAGGACAAAACCCTAAGGTTTTGAACGACCTAATTGAATGACGCATATTGTAGGTTTATGTAAAAGAAGGCTCTTCTTTCCGAGCTAGCTTTATTTTATAATCTTTTTATTTGCTTTTTGTTGTTTGTTTTAGTGTCTATCATTTTTGTTTGACAAATAAATGGCAAGCATACCCCATTTAAGGGAACTCAAGGGCTGCACAAACTGGGAGTTAATATCTCCACCCCTTTGTGCTTTCACCCTGCTGGATAGATCCCTCACCGACTGCAAAAGGACCTCACAGAGGACCCAAGTGCTAATTGATCTGAAGACCGTTGGTGGTGCCTATCATTTTGTTATTATTTATTTTACATTGTAGTTTTTTTTATTAAAAAAATTCTTATTAACTAATTAGGACCATGTTTTATGCTTAGGCTTTAGGCCTTTATAAGCCTTGAGCCGCCCCTGCCACAAGCTTTATTGGTTTCTAGTTGTAAACTTCCAAGATTCTCTATTGATCATTGTACATAGGCCTTAAGGCTTAAGCTCTCCTCTTATGTTTTTCCTGACTTTTGTAACCAAAGGTTGATTTATTCAAGAAGGTTTGCCCTTCAGTTTCATTGAAATCTCTTTCCTTTTAGCTTGGTGCTAGAGCAAAGTTCATATTGGGAAGATCTTCTTGTGGCTTTTTCATACTAGTAACTTTTCCATCTTCAATGAGCTTTCTCAAATTTTTCCATTTAAAGTTCAATCAAGCTTCTTGACATTTGAAGAACACCCAGCTTTCATAAACTCCAAGGGTTTTCCCTACATGAAATTGGCCATCTTCTTCAAATCTCCTTTGTTTTTTTTTTATTTTTGTATAAGAGATTGGTGCATGAATATTTTGCATCTTGCCAAAAGTACTCATCATTGTGGTGACTTGCGCATCTGGTTATTCTAAATTGTATTCATGAAAAAATATGAATTTTCTAAACCCATTTAGACTGTTTTTAATGGTTCAAATTATCTGTCATGGGTTGATGAAATGTATAGCTTTCTCAAGGGAAGGAAGTTGTGGTGTTTTATTGTAGGCGAGACAACCAAACTTGTCAAGAAAGAAGATGAGAAAAAATGAATTCTGTGATAGATTTGAGGATTGGGATTGTAAAAATCATCAAGTTCTAACATGGCTTCACAATACTATTCATCCTCAAATCAAAAATCAGTTTGGATGGGTTGGTACTACAAAGGAGATTTGGGATTTCTTGGGTTGGAAATATTCCACTAAAGGCTAAGCACTTGGATGTAAATTATTCTGTGATCTTGCTCATCTCAAACAACAACCATGCCAGTCTGTTCATGATTTTTTTATCCTAGATACAGCCTATTTAGGAACAAATGTCGATGAGTGAGCCATCTTGGAAGTGCAATGAAGATGCTGAAAATTATGCTAAACTCAAGGAAGATTGCAAGTCTATCAACTTTGTATGGCTCTTACAAATAACTTTGAGTCAGTTCGTAGTTCATTATTTCATAGGGAGCCTTCATCTTCATTTGATGTTGTAATCTCACAAAATTTATCCGAAGAAACTAGACTTACTACTCTAAAATCTTAGCATTCTACTCATACTTCAGATATTCTAGCCGTTGGAGTTTCAACATCATCAACTGTTCCTACTTCTTCATCATCCATGACTTTTAATAAAAAGGTTTGTAGGTATTATAAAAAGGCTGGTTATCTCATTTCTAAGTGTTATCATTTGTAGTCAAAACATGCTACAGGGTTAGGTCATCAGATTCCAAGAAATGTTTTTCAAGGGCCCAAGCCAGTTAGCACTACTACTACTGTCACTGAAGGATCAATTGCTTCTCCTTCCTTATAGTTTTTAACTATTTCTTTGAATGATTTGGAAAATCTTGTCAGACAAATGACTGACAAAACAAGTTCATCTAATGTTCTTTCTACTACAACAAGTAATCCTATTCCCTAGTATTATAACTCTGGTTGTTGCAATCATATAAATCCTACTGATGATGTCTTTGCCACCAAAAATAAGATATGCCGTGTTCCCATAGTTCGCACTGTAGACAATTCCACTTTACCAGTCAGTTATGTTGGTAACATTTGTAATTCTAAGTTGAATCTGTCTGATATTTTTCATGTTCCAAAATTGTCTTTGAATCTTATCTCTGTTGGTCAATTGACTGAGTTGGATCTTAATGTTACATTTTCTAATCATGGTTGTTGTGTGCAGGATCCTCAGACGGGAGAGATTCTTGGGACTGGCCGTAAAGTAGGACACTTGTTTGAACTAGTTTCTTTAAGAATTCCTCATAAGAACCTTTCCAAGCTTCTACATCTTTTAAAGTTTGGCATTCTCGTCTTGGTCATGCTTCTTCTTCTGGAATAAAATCATTAGTTTCCAGTGGGAAATTAGGATCAGTGGAAGAAAATTTCGATTGCACTTCTTGTACACTTACAAAACATCATGCTCTTCCTTTTAATTTGAGTGCAAGTGTTTCTTTAGCTCTTTTTTATTTAGTGGATTTTGATATTGGGGGCCTTCGCCCCATGAAACTATGGGAGGTTCCAAGTATTTTGTTATTTTTGTTGATGATTACTCTCATTACACTTGGATATATCTTATGAAAACTCGATCTAAAATCTCTGAAATCATTTCCAACTTTGTCGCCATGGTAAAAGCCTAATTTTCCCACACTACAAAAGTTTTTCGTTTGGATAATAAGATAGAATACAAAGAAACTAATCTTGCTCTTTCTCTTTCACTTCAGGCATTGTGATTAAGCGATCTTGCTATGGAACTTTAGAGCAAAATGGACATACAGAACGCAAACATAGGCATATCTTGGATTCCGCCCATGCTTTGCTTATCTCATCAAATGCCCTGAATGTTTTTGGGATAAGGTGTTCTCATAGTTGTCTATACTATCAATCGTATCCGTACACCTACTATTGGTAATATTTCACTATATGAATGACTATAGGATTTCTCAGCTAATTATCATATGTTATGTACTTTTGGTTGCATATGCTTTGTTCAACTTCAACCTCATGAGCACAACAAACTTAAGCCTTGAGCTCATTTATGCTGTTTCTTTGGTTATGGAATTGAGCATAAAGACTATCAATGTTGGGATCCTATTTCAAAACGACTTTGAGTTTCATGTCGTGTCACCTTTTGGGAGTACAAAATTTTTTCATCTTTATCTGATTTTCAAATTCCAAATTTAGATGTTTTGTATTTTACTGATACCTCGATTAATTTGTTTCCCAATGAATCTTCAAGTACCTTACCTTGCAGTAACTTATCTGCTAGTTCATCTAGCAATCCTATTGCAGTCACACCCAATGATTATGGCTCTTCTGATGATCTTACACATAATGTTCAACTTGCCCAAGAGTCTGAGTATGGGTCCTCCTAGTCTAACTCTGCACCCTTAAGACACTCAACCAAAGTAAGTCAAATGTCTTCCCATCTCCATGATTATCATTGTTGTTCTTCTACTATTTCTTTACATAAACCTAATACTTTCCAATAATTACTCTAATCCTCTTTGGTAGCAAGCAATGGAAGAAGAATTGCAAGCCTTAAATAAGGCACATACTTGGGATCTGGTTGATTTGCTTGCTGGTAAGTCAATTGTTGGTTGTAAATGGGTTTACAAAATTAAGATCAATTCTATTGGTTCAGTTGAATGCTATAAGGCTCGTTTAGTTGCTAGGGGTTTCACTCAGGAACATGGCATTGATTATGAAGAAACTTTTGCTCCTATTACCCACATTACCTTTGTTCACAACTTACTTATAACAGCTATTGTTAGACATTGGCAACTTTTTTAGATAGATGTTGAAAATGCCTTTCTCAATGGAGATCTTACTAAGGAGGTGTACATGTTACCTCCACTTTGCTATGATCATCCTCCTAACAAAGAATGTCGTCTTCGGTGAGACTTGTATGGTATTAAACAAGCACCACGTGCTTGGTTTGCCAAGTTCAGTATTGTTGCAACTCAGTTTGGCTTTAACTCTAGTTCTTAATCATGCTCTCTTTATTCACCACTCTAAGCATGGATCAATTTTCTTGATGCTTTATGTTGATGATATGATTAAAACTGGAAATGATCTTTAAGGAATCACTGAACTCAAGCATTATTTGGCTAACAATTCGAGATGAAAGATCTTGGTCATCTTACTTATTTTCTTGGACTAGAGGTTACTTCTGATGATATTGTTTATTTTCTTTCTCAAGCAAAATATACTACAGATCTTTTATCTCGAACAGGGTTCACTGATGCTGAAATTATTTCAACTACTCTTGAAGCAAATAAAAAATTTACACCATTAGATGGTAAGGCTTTAGATAATCCCACTCTTTATCAATTGTTAGTTGGGAGCCTTATCTACCTCATAGTGACTCGCCCTAATATAGCTCATCTAGTACATGTAGTTAGTCAATTTATGGCTGCAACCAGGAGTACTCATTATGCAACTATACTTCACATTCTTTACTATGTCAAAGGAACCTTGTTTCATGGTCTTCATTACTCTTCTCATTCACCTATAGAATTACGAGTATATTCTGATTTTGACTGGGCCGGTGATCCCACTGATCGAAGATTCACTAGTGGTAATTGTTTCTTTTTAGGGCACTCACTTATCTCATAGAAAAGCAAAAAAGCAAACTTTTGTTGCTCGATCCAGTATTGAAGTTGAATATCAAGCTCTTGCTGACACTTCCTCAAAGCTTGTGTGGTTGCGATGGTTGCTTCAAGACCTCGGTGTTCCTCTTTCATATGCAACAACTCTTCTTTGTGACAATCATGGTGCCATTCAAATTGAACATAATGATATCTTCCATTAACAAACCAAACATATTGAAATTGATTATCACTTTATAAGTCAACATCTCCTTTGTGGGACTTTACATCTTGAGTCAACTCCTTTCAATGCACATATTGCAGATCTCTTCACTAAGTCACATTTACCAAATCACTTCCGTGAATTGGTCTCCAAACTCAACCTGGTTTCTTCTCTCCCATATTGAGTTTGAGGGGGGGTGTTAAATTTAACATTTTACATTCATTGGATTTTTTGGAATGGGCTGTTAGTTTCTGGTTATAAATATTCTTCCAGAATTCTCTATTGATCATTGTGTGGGGAAATGTAGGACCGAATATAGCAGTATTGCGGCAAAATAAATAAGAATAATGCTGAAAAATAAAGAACACAAAGATATTACGTGGAAAACCCCTAAATAATTAGGGTAAAAACCAAGGGCAAAGATTGAAGAAATTTACTAAGTGGGAAAAATTTCAGGAGTTACAAACTCTCTCTAATAATAAGGAGAAAACCAGTATCCTCTTATACTAGGAGAATAGACTAACTCTCAGAATATTTTCTCACACTTCTCACCCTTCTTTTTTCTCTCTAATTTTCTCACTCTCACTTGTGTGTCTTTACAATTATCATTGGAGGTTTATATAGCCCTTCACCTAACAAACCAAGGGCTATGATCATTTAGATCCAAAGGCTCACATTGATGGGGTAGGTGGCACCTAACCCCAAATAATATAAAATATTCCCCCACTAACTCTCTTCACCTACCACCAAGTCATGACAGAAATGAAGAAATGTCATCCTTGCCCTTCCATGTTGGTGGAGTATGACAATTGGTTTGGGCCAAGAATTAGTTTGGGCCAACAATTCTCCCACTTGAAGATTTGATTTGAAGACAATCAGATCTTCACACCATTCTTTCAACCTTACCATTCGATGTTGCTTATGTCACTGTCAGGCCATAAGAGGATCGGCACCATATGAATCTGTTAGCGTTGATTGCTTTTGTTATGAAATTTGCTAGGCTATCCTTGGTATGAATCTTTTGCATGTCCACTATATCTTCTTCTACTTTCTCACGAACGAAGTGGTACTGAACTCTGATATGTTTTGTCTTTGAATAAAATGCTGGATTCCTTGCAAGATGCAATGCACTCTGTTGTCACAATATAGAGTGATATTCTCTTGTTTATACCTGAGTTCTTCCAACACCATCTTCAACCACACTGCTTCTTTGCTGGCTTGTGTAGTAGCCAAATACTCTGCTTCTGTCGTTGATGTAGCCACGATTGACTGTAGTTTTGAAACCCAGCTCACAGCTCCTTCTACTAGTGTGAACACATATCCAATAATGGATTTGCTTTTATCAAAATATCCTACATAATCAGCATCAACATATCCACTGACAGTAAAGTCTGATCCCCCATAACATAATACAACATCTAAGGTTCTCTTTATGTATCTGAGAATCTTCTTAACAATATTCTAATGCTCTCAACCAGGATTTGCCATGTACCGATTTACCACTCCTATTGTATGTGCAATGTCTGGTCTTATACAGATCATAGCGAACATTAGGCTTCCGACCACTGATGCATACGGTACTTGAGATATCTCCATCCTCTCTTCTTCACTGCTAGGACATATACTTAAGGATAACTTGAAATTAACAGGAAGTGGGGATAGAAATTGGCTTACAGTCTTGCATGTTGAAGCGTCGTAAGATCTTCTTCAGATAAGTTTTCTGAGAAAGTCAAATCTTCCTATTATTTCTGTCTCGGTGAATTTGCATCCCTAGAATCTTGTTTTCCGGTCCCAAGTCCTTCATTTCAAACTCCCTAGCCAATTGTGCCTTCAACTCCTTGATACGATCTTTGTTGGGGCCTGCTACCAATATGTCGTCAACGTACAGCAACAAGAAGATGAAATCTTCTTCTTCAAACCTCTTGAAATATGCACAAGGGTCTGTATTGAATCTGTTGTATCCAAGGCTCATGATGAAGTAATCAAATCTCTTGTACCAACATCTTGGCGCCTGCTTTAGACTGTACAGAGATTTGTTCAACCTATAAAACAAGTTCTCTTTACCTTTTTCTTCAAATCCTTCTGGTTGGAGCATGTAAATTTCTTCTTCAAGATCTCCATGAAGAAATGCAATTTTGACATCTAACTGCTCAAGCTGCAAGTCAAATGTAGCACTCATTGCTAGGACTACTCGAACTGTTGTGAGTCAAACTACAGGTGAAAATATTTCATTGAAGTTAATACCTTCCTTTTGACCATATCCTTTTACCACTAATCTTGCACGACAATGATCTACTTAATCATCACTATTGCGCTTGATCTTGTAAACCCACTTGTTGCCAATGAGCTTTCGCCCTTGTGGTAGTGACACCAGTTCCCATGTCCTATTTTTATGAAGAGCTTCAATTTCTTCTTCCATTGCTGCCATCCACTGAGACGCATCTAAATTGTTCAGTGCTTCTTGAAGAGTTGATGGCTCTCCATCCTCAGTTAGAAGACAGTAAGCAATATTACCCTCCATAATATAGTCAGAATGCCAACTTGGTGCCTTTCTTGTACGAGTTGACGGCCAAACTTCTGGAACTTTATATTCACCTGGCTCTTGTACCTCGTGCTCTGGTGTAGCTTCAACTTCTTTTTCTACCTGTACTATTGTAGTCTCTATGCTTTCTTTTGAAGTGCTTTCACCATCTACTTGCTCTTGTTCTTTATCTTCTATGAAGATAACATCCCTGCTGATTACAACCTTATGGGCAGTGGGATCCCACAGGCGGTATCCCTTAACACCATTAGCATATCCTAGAAACATACATTTTCTGGATTTTGGATCCAGCTTTATAGTTTCTTGGGTATTGTACATTACATATACAGGACTTCCAAATATATGAAGGTTTGAATAATTAACTGACTTACTAGTCCACATCTCCATTGGTGTCTTCAACTCGATTGCAGTTGATGGAGCCCTATTTACCACATAACAGGCGGTGCTGACTGCTTCTGCCCGGAACTTCTTGTCTAAGCCTGCAACTCCCATCATGGCTCTTGTTCTTTCCAACAGAGTTATGTTCATCCACTTTGCCACTCCATTTTGTTGAGGAGTGTATGTTGTAGTGAACTGCTTTTTTATGCCTTCTTGCTTACAGAATCCATCAAATTCTTTGCCAGTGTATTCTCCTCCATTATCAGTCCTCAAGCACTTGATCTTTTCCCCAGATTCAAGTTCCAGCCGCACTTTGTAGAATTTGAAGACTTGAAACACATCAGACTTCCTCTTGATAGGGTACACCCAACATCTTCTGGAATAATCATCAATAAATGATACAAAGTAATTTGCTCCTCTCAAGGATGTAACTGGTGCTTGCCACACATCAGATTGAACCAATTCTAGAATTGATTTACTTCTTGAATTAGATGTGCTGAACTTCAGTCGATGTTGCTTACTCACAATGCAATGTTCACAAAAGTGTAATGTTACCTTTGTGAGACCATGAAGTAGATTCATTTCTGTAAGAATCTTCATTCCTTGCTCTGACATGTGTCCAAGTTTCCTGTGCCATGTCATTGTGCATCTTTCAATTGGACCATTTGTGGCAACTGAAGCTTCTCCTTCTTGCAAAGTTTCTCCTTTCAGTATGTATAAATTTGCAGCTATCTTTTCTCCATTCATGCATACAAGCACTCCTCGAATTACCTTCATGATCTTGTTCTGGACTTCAATTTTGCAGCCAAGATCATCAAGTTGTCCTATAGGCAACAAATTCTTCTTGAGGCCCTCCACATGTCGGACTTCTTGTATAGTCTGAATCGTGCCATCATACATTTCAGTTTGATGGTGCCAATGCCAACAATCTTTAAAGCTTGATCGTTGCAGCTGTACATAAATCCCCCAGAGATAGGTTCATAGTGATGGAGCCATTCTTTTCGGGAGGTAATGTGAAAAGTGGCTGCTGAATCAAGAAGCCATACATTAGCAAATCTTTTACCTGATGTAGTTGTTGCTTCACACACCATGAGGATTGGAATCCTTTTTTATTTAGACTCCAACAATCCTTCTTCAAGTAACCTTTCTTGCCATAGTGGTAGCACTTGAAAGTCTTCTTACTTCTTGATTTTGATCTACCATGATTGTAGCTCCCACTAGATCCACGTTCTGTTGGTCTTCCTTTCGTCACTGTCAAGGCCTCTACTTGTTGTGAACTTGCTAACTTGTCTTCCTTATTCTTGCGGTGACTCTCTTCCTCCAGAACAGTAGCTGCAATGTTGTCAAAGACTAGACTGTCCGTGGGGACATTGTTTGTTAAGTTGATGACGAGTTGATCATATGAATCTGGTAGACTTTGGAGTAGAATTTTCGCACGTTCACCTGACTTTATTGTATGTCCCAATGATGTGTGTTGGGAAAATAGAGTGTTTAGTGTGTTCATGTGCTCTGTCACTGAAGTAGATTCTGCTATACATAAAGTATAGAGTCTCCTCATAAGGAAAATTTTGTTATGGAGTGATTTAGCCTCGTACAATGTAGTGAGATGATCCCAGATCTCCTTTGACGTATTCTTCTCCGCTATGCTTGATAGAACTCCATCAGCGAGAGCCAGATGAAGGTTGGCAACGGCGTTCCTGTCCATCTCGTTCCACTTGTCATCTTTGACCTTAGTAGGCCTTTCAATGATGACCGTCAAGCGGTTGTCCTTCCTCAGGATTGCCTTCATCTTTAGCTTTCATAGTGAGAAATTACTCCCGTTGAATTTTTCAATATCATACTTTGCTGCCATTGCTTTATCACAGACTGCTTCAAAGGCAGTAACCAGTTCCTACAAAGGGTGAATAATAATCTAACTTATTTTCTGATGTGGAGGATCCACTATTAGTGGCAGCCACAGAGCATATGATAAGTAGATATATATACACACCTTAAGCCTGGCTCTGGTACCACTTGTGGGAAATTTAGGACCGAATATAGCAGTATCACAACAAAATAAATAAGAATAATGCTGAAAAATAAAGAACACAAAGATATCACATGGAAAACCCCTAAATAATTAGGGTAAAAACCACGGGCAAGGATAGAAGAAATTTACTAAGTAGGAAAAATTTCAGGAATTACAAACTCTCTCTAATAATAAGGAGAAAACAAGTATCCTTTCTTATATTAGAAGAATAGACTAACTCTCAGAATATTTTCTCACACTTCTCACCCTTCTTCTTTCTCTCTAATTTCCTCATTCTCATTTGTGTGTCTTTACAATTGTCATGGGGGTTTATATAGCTCTTCACTTAACAAACCAAGGGCTAGGATCATTTTGATCCAAAGGCTCACATTGATGAACTCATCTCCCCTGGTTCTGGAACCAGGGAATACTCTGGTTCCAACTTATAGGTGACACTTAACCCCAAATAATATAAAATATTCCCCCACTAACTCTCTGCACCTATCACCAAGTCATGATAGAAATGAACCCTTCCATGTTGGTGGAGTATGATAATTGGTTTGGGCCAAGAATTGGATTGGGCCAAGAATTGGATTGGGCCAACACATTGTGTATAGGTCTTAAGGCTTAGGCCTTGCTTGGATGGAGTTTGGGGAAGGTTCATAAAGTAAGGTAAGGTAAGGTAAAGGAAGGGAAGGTAAGGATTGAACTTATATCATGCTTGGGGTAAGAGTAAAATAAAGGAAGGTTATTTAATTTTTTGTGTTTGGATTGGAGGTAAAGGAAAGTAAGGGTTGGTACTAATATTACCAAAATATCCTTGATATGTCTTATGCTTCCAATATTTGTTATCATAAAATATTACCAAAATAGGATGTTTACGCTTTGAGATATAAACCAATAATAACAAAATAATAATTTTTTAATTAAAAAATAATAATTTTAAGAAAAAACACTATTTATTATTCGGTCATTATATTATTCTACTAAGGGCATTCTTGTCATAAAAAAATATGAACCCTCCTCAACCCTCCAATTTGGAGGGTTGAGAAAGTGGAGGTAAAATGGGGTGTTTTCAACCCTCCATTTACCTCCCAAACTTTTACTTCACTCTCAACCCCTCACCCCAAGCAAGGGTTCAAATAACCCTTACCTCCAAAACCCTCCCAAACCCTCCATAACCCTTCACCCCAAGCAAAGCCTTAAGCTCTCCTCTTATGTGTTTTTTTTTTTTAAACAAAACTGATTTATTTAAGAATGTTTGGCCTTCAGTTTTATTGAAATCTCTTTCCCTTTAGCTGCATGGAAAAGTGTTGAACACCACAGCCGATGTTAAAAAAAATAGTGGATCCTTTTTTTATTTTGTTATTTATTTATTTTAATTTGTTTGTTTGGGCGAGGATGCGTTATGAACACAAAATGGGCATCGCCCGTGAGAGTGAGAGGTTGAGCAGCAGATGCTAAGTGCTAAGTATTTAGAATATTATTATTATTATTCGTGTTTCTTGTGGGAAGTGGCATGTAATGTGATGTTTTCTTGATCGTATTAATAATTTTATAGGTATGATACTCTAATTATTCCCTATATTTTTCTTTCTCTTCTCTTTTAGTCCTTCTATTCAGAAATACGTCTAATTAGCCTTTTTATTTTTGAAAATGTACCCATTTAATTAGAAATGCTCTCAACTAATCTCTTTATTTTTAAAAATAGCATAACTAGAGGGACTAGTTGAAAGCATTTCTAACTAAGTGGGCATTTTTTCAAAAATAGAGGGACTAATCTGGAGTATTTATGAGTAGAGGGACCAAAAAAAAGAAAAAAAAAAGTATATAAACTATTTTGGTGATTATACCAATTTTATAAAAAAAGAGTGCTTGTTTGTTCTTGTGTTGAACCTTTAATGCATAATTGTCATCTAATTAAGTTATTTTATTTTTTTATTAAACACCCACGTCGATTCGGGCCAAGTGTTTGGATCTATCGTGACATAATTTTTATCTTCTGCGCACAATATTGTTTGTGGTGCCTAACTTATCTAATTTATTAAAAAAATAATAATAATTTTTTTATTTTTAGAAAATTTCTAAGATGTACAGATAATTTCAATTTTATTGAAAATTATTTGGAACATACAAGTAAATATTGTTTGTGGTGTCTAACTTATCTAATTTATTAAAAATAATAATAATGATTTTTTTATTTTTAGAAAATTTCTAAGATGTACAGATAATTTTAATTTTATTGAAAATTATTTGGAACATACAAGTAAAAACATTTTATTTATTAAAAAATAAAAATCAAAACTATGCGTTTTTTTCTTATATATATATATATATATATATATATTTATTTATTTATTTATTTATAACATTAGATGACAAACATTTTTATTTAAAATTTTTAAATTAATGAGATACAGATCTGGAATGTACTCACAAGTTTAATAATATTTTATTGTAAAAGATTCGGTATCAATAGATCAAATACTCCCTCCGTTTCTTTTTATCTGTTATAAAGCCATATTCCTTTTTATCTGTTATTTTTTTTAACATCAAGAAGCATTTATTATTTTTTTTTTCCAAAGTTACTCTAACACTCTATTCAAATTCTTTTTTTGAAATTTAATATTAAAAAAATGTGAATATATAAATTAGGGGTAATTTTGAAAAGATAACTAATTTTTTATTAAATTATGTGAAATAACTAACATGTGAGATTCGGTTATTCACTACAGATAAAAAAGGAACGGAGAGAGAGTAATTGTTAGTCATGCGATATAATAATTTCATAAAATAATGGGATTAAATTGAAAAATAAAGTTAAAAAAAAAAGTGTTTTTGTAAGGAATAAAGTTCCAAAGTTTCCGTTGCCAAACAGTGATCAGAAGAGTGCGAGGAAAGCTTCAGAAGTCCCTCACATGGCGGAGAAGAAGGATGAGCAATCGGAGACGGAGAGGCCCGTCCGGGTCTACGCTGATGGAATCTACGACCTCTTTCACTTCGGCCATGCTCGATCTCTCGAGCAGGCGAAGAAATCGTAAGCTTTCTCTCTTGACCACCGATCATGACTGTTTGATCTTGTGGAGTATCAGATTTTTGCAATTTTTAATGATCTTCAGTTAATCTTTTGGTTTTATAAATGTTTTAGATACTTGATGTAGTGAATTGTTGGGATTGTTGTGTGTATAAGGTTTGTATGGAGTTTGATTGCAGTGGCACATTGGATTCATCTAATTATAATTTGTAATGAGATTGATTTAGTTTGTTGATGTTGATGTAGTAGTGACTAGATTTTGAATTTGAATTTTTGCCAAAAAAAACCTTCCACTAGTTTCAATTTGTTTGTTTATTTTCATTCTTTTATGATTTTATGACAATTTAGTTGTTTTTATAATGTTACAAATTTAGTGGCAGTGCTTTAGATCTTTGGATGTAGTGGATCATTGGGATGGTGGTAGATATACTACTAAAACTTGATTGTTGTGACACAATGGATTCATCTGATCATAGTTTGCATTGAAGGATTCTGGTTGAGATTGGTTGTAGTTTGTTGATGAGGATGTAGTTAGTTTTTTCACTAGATTCAATTTGGGTTTTTGACCCAAAAGACTTTCCATTTGTCTTAGAAATTAGAATCGTGGAAGCAGGCTACCTTTCTTGGGAGGAAGAGTGAGTTACTGGTAATTTTAGTGATGAGTATATATATATATATATATATATATATGATTTTGCTACAGTTTTTGGGGCAAATGAGATTAAAATTCTGAAACTGGATTTATTATAAATTTCTGTTTCCATAATGATACCTCGGGGTTTAAAATTTAAACTTTAGATTATTCTAGTTATCAATACTTTGGCAGTGCTGGTGGTGCTGATGGTGAGGTTTTACTTTTGTGCTTTGGTATCTTATTTGATTCTCTTGATGTAGGTTCCCAAACACTTACCTCCTTGTTGGTTGCTGCAATGATGAGATGACACACCAATATAAAGGGCGTACTGTCATGACCGAAGCAGAGCGATACGAATCACTCCGTCATTGCAAGTATTGTTTCTAGCTTGGTGATATATAATTGTTTATCACTTAAATATCTAAATTTGGAAATTGGTTATAACCAATCCGCACAAATTCAATTTTGTGTTTGGGTTTTTTTTTCTGATCGATGTTTTAGTGCATTTGAGGATTTTTATTAAATTCTAATGGTAGTGTGGACTTGTGGGTGTCTCATAAATAGATGAGGGCTGCTTACACGCGCAGATTTATATACATTTACAGTAATTTCTTATAACCATAACATATGATGCTGCAGAAACCATCCCCAAAACCTAGTATGTCACTAATGTCAGTACAGTACAATTTTTAGCATCATGGGCTTTTAACTATCAGTGCTATATGCGACCAGGCAACGATGATTTAACAACCACCAAGTGCAATTTTTTTTTTCCTCTATTGCTCAAATCTTGATGTGTAATTCATGTTGAGAAGGATGTTTTAGGTTTCTTTCCAAAGATATTATGTGGCATCAGATATTTCCTTTTATGCCCATTTAAAAATACAACTTATGATGTCCGCATCGGTTACTTGAGTGATGATATTCCGCATGCACCTTTTAAGAATTTGGACACATCCCTTATGTTGATATATATC
Organism: Dioscorea cayenensis subsp. rotundata; assembly: GCF_009730915.1. Lineage (NCBI taxonomy): Eukaryota > Viridiplantae > Streptophyta > Magnoliopsida > Dioscoreales > Dioscoreaceae > Dioscorea > Dioscorea cayenensis. The sequence goes on along the minus strand of NC_052476.1, from coordinate 17,064,649 downwards.
TTTTTTTCAGGTGGGTTGATGAAGTTATTCCTGATGCTCCTTGGGTCATCACAAAAGAATTTCTTGATAAGCACAAGATTGATTTTGTAGCTCATGATGCTCTTCCGTAAGAATGACAATACCATTATTTGAGTTATTTCATTGATATGAGTGGACTTTAGAGTTGCTAATGTATAAAGATCATGTATATGAAATTTTGGCTACATTGAGGTAATGTTAGCTTCTGATTCTGAAGTCTCCCTGTTTCATGAAATATTTGAGTGTCTAGAGAAGCTTTATTTGCTTGATTATTTTTATGTTCAGTGTACTCATTTTAATGGGAACGCATTTTTTTTTATGGAAAAATTTAAATAGATATGCTGATGCAAGTGGAGCAGGCAATGATGTCTATGAATTTGTGAGTGCAATTCTGCATCTACATATTAATGCGTAGTTGCTGAGTTCTAACTAGACATATATTTGCATGGATCACTGCTAACTTTTGCATTTTTTTTATCCATTTTGTGATGCAATTTTTGCAGGTTAAAGCCCTTGGTAAGTTTAAGGAAACAAAGCGCACAGAAGGAATTTCAACCTCTGATATCATAATGAGGATACTTAAAGACTATAACCAATATGTGATGCGAAACCTGGCTCGAGGATACACTAGGAAGGATCTTGGTGTCAGCTATGTTAAGGTCTGTTTCTGATATCTATACATGAGGTAGAAGTAATGAACATTTACTTCTGATACTATCTCCAAGTAGTCTATTAGCTTGTGTTCTCTTTTGCTTTGGAGCTTTACTATGTGGACACTTGTTTTACCATCTCCTTTTGTGGCTAATACACTTGAATTTTTTTTTATATCGGCAACTTATCAGGAAAAGAGATTGCGAGTGAACATGGGATTGAAGAAACTTCAGGAAAAAGTGAAACAACAACAAGAAAAAGTGGGAGAGAAGGTATCAATTTACCTCTGCATAGATTTAGTTTTGTATATTAAAAAACTATATATATGATTAATATAAATTGCAAACTTTGTATATTGGTCCTCAACCAACAAAGTAAGTTTGCCATTCTGCAGTCTTGCAAGCTGAACCTCGCCATATTGAGCTTGCTTGTCTGTTTGTCAAATACCTTCATTATTATCAATTTTATTAGAAGTTAAAACAGACCCAATTGGAGAATGATCCTAACCATTCTGATAGCGAGTGGGAAAATCAAAGCTAATTGAATATCCATTGAGGGTTCCTACTACCGAAGATAGAGGGGTTTGTGGCAGCAATGAGGCTGATCATGGAAGACTTACCTTTAGTTAGTTTAACTTCTATTCCAATCTGGTTGATGGTGATTCCATGCCAGAAGTCACATTATGAAAAATGAGAGTTGAGATGACAGTCTTTAATGTATCATTTGTCATAGTTAGTGAGTCAAATTTATTCATCGTGATTTATCTAAAAAATCTAGAAATTTTATTCATACATTTTTAACCTGGCTTTAACTTGGCCCATTCCCTAGAGATGGAATGAAATCTGCATGATTCTATCTATAATCTTATGATGGCCCAGCAGTGCCTTATCAGCTGGGATAGTTTTGCTGCTCGATTTGGGACCATGATCCTTGTGCCAGGCTAACATGTGTGCATATATGTATCGACTATATGTGGACTTTAGCCTTGTAACTTTTCATCTATATGAATCTCTTGATTTATTTAGTTTTCTCAGCAGATGATAGCACTTAAATAGTTGTTTCTTTATCTTTCTTTTCTTTTCATTTTTTATAACCACAGACTAAGCATTAATCTATACACACCACTGTCCTGAGTTGACTCTCAGATTTTTAGGTCTTTTTCATATTTACATAGATTAGCACGTCTTTCACTTGCAGTTGCACACAGTTGACGAGTGGGTAGAGAATGCTGATCGATGGGTTGCTGGTTTTCTTGAAAAATTCGAGGAAGGTTGTCATCAAATGGTGAGCATGGCTGAATACATGCACTGTTATTTCCATTCCTCTTCTATGCAGTTTTACATGCCTCATCAAGTTTTTACTGAAATGTTTATCCACACTCCAAAATAAAAATTAATGAAACCACTTTATTATTATTATTATTATTATTATTATTATTATTATTTTAAATTTCTTTTACAGGGTACGGCGATAAAAGAGCGCATCAAGGAGAGTATCCAAGATGGTCTGAAGAGGCAGCAATCAAAAAACTTTAGCCTGTTGCAGTATGAAGAAGATTAGCCAAAGTTAAAATAACAGTTGACAAGTAATTTTTTATAAGTATAAACTTAGTTTTATCAATCTCCGTGACAACTAATTGTATGTATAAATTTATTTTATCAATCTCCCTGAAAATAACTGTCTTTCATTTTAACCATTTTATATATAGAATTATAGTTTGTGTGATCTCTGTACTGTTTTATAGTATTAAGCCAGTGAAATTTTATGATAGTTTGGTTGTTCCTGTACTGTAAAAAGAAGTGTTCAAAATAGTGTTACATATCCAAGGAAAATTTATTAATTCTATACTTTTTTTTCTTTTATATTCAGTGTGGTACATTAAGGACTAGTTTGAATAATTTATTCCTCACATATAGGGATTGCAACGGGTAGGGTATGGGTAGGGTATGTCAAAACTCTTATCCGTACCCGTAATCCCTACCCCATACCCGTACCCTTACCCGTACCCTTCAGGATAAAAAAAATCATACCCTTACCCTTACCCGCAGAGTACGGGTATACCCGCAGGATACCCGCTTACCCGTTGTTCAAATTATCGAATTAAATTTAAATAATAATAAAAATAAATTAATTATACATTATATTACAATCTTTAAACACATGTCCATAATTTCAAAATTACAAGTTAATATATATTTGCTTATCTTAAATTATATAATTACATAAAAATGACATTTATTTAGGACTCAATGGGCTCTACCTTTTGTTTTGTTCATGTTTAACTATCTTGGTTTTTATTTTAAATTTTTTCATATATCTACTATTTATATTTTATATAGCTTCAAATTTTATAAATATCTAGTAAGATTTTGAATATAAAAACATTATAAGTAATTCTCATAAATTATATCCAATTGTTTTTTTATTAGTATCTTATTTTTAAGGTTTTCTTATAATTTATAGAATAAATTATTATAACATTATTTTTTTTATATTTGTTTATTTTTAAATTTAATTATGATTCTTAATATATATCTAAAATTCAATTTTGATAATATTATCAAATATAAATATAGAAATTAAATAAAATTTAAAATAATATATTAAAAGAATTTGATGTATTATTTTCAAATTAATCACCATGAAAATAGATATTGAGTAAATTGTGATTAAATGTTTAATTTAATAAAAAAATTATATATATATATATATATATGAGAGGGTAAGGGTACGACCCGTACCCTCTTCAACAGGTAAGGGTAAGGGTAGGGGCATACCCTTACCCGCTCAAAAACTAACAGGTAATACCCTTACCCGTACCCGGTCAAAGAGGGTAATACCCTTTTTGACCGGGTACGGGTACGGTTATACCTGTCGGGTAGGGTACAAATTGCTATCTCTACTCACATAATCTTATTTTATATTGCTCATTTGAAAAGCAGAGTTTTTGGTTTCACTTATATATTTCTTATTTTACTTTTTTCTTATTTTTCAAATTTTAAATTATTTTGTCTTTTAAATTGCATTATATATATATATATATATATAAATTTTTTACTTTTTAAATAGTGGTTTTCATTAAACCATTTGTCTTAAGTTTTCTTTTTCTTATCTTAAAAAGAACTTATTTTATTATAATGTTTTTTATTTTTGTAAAAAACATGGTTCACACTTCACGCTTTCATATTATCTTATAAAGGGCTTGTTTTATCTTCAAAATTCAAAGAATACTCAAGTGCATTTGTGCATGTATATACTCTAGTTTTTTTTCCTTATCTCTTTTAATTAATTCACATAAATTAAAAAAAAAGTTAAAGTTAGTTAGAAATCTAATTAATTTTTCATATTATTTTTATTTAAAATATAATTTAATAAAAATGTGTAGTTGAATTATGATTTATTAGAAGTTGTAAATCTATATTAAATATAAATAATAAATTAAGAAAAATATTTAATGTTCGTGAATTTTTAAATAGCCAAATAAAAAATAAAGAAGGTAGTATATATTTATTTATATATTTATATACACAGTTGTGTTCACAGTTTTAATTAAATTCAAGTGTTGATACTCTCTCATATTAGGATGTTCTGACACTGGGTATCCTATTAACATTGATTAAAACTAATTAATTAACCTTTGATATGCTCATTTTTATTTTTTAAAACATTATACTTGTGAATAATGACTAATATATATATATATATATATAGAATTTACATCCCCTATGGACGTCCATAGATAAGAAATCTATGGACGGCCAATTATTAGTCATTGGATCATGATCCAACGGCTGACATTGATAAACAATATCACTGTTCATTATACTGTTTCAAACAGTAATTATTGTTTATATTACTGTAGCATCTACTGTTCATCAATGTTAGCCGTTAGATCGAGATCCAACGGCTGATAATGGACATCCATAGATTTTTTATCTATGGATATCCATAGAGGATTGGTCCTCATATATATATATATTCACAAGGAGAAAAGTAGAGGTGCAACTGGGCGTCTTGGGCCCTGTGCCCCAGACGGCCCAAAGACGGTTTGGGCTGCGTGCTCGGCCCTGCACGGATCAACTACGACTGCCATGCCGAGCCATGCCCTCGGTGGCCCGCTGGCCCGCCATGGGCCGTGCTTGGCCCGAGCACGCAGGGCCGACCCAAAGACGCCCGCCACACGTTATCGTTGGCGGGCCCGACACTGCCCGCCAATTTTTTTAATTAATTTAAATATTGGAAAATGACTATTGTAGCCCCTCTAACAACTATAAAACGGCTAGTTTTTAAGGCTATTTTAGACTTTAAAATGTAATTACTTTTTTACCCTTTTTACCAACAATAAACGGCTAGTTCACAAGGGTATTTTGGGAATTAGAAGATTTTAAAAAATCTATAAATACCCTCAAACACTTACATATTTCTCCACACCAAATTACTCATTCTTGTTCTAATCTCTCAATCATTGAAGTCTCCAAGCTCTTTTAGTTCTCAATCTCTTCAAGTTCAAGATTTGAAGTTTGTCAAATTCGGCTCAAGTGTTTCATCAATGCGGCAATTTCCCCACCTTTTCATCAATTCATCAATTCGGAATTTTCAAGAAATCCACGAATTAAATTTACATCATCAAGGTTGAGGTAACCCTAAACCCTTTTTTTATTTTTTTATAATGGCGGCTCTCCCAATTTTTCCTTTCGATACACCATTTTTTTAATGAAAAACAACTCCAAAAATTTTTGATGATTCACACTCTGAGCCTCGAGCTCACATCGAATCCCCTAATATGGGAGCGCCTAGTAACAAGCCCTCAAACAAGCACAAGAAAAAGAACTTGGTGTATGGCAATTTTTATAATATTGTTGAAATTCCAAACAAAGGGACTCGTGCCATTTGTAAAAAAATGCAAAAAAATTTTTCTTGTCAAACTTCGGGTGGAACGGGTCATTTGAAAAGGTATGCCGACAAACATAGTTTTTCATAGTTTGTAATTTGAAAAGGCATTTTATAAATTGTTTCGAAGTTTGTAATTTTCTAAGTTGTTTTCATAGTTTTTAAATAAATGGCAATTTTTTTCCTATATCTATTTGTAATTTATTTTTAGTTTATCTCTATTTTTTCAATGTAATTTTATTTTCTAATATTATGTTAAATTTTAAAAAATTGTCTTTTTTGTATTCATGTAAATTTAATTTTTTTTGCATATTTTTAATTATTTTTTCTATAGTCTTTATGTGTTGTACATTTTTTACAATCAAGAAACTTATATTTTATGATATTTAGATTTTTCTTAAAAATTTCCTTAATTTTTAGTATTTTTAAAGTATTTTATATAATTTTTACAAATTTTACAATATTTTTAAAGAATTTATAATTTAAAATAAAAAAGGTGGGCCGCCCGGCCCGGCCCAGCCCAGCTGGCTTGGGTCGTGCCACGGGCTGGGCTGACCCCCCCTGTACGGTGGGCCGTGCCGGCCCGGCACGATTGCAAGCCGGGCCGGGCCGGCCCGAGCACGTACAGTGCTCGGGCCGCACCGTGCCCAGGCCGTGCCGGGCTGGTCCGGCCCATCTTGCAACTCTAGAGAAAAGGTACAAGAATCTATTTGAGGGTATATATTGGAAGCATGATGGGAATATTCCCCATCAAGTAAGGTCTTATGCCAATCAATCTATCTATTGTTCAAGGAATAAGACAAAAATATTTATTTATGATAATTTTATAAATTTAGGAAATTATTACAAATCTTCACTCACTTTCAAACTTAAATTATTGGCCCATAAGTCAAGGTTGGCGGAGGCAGATTCGAATTTGATTTAAGCCCAATCATTTTATCAAACTGATTAATATATATGTACGTTTAAATTATTGCATGGTGGCAAGGTCTTAGCCATAATTGATTTTCGGCATGTGAGATAAATTTTTTAAAAAAATTATTTTAACTATAAAAATTTATATTTAGTAACTTACTCCATCTCGTTTTTATTTGACTCATTTTAAACTTTTTCCCTAATTTTTTTATTTATTCATTTAAAAAATTCATAAAATATAAAATATTAATTTTTTAAATTTATATTTTATATTTAATTTAATGTACTTCTACAATTTTCAATAAATCATATTCAACTACATATTTTATTACATCATATTTTAAATAAAAATAACATTAAAAATTAATATAAATTTAGATTACCACTTAACTTTAATTAACTTTTTTAATTCATATAAATTAATTAAAATATTAAAAGAACCGGTGGAGGAGTAAAATTTTAGAGAAAAAAAATTATATTTTTATCTATTTATCATTAAAATTTATTAATTTTTGAATTAACCACCCTATTTAGGACAATTATCTACAACCACATCAATAAAAAAATTTTAAAAAGGAAATATATATTAAATTAATAAAAATAATAATAATAAAAGATCCCACAATTTAAATGGTTTTAGCTTTATCAAGGTGCCCAATCTCTCCTTCACTCTTGAGAACCCTGAAAAAAATTTAAAAAAATAATAATAATAAAAAAAATCTCCAAACCAAACCAGCGCCCAAAATGGCCTTCCTTCTTCCCAAACTCTCCCCACCTCTTCCTCTCCACCCCCACCCAAAATTTCCTTCCCAAAATGCCCTCCCTCACCATTTCCACACCTCCTCCTCCCTCCCCGACCTCCACCCTCCTCCTCCTCCTCTCCGCGACTCCAAGCTCCGGCACCTCTCCGACCAACCTCTCCCCTCCGGTCATGGCGGCAAGGACGACTTCTACCTCAACCTCGGCCTCGCCGTCCGCACTCTCCGCGACGATCTCCCCGCACTCTTCCTCAACGATCTCAACTTCGAAATCTATAGGTACTCTTGATTTACCTTCTCGATGATTTGGTTTTGCAATCGGAGTTTGGAATTCATGGAGTTTGATCTCAGGGAGGACATCACCTTCGTGGATCCGCTCAACACCTTCTGCGGCATCGACAACTATAAGCTCATCTTCTGGGCGCTTCGCTTCCATGGCCGCGTTCTCTTTAGGGAAATCGGGGTTGAGGTGTTGAGAGTTTGGCAGCCGTCGGAGACGATGATCTTGATCCGGTGGGAGATGCAAGGGGTCCCGCGTGTGCCGTGGGAGGCGCGGGGCCGGTTCCAGGGTACGTCGAGGTATAAGGTCGATCGCAATGGGAAAATCTATGAGCATAAGGTTGACAACCTTGCGTTTAATTTCCCTCGGGTTGTGAAGCCGGCGACGGTGCTTGATTTGGTGGCCGCCTCTGCCTGCCCGGCGAGCCCTAATCTCACGTTCCGCTGGGACGCCATGGACGATGCTGGAGCGAGCTCGTGGTTGGAGCTCTACAGGGCGGTCAGGGGGACTTTGGTAAGGGAGGGTTGTGATGGGTTTTCTCTTGAAGGATTGATGGCGAGCTGTTCATAGCCTTCTTCTTCTTCTTCACAAAAGGAAGCATGGAGTGTATATAAGAAGATGGATAAAATGCTAGAAGTTCCAGAAAGGTGATAACTTTGGTAAGTTTTCATGGATAAATGATGTTCTTGAAATTATATATATATATTTATATATATATAAATGTATGTCTTTAGTATAGCTATGATTTGTGAATTACTCTTCTGATGCAATATGAATATAATGCTAGATTGTTTGAAGGCGATCAAATGATTGATGGTTGTTTGATTCCATATTTTTTTGAAATTTCACTGTTTGGTAATACATTCACTGGAGTTACCTCTCCTTTTTCACACACACACACACACACACACACATATATATATATATATATATGTATATAAACGGATGTCTGTGTTATACCTTTGATTTCTGAATTATTTTTCTGATCTAGTATGAATATAATGCTAGATTTTCATATGTTTAATGGTGATCAAATGATTGATGGCTATTTGATTCTAGATTTTTGAAATTTCACAGTTTAGTAAAGCATTCATTGTAGTTCTTCGCCTTTTTATGCATTATATATATGTATGTATGTATTTCTGTGTTATTCCTTTGATTCCTGAATTACTCTTTTGATTCATTATGAAAGTAATGGTAAATTTTCATATTATGGATGACAATTGAATGATTGATGTCTATTTGATTCTAGATTTATGAAATTTAACAGTTCAGTAATGTTACTTCGCCTTTCTATGCATTAGAATTAGGTTATCATTTCCATGGTTACATGAGGAATGCATCATTCTGTGAAATTACACAAAATCACGTCAGTGGTTGATGGGAGTTTAATGCTATGTTAATTGCTTGTTGCTGTTTGCAAGGCTGTGTAAAAGTTAGTCTTAAGAGTTTCAATATCTTTTATCACCTATCTACACTACTGCATCATTCAAATGGAAGACTCTTTAATCTTCATTGTTGTTGATCATTCATGGTCAGCATGATCTTCATATTTGCATTGCAATGATGCTCTCCTTTCTATCTTGGATGTTTCCTTACTGTCGCTTTATCTTTTGACAGCTAGAATACTGACTTCTGTGCATGTCATTATATTTGAAATTGGTTAAATACATGATGATGGCAGTGACTGCTCAGAAGTTTGTAGAAATGCTTGTCTTATTAAGTTTGTTGAAGAACGTAATAATGTTGGCCTTTCAAGTGCTTTATTGAGACGCACTTGATTTACTATCTTTGAGATGCATTTGTAGAACTATAATACTACAAGAGTAACGCTGAAGACTATTCTATCACTCACAAAGATGCTTTAGCTTTAGGACAAAATAGAAAGACATAGGATGTTATGGAAAAATTATAACCTCATGACTTGCCATGGGGAAACGCATGTTCAGCAATCAGCATACAATCTCCTGGGAAAGGAAAAGGAATTCTCATTCTAAAGGGTACATTAAATTCCTGCCTTCTCTTAAGAATTTAGATTAGGTATTGGGACTTTAGTTTTCACTCCTTAAGCCATGCACTTGCGCTTTTTCTTCATATTTCCAATTCTTGTGGAGCTTAGCTTTGGATTATTAATCTGGTAGAATGAAGGAAATCTAAACATGATTATTATTCTTGTTAGCCGGCAAGCTTTAACTTTTCTTCGGAGATTGCTGATGGTTTGGGTTCAGGATGTAGTTCTGTTTGCTGTTTGATAGCTGGTCATGCTTCAATGAATTGTAAAACTTGTTTCTGATGGTGAAGATCTAGCAAGTCTGAGTTCTGTTTAACATATAACTGATGTCTTATCTGCTAAACTTTTTGCTTATGATTTGATTTTGTATAGAATTTTCTGTTGATTTTTTCAGTTTATTTTTGTTGCTACATAGAATATTTAAGCATTTCCTCCAAGCTACAGTAACATGTTTCACAATTAATTCCTACTTCATTTATCTTGATGCCCAAAAATTTTCAAGCTAAGATGCTGGTTTAGAGTTAACTAAAGTAAACTTCCCAAATGGAAAATAAGTATGCATTGATTTTCCTCTGTAGTCTGTACCCTTCGAGCATCAAAATTAATATGAATATAGGAGTATAATTCCAGACCTATCCAAGGGTTGCATTGCCGCCCAAACCTGAAGGCCCACTTGAAAAAATGGGAGGGTTCGAATAATAATATTAGGTCTATTTTTTGTGCTTCGGTTTAAAAAATATGCCGGTTTAGATTTATGATGTTTTACGTCTGGGTCCAGCCTAGACCAGATTATGTAAAAATAAAAATAAATTATAAATTATATGCTCTAATTTAAATATGTAAAATTCATTTAGATTTAATTTGTTATTAAACTATTTTTGCTTTAGCGTGTCAACTTTATTTTTTAAAATAAAATTTTATTTTTATTTTAATTTTTAAAAATTAAATATGGGTGAGTCTTAGTCATGTGTTTAAAATTATGGATGAATCTTGGATAAAAGTACAAGTCTAAATAACCAGGCCATGCGTTGTTTGGGCAAGCATGGTCACTATTCTTATTAAACCTTGGCCTGGGCCCAGTCTGGTCATGGACACCTCTATATAATTCTAATGCCATTAATAATTCTAAAACCATTCAAAAAAAAATAAAAAAAAATAAAAAGAAGTAAAGTGAAAAGAAAACTACTCTTAACATTTATATTAAAGAAAATTAGAATAATTCGGTTTGAGTTCTTATTGAAGGAAAAAAAAAAATGCAAATGCAAAGAGAGAAATGAAAGACAAATTATAATGTTTTAAAATTGATATATCACAAAGAATTTTTCAGAATTATTTTCATCAATTGATATAAATGAAATTGATGAAAATTACTTTATCGACCCTCTATTTTTTTTATTATTTTGTAAATTTCCGGATAAAATAAAATTCATATTTATTATAAGATGTTTGGTAGGTTAGCGGGTCGGATCTGGTTACTTTAGTCAATCCGAATCCGAAAAGAAGTCCGCTACATGAATCCGGGATATTTGGGAGGTTAGCGGGTCGGATCTTGTTGCTTTATTTCAATCCGAATCCGAAAAGAAATCAGCTTACTTGAACCGGATCCGAACCGTCTTTGAAAACACGAGCGAGAGAGAGAGAGAGAGAGGTCGTCTTCTTCCCGAGATAACAAACCCTAGATTGAAACCCTAACCCTAGATCTCTGATCCGAGCTTGGGATGGGGAAGAAGAAGAAGAGGGCGTCCAAGGTCTGGTGCTACTACTGCGACCGAGAGTTCGACGATGAGAAGATCCTTGTCCAGCATCAGAAGGCCAAGCACTTCAAATGCCATGTTTGCCATAAAAAGCTATCCACCGCCGGTGGCATGGCCATTCATGTCCTCCAGGTCCATAAGGAAACCGTCTCCAAGTATCTCCTCTCTCTCTCTCTCTCTCTCTCTCTCTCTTGCCCTTTTTGATCTGTTTTCGAACTGAATCCTGTTTTGTTTTCGTATTGTTTTTTCCTTTTCTTATGGAATCTTGCGAAAAGTTGGGATTTTGTGATTAATCGTAATTCCGGTCTCTGGATCTTGTTTTATCAATCAAGACACTAGGCTTTTTCTTTGATTTCTTGAACCAAAATCGTGCAAAATTGGAATTTTTAGGGGCATAATAAACGATAGATGTTGCAGTGTATTTTATTTTGTTTTGAATTGCACAAATAATTGGAAATAAAATTGCTTAAAGTGAATATAATGAGGTTACAGAGTGGTATTCACCAATTTTGATTGATTGGTTGATTGATTAGCTAGTTTTTTCCTTTAGAAAAATATTTGATAGATTTTGAAATATTCTTGATATATGCTTATAGACAAAAGAATAATTGTCAAGTTTAGGTTTGTTTCTTGAAGGATATCAACCTTTTCATTGGTTATTGCATGTCACTATTATTATCGTTTTCTTTGAGGTTTTTTACTTCTGTAGTGCAATAGAATTTACATTGTAAAGTATAATTCCTATGTCAGAAGTCTTAGATTGATTGTGGTGTTAATCATCTAAACATTAGTCCGTTAATCCAATGCTCCAATGAACCTTCAATTAATTAACTGATAACAATTGCCAATTAAATATGTTAGCGAACACTAGAATAATGACTTCATCTGAAACCTCCTGTTTGATGCTGGTTTTTTAACAAGGACGAGCATCTTTTCTGAACTAAAGGAAGGGATAAATGCCCATTAAGATTATTATCTTACATCTTGTCTCCTCCTCAAGTTATTTAGATTCTAGGGTGACTTGCAACCATTATTTCTTTTTTAAGACTAAAGGCCAAGAATTTCCTGTAGTGGAAAATAAATGATAGTCAGTTGAATCATTGTCTTAGGTTTTCTTGCTGAGTGTGTCTTTGAGATGGAAAGACTATTTTGATTGTCTAGAGGTTTTATGTGAACATGCTGCAGAAATTTTTTTTATACTTTCCAATTTACTGAACGAATGTTGCTGTGGTCAAAAGAGAGCTAATTTGCTAGCTTGATACAGCATGATTCTTTTCCCAAATTCTGTTTAGGACAGCATTATTTGGGAATTTTTTGTTCTGTTCTTTTAAATTGCCAATACATTGCAAGTCCCAAATCAAGATATTGCTCTTTTTGAGATGTTTCTGGTTTTGATGTATAGTTATACTATGATAAATACTTTCAATACGGTGTTGTTGGTGTGCATATTTGAGCATAATCACTAGTAATTATGCCTGTCCATTGTATTCTTTTTCTCATACTAACCAGCAGTCAAGACTTCTAATTTTGTCTATTTTCTCATTAGGTTATACAAGTCTTTTGAACAACTAACTGCGAACAATTAGCTTTCTAGTTTTCTTGATCAATATTCACATGATTTTTATGAGTTCTGACTTTGGCTCGTTTCAAACCATGAATGTTCTTGAATTTTTTTACCCCCTAATTTAAAACAATCTATTAGTAGTCTTTATTTTTTTCCAAAATATACAGAGGAAGTACTAGTTTTTTTGAAATTATATTATAACCGTGGGCTTATTTTTTATATATAATTCCTTTTTTTACCAGAGTGCCAAATGCCAAGCCTGACAGGGAATCAACTGAAATTGAAATTTTTGGAATGCAAGGAATTCCTCCTGAAATTTTAGCAGCTCGCTATGGTGAAGGTACACCTTATTAACTAAAACATACTAATTCTTACTTATTCCTTAACCTTGTGTCATCTATATGTTCCAATGCATGTGGCCAAGTATCTGACATATAAATGAGAACATAGTATGAGTACTCTGAAGTCTAAACAGTAATTTTTGTTACCCCATCCATGTATAATCCAGTGTTAATTGTGTTAAGTGCATACGTTTTAAACTTGTCTATGTTTCTGCTAGATGAAGAGACCTCAGCAAAGCTGGCTAAAGTGGAAGTGCCTTCCTCAGGACTTGTCAGTGGCATAATCCCTGGACAACTAGGCATGGGTTATGTTTCACAGCCCCCTTTTGGTGCAGTTCCACCCGGGTATGAGCTTTTTCTTATTTGGCATTTGTGTTTGAGTGGACTTCTGTTATTGTACCTTGTCATTGATGTACTCTGGTTACATTTCATGATCAGGTACAATCCAGCAATTCCTGCACAGCCTTCAACTTGGCCAATGCCACCTCGACCACAGCCTTGGTTCCCAGCTGCTGCAGTTCCTCTCCCAGTGCCTACTGGTGTGGCCCCCCAGCAGCCTTTATTTCCTATTCAAAGCGTGAGAACACCTCTAACACCTGGTGCTCCTCCTGGACTTCAACCATCATTTCCAATTGGTCCACCTGGTCTCCCTTCTGTTCCACCTGCTGTTCCAGTGTCCCAACCATTGTTCCCTATTACCAGTGCTACTGGGACACCCTCACAAAGTTCTCCCTTTGTGGCAGCCTCACTTCCACCGACTGTTTCATCAGCAGCTCCAGGAGAATTCAAGGGTGTTGATGCAAATTCCATGCCCAATGCTGCAGTTGCAACTAGCACTCAAGGTTTGGAACTCATGTCCTTGTGTTATAGTACTGCTACTTTTCCATATTTATTAGACCTATTGACAGACAATTATTACCATTCTATATGTGTTTATCTTAAGTATTGATATTATTTATTTATTTATTTATTTTTGGTATTGTGATATTTAATGTCAAACTTGTTGAGTTACTCTACATACATGAATAAGATATTGGACAAGGTCTTAACATTATGAAATCTTTTGAAAAGGTTTATATGTGAAAGGTTTATATGTACTATTCTTATGCGTTTGGAAAGTTGCACCACATTAGTCATTAGTGGCTTTTTTGCATGTTGAACAATGATGAATTTTTCAAGGAAAGAACATGCCTAATTGCATGAATTGTTGCACATTTAAGTCATAAAAGCACTATAAAGGCCATAATTTTTTTTTTGGTCAAGTCTACTTGACCTATGTTGATTACCTTCAATGTTTATTTAACTGCTTCTAAATTATCAGCTTATTTTCTTGCTTTCAACACGTACAATTGTGATGCAAGCTTGTATTTTATTTATGTGAGAACCTTTTTTTATTATTATTTTTGTCTCATGTCCTTGATTATATACTGTTTCCATGACTTAGGTTCACATATGTATGCTTCCGGTCCAAACACAGAGGGCCCTTCAATTGGTCCTCCGCCTGTGATATCTAACAAAGTTCCTGCTATCCAACCAGCCACTAATGAAGTCTACTTGGTTTGGGATGATGAGGCTATGTCCATGGTTTGTTTATGGATAAACCAAATTTCATGATCACTTTGTGCATAAATTTTTACTAGCCCCCTTTTGACATCTGGTGTGATTTGCAGGAGGAAAGACGAATGTCCTTGGCGAGGTATCAGGTGCATGATGAAACTAGCCAGGTAAGTCAACTGCCTCTGCTTTTTCGTTATGTTCAAATGGATGGGGATATCTATTTCATGCCCAAATTGATAGGTAGGCAGAGCACAAATTTCTTTATCAATTTATTTTGCTTTGAGTGCATTAGCATGTGTTGATGTCATCATTCTGAATAAGTTGTTTTTTCTGAAGTAGTGGGGTACAATACAAACATTTAGAGGGATTTTCACATTTATAACTTTTGCGGGTCCTATAATATTGTTTTGATTTTAGAACATGTGGTTGATGGATGCATGCTAGTTTTATAATCCTCTCATTTTTGCCTTGCATCAAATTGCCATTTTATGGGGCCATCGACAGATTCAAGTAGGTATCCGAGTTACTTCTCCTGTTAGTTAGAATTTACAAATCTAACAATCTTGTTCTGCAAATGACTCCGGGATTTCTCAACCTAGCACAAGGCCCATGCGAAAACGTGTATGTATATTTGTTTATTCATTATTTTGTTTCTTCGTATTCATTCGCCCTATTGCTTTTTAACGAGCGTGGGGGGTTTGGATGGGGCAACAATTAATGCCGGCAGGAATTTTACCTATTCGTAGCATGTGTTGTATAATCTGTTTTTGATCACAGTGTGCGACCAGACATTGGTTACAGGTCAGCCTTTTCCATTCATCAAGCAACTACTTACCTCTTGGATTGATAGGAAAAAGTTCATAATCCACCTACCAGATGAAATATTATTGCATGTGGTTCTCATGTTGTTTTCATGGGAATGTTTCAGATGAACTCAATTGACGCAGCTATTGATAGGAGGATATCTGAAAGCAGACTTGCTGGTCGGATGGCTTTCTAATTGTTTCGAAAGGCTGGAAATTGGTTTTCGTACTGACTCATGTTTCGGGGGCATTGATGCTGTACTTGAGAAGCTCATTGTGGATTTATTATGGATGTTTCCATCAAAAGTCATTCAAGCTACTCCTGCGAGAAGAAGATGTTCGAGTAAGTTCTAAAGAGAGTACTATTCTTCTTAGATGTCCTCGTTAACAACTTTAGTTTCGAAAGTGTGAGCAAATTCTTCATTTAGTCTATTGTTGGCGGATGGTTTCTTTTTCTGGGAAACATAAGTGACAAATGTCTAATTGTAGCCTAAATTTATTTAAACTGGCTGGAATAGAGCAAGTTCCATTGTCATGTTTGATGATATTATGTTTCCAATGAGATTATTATTTTTGTCCTTTTCTTGTCTTGTTGGTAAATCAAATGCTCTTGTTTTTTTGTTATTTTGGATTTTATTTTGAGTATTATGCCTTCCTTTGGCGTTCCAGATTGTTTTACTGGAGCTATTCTACGGATTCTTTCTTTATCAACATGTTTTATCAAGACTTATTTTTCTCAGGAAAAAGGATAAATAGTAACTACTTAATGTACGCAGACTAGGTGTGCGCTTAAAACAACGTCGTTGCATATATACATATATATATATATATATATGTAAAACAAACTTGGAGTATTATTTTTGTAACAAATGTATTATTTTTATTTATGAAATCAGTTTTTACAAACTTGGACAGGAAATGTGCGAATATTTAATTTCATAGTATAAAGGAATTATAGGTTTCTGACTGTAGTAGAGGCTATTGTTTGTTGTCGTTGACAAATTTGATATGTCAGGGTTTGTCATTTTTATGTGAAATACTTGTCCCTTACACGCATCCCAGCGGGGATTATACATAGTCAACAATTAGCATCAATGCCATTCTCTCAAAACTTTGTTCATCATACTCAGAGACCTCTCAAGTGTATATATATATATATATATAATTTAGTTACCAAAATCTGCATCAGCACTACTTATAAATCTGCAGACAAACATCACCATACTCATTGCTTCATCACATCATCCTGGACATAACCAGTGGCTTCACTGGAGAAAGCGATCGAACATCCGGCGCAGAACTTGGAAACAATACATTGAGTTTATGCATTAGAACATCGGCCCTTGATGGTATATCATTCAACAAGAACTGCTGCACAATTGGCTTCTTAAACCAGTCAAGCACCGAATCCCCGGGGGCTCTCAACACAACTTTGCTCACCTCAAATGGTGACTCCACCGACGCAAGAACCTGTGCGACAACCATCTTCAGAGTTGATCCTGTCACCAATTTGATCCGCCGTGGCACGACACCATAGTACAGCATCCTCTTCCTGAACCTGTGCAATGTGTGGACTACGGCCACCAGAGCTGCCCCTACTGATAAATTTCGCACATCAAGTGACCAAGCAATATGCTGATCAAACACAATGGCTTTAGGGAACAACTTGTGCTCATATGCCACTTTCCAAACACATCGAGCACGATTCATCTGCCCCATCAAAACCAAGTAATTCAGAAGCACATTGACAAAATACCTTGCCGCGCTCTCCTCTGTCTCGTAATCAATACCTTGGAAGAACTCCCTGACGAACGAGAGCACTGGCTTCTTCCTCTGCTCCGGCCCGGTGAACAGCCCGCACATGAACTCATGCGCTTTGTGCCTCGTCACGCTCATTATATCCATTATAGCCTTCTCATTCTTCTCATTCTGGCACCTCACTGAATGTGCGAGTATCGAAGTGTAGAGTATTAAATCAACCTTTGCAGCTGAATTGACATACATCTCGAGCAATGGCCGAGCGGAGTCATACAGCCCCGTCTTCATACAAGACTCAAACAATTGCCTTACAATGAAGTTATTCGTCCTAATACCTGCTGATCCCATGAACCTAAGCCATTTCAACGCCAATTCCGTTGATCCATCCTTGATATAAATCATCAACACATCACTTGCATTCACATCAACACTGAACCCCAAAGACTTCATCTCAAGCAAAACCTTGGCAGCCAAATCAATCAGCTTCTTGTTAGCTAAAACACTCAGCAAGCAAGTGTAAGTAGTCAATCCTGGCTTCAACCCTGCATTGGTCATAGAATTGTAGAGCTTCATGGCATTGTCGACATTCCCGGCAGAGGAGTGCAGTTCAATGAGGCAAGCATAGGTAGATGGTGTTGGGAGGTACCCGGCTTTCTCCATATCGGAGAAGATCGAACAGGCAGCCTCGAGCCGCCCGGACTTTGCCTGAGTCTCTACCATTAGAGTGTAAAGCCCAAAGTTTGGCCGGAATCGGGCAATCTTCATTTCATCCCACAGAGACATTCCAGCATCGAGCTTGCCGGCTTTCACCATGGATTCAATCATAGAGACATACATTGTGACAGAGGGCTTGAACCCGGCCAGCTTCATCTCTTGATAGAGCTTCACGGCGGCATCAAGCCTCCCTGCTTTGCCCATGGAGTCGATGAGTGCGGCATAGATTGGGAAGCCCGGGCGAGGTCCGGCGGAACAGCGGGATTTGAGGTCGTTGAAGAGGCGGAGAGCGGCATCGAGACGGCCGGATTTGGCGAGGCTGGGGATCATGAGGTCGTAAGTGGAGGAATCCAGAGAACAACCAGAGGCTTCCATTGATTCATAGATCTCGAAGGCCTTGTAAGGCAGGGCTTTGGAGAGGAAGAGGGTGATGAGAGAGTTGTAGGTTTTGGTGGTGATTTGATCGGCGTAGTTGGGGTCGTCTTTGAGCTTTTTGAAGCAGCAGTAGGCGATCTCGAGGTTGGAGGCCATGGCCAGGTGTTGGATGGCGCGGTTGAGGGAGGAGGAGAAGGGATGGGGATTGGAATCTAGGGTTTTGAGAGCATCGTCAAAGAGGGATTGGATGGAGGGAAAGTCGGAGATGGAAATGAAGCGATCGAGGAGGAGGGAGAGGAGCTCGTCGGAGAGGCGGAAGGAAGGGTTGCGGCGAGCCCAGCGGAAGAGAGCGAAGGAGGAGTCAGAGTTGGGGATAAGAGGGAGGGCGCGGGCGAGAAGGGATGAGGAGGGAGAGAAAGGGAGGAGATCGAGGTGGGAGTCGAGGTCGGGGCCCCAACGCCATCGGAGGGAGAGCTCGACGAGCTTGGAGACGGCGGCGGAGGAGGAGAGTGGTTGACGGAGATGGCCAACGAGAAGGTGGGAGTCGAGGGAGGGGTCGACGGGGCGGACGCCGAGGGCGGAGTCGAGAACGGAACCGGATTCGTCGAGGTAGAGGATTTCGTCGGTCCAAGGGGCGGAGCGGTCGCCGGAGGAGAAAAGGCAGCGTGGGAGGGTAGGGTTTATGAGGGTTTGGGAACGGCGTAGGAAGAGATGGGTGCGGGAACGGAGGAGCATTGTTGGTTTCTTGGGGAAGTCTTGCTCTTGGGTCTACCTAATAATCTCATTATATCAGCTTTTTTTCTTTTTAATATATATATATGTCTAATAAAAAAAATTTATATGATAGATCTTTTTATACATTAATTTTTATAAATCACTAAACTTTGGTCAAATGTCATTTTGATCATTGAATTTTGTTTTAAAATGATCACTAAAGATATTAATCATTTCAACGGCAGATCACTCGATAAATTAATAGCTTCATTAGCTAACGTGAAAAGCCGAGAAAAGCCCTATCAGCACACCGACGCTATATCAGGGGTTACGTCAGTGTAAGTTACCACATCATCTTTATCTTCCTTTTATCCTCCGAGCGAGAGTGGTGGGTTTCACTGAGTGTCCATCGGGAGACCTTCCTCTTTCTTTTGGTCACCTTGGCTAGTACCTCCCAAAACCTCCCAACTATGCTATGTGAGCTTGCTGGAAGATGAAGGATGTTTGCAAACTCGTAGGGACCGGCTGGAGTTTTTTTCGGTTTTTTTCTTTTTGGTTTTGTTCTTTTTTTACCGTCTTTTTGTTGCGAGATCTCGTCATCGGGGATGATCACAAAGGCATGAGAAAAAGCAGCCATCGGAATCGGGGGATCAATGGTAACAATACGCTGATTTTGGGATGAAATGAGAAGCATGGCATGAGTTGATGATTAATTAATTAGATGATGATCAGTAGTAATATTACAATGAGTTGTAATTTCTATAATCAACGTTGTTTGAGAAGTTGTTATGATTGAGTAGTGTGTCATGGCATGTGTAGTGTTTGTGGAAATGCCTCAATTGCAGGTTTGTTGAACAAATGATTGTAATAATACCTATATAATCAGATATACAATGAATGAAAGGTAGAGAATATTTTTCTCTTATATTGTATTTTTCTTCTTCTTTTTCTTCCTCTTCTTCCCTCCTCTTGCTCTCTTCAAAATTAAGGTCAAGATTATTTACAAGTGCAAGATTAATTTCCCTCTTAATTACAAGTGCTCCTATATTTTTTCAACCAAGTTTTATGCAAGGAAAAAAGGTTGTTCGAACATGAGTTTCTAAATATCAATTGACAAACATTATGCTCATGCTAAATTCAATTGAGAAAAAATTCTGCTCACGTTAACTTATGCATTGACATTGACATTCACATCTCAAATAAGGTGGAACCAAAACCAAAAACATAATTAAATGATCAAATACTGATAACTTATACATTGATTTGAATTGGAACACAAACATCCTCTGTGTACAAAATTTATATCAAATTACTTACTTCATTGACTTTCAAAAATTCCATTCTGCACTGACTTTGAGTTCAAGATATGAGTACATAAAGTCAAAATGCATTTAGGAATTAATTTAAATACTGTCTATTACAAAACTTGACCCTACTGAATTATCCAGACCCAAAAAATACAAATTTCCTTGTGTCTTTATCCCTTTTGTCTTCCTCATGGAAGCCATACTCTATTTTTTTTAAGGCCCTCTATCAATACCCTTGTTGGTAAATTGGGTTCTTGACCTAGCTATAGTTGTAGCCCCTTTACCTCCCTTAGTGTGCAATTTTTTCTCTATCTCTGTTGTCTCCCCCAACACAAGTGTGGAAATCACCTCCAACAGAGGACCCTGTGATCTATGTGGCTGACTTGCTTGCATTGATTCAATTTCTTCAACTTGAATTGGTCTCATTTCTACAGTTGCATGATTGTTATTATAATTATTCCTTGCTTGGCTTCCATCACGAGAGTTTGTGCTTTCATTATTACCCTGTAAGAGAGTAAATTAATACAAACATAAGTGCAAAGAGAACATAAATTAAATTAATTAACTTTACTTATATGTTTGTTGGCAGCTGGACTATGCCAACCCCACCTTGACTCTCACTTGTGTTTCCCCTGTTAACTTGCAGATTGAAATGATGATGTAAACTTTGTCCATTAATTTAATTATAGAACATAATTGGATGAATTTAGATGTCAAAACTAACCTAATTAGCATGGAATCTTCTGTTGTGACCTAATTCACCATACAAGCCACATCTAACATGGCCTCCTTTTTGCTCACCTTACCATTTGTGAAGCTTCTCACTTCTTCACCAAATTCTTTCCTTCTCAATAGTGTCCCCCTACCATTCTTCTTGTTGATTGCCAAGGGTGGTATCATGGGCCCTTGGTCACTCTTGGGCCATTGATCCCTGCCATGGGTTGGGTTTAAGGTGTGCCCATATGTTGATATGTATGTGCTCACACTATAGCATGGACGGATATAGGTTTTAGGTATGCCGTTGTTGTAATATATAACTAACACTACAAGACTGCATGGTAGTCCAATTAACTGCCAAACCCTATAGGAGCAACTCTCTTTTTCCTTATCAATAACATACTAACCATCAGGGCCTACAACCTGATATTTAGCCCCCCTCCCCCCAACCAGGTAGGTGTATAGAATTTACTCATTTGTTTGAATATCTCCATTTTCTTGAGGATCCTTAGACACTGTTGGGTTGTGCAATACTTCATTGCATCCGGTCTTTTTTGTATCCTAATCATCAACTGGGTCCTAATTATTTCATTCATTGACATTATACCCTTTGTCCTAGCCTCAAGTATATGACTGTTAAAACCCTCACACGGGTTATTCAATAGAATATCACATTTGAACTGTGTTTGGAAATATGCCATAGACCAATGTTGGGGAGCTATGTTCTTCATATAATGGTGTGCCCCTACAGACATATCTTTGAGGATGTTCATTGCCTTATCAAATGAAGCCTGGTGGGTTGCTTTGGCACAAAGAAACACTTTGGTCTTTGAGTGTCTTCCTCATGAATTTTTTACGGAAATTAGAGTGAATGTGTCTCACACAAAATCTATGTTCACTCTTAGGAAAAAAGTCATCAATTGCATTAAGTAAGCCCTATAGTTTGGCAATTAAT
>NC_052476.1:16954046-17041567 GCF_009730915.1 Dioscorea cayenensis subsp. rotundata | reverse complement strand
AGAATTGATTATTCAACATGTATATCATCACCCAGCAATACGGAGTTTTGAGTTAATGAATGAAAAATGAATGAAAAATGAGAAGCATGCACATGTGCATGAGATAAGAGTTGAGAAATAAAAATAAATAAATGAAAAGTGTGAAGTGTGCATGCTATATGCCCACATGCCCTCTAAATAATAATAATAATAATAAAAAAAAACCCACTATGATAAGTGTGGGTTCAAAATGAATAAATTAAAAAGAATATATGGAAATAATATGCAAGCAAATGAATAGCGTAAAAAAATATAGCATCACATTTCAAAAGCAACGATAAGGGTGACTTATCTCGAGGCAAGAGCTAAAAAGTATCTCAAGGCAAAGAATGAGATATATATTGCCACGCCGATGATAAAGGCATAAGCAAGTGATGACTTATTTTCGAGATCAGCAAAAAATATATATATATATATATATAAATAAAAATAAAATAAAATAAAAATAAAAATAAATAAATAATAAATAAAATAAAATAAAATTTATTATTTTAAGATGGCAATCATACAAATCAATGCGTCAAACATAGCATAGCGGCTAAGAATGATATAAATAACATGATTTATAATTCACAAATCCTCTTGTTCTTCTACTTGTACTTTTGCCTCTTAATAGGAGGTTCAGAAGATTTCTAATCTAGGGTAATTAATAATAGAGGCTTGCCTCTATTAGAAATGAAAGAACCCACACAAAATAAATATGATATTTTTGCTTCGATATACTGTCTGGTGTCTTTTTCATGATGCTAGACGCGTATTTTCGATCCCACAAATTCTGGCAAGCCCGGTGGGAACCCCATTTCTCCCCCCATCTTTGAGGCAAAAGTACAAGTAAAGGCGTTATTCCTACATCCTATGAAAGATACCTAATAATGTTTTTTTTTATTTATTTTGCAGGAAACGAAGAACAAATGGCATTCAAAAACTCAACCACCTCTAGAAGCCCGAAACTCACAATTTTCCTTGGCGAAGGAACTGAGGTTCAATCGCCCTAACCGCACCTTCAACATCGGAGCCGCGTGAGTCGAACTGACCTTTGGCACCATATCCGAGATCGTGCGACTCGTAAGGAGACCCGCACTCAAGGAGAACCCTCGACAGCCCCGCGGCTTCCATCCAAAGGTCGTCGCCCCAATGTGATTGTTCCTTCAACTAGCGAGGATGCTGATGTCAGGGGAGCACCAAGAGTATCTGCATTTGAGAGGCTATCCAACCCTAAAAGGGTAATTTCTATGAATGATGATGATGAACCCGCTTTTACTATTACAGCAAAGGGGCGGGAAAGCGGAATTTTTCACTCATATGAGGAAGACACACCAAAGAAGAAAAGTGTGTTTTCAAGGCTCACACAAAAGAAAGTCAAAATTCCAAGACAAAAGTTGGATTTTGTGTCATTCCAAGGACTTAAGAATGATTAAATGAGTAACTTCAACAACTCATTTGAACCTCTTAACCTGGTGAAGAAGAACGCAACCACTGCAAACCTGTGCCCCCAACTGAGTGAAAGCAAGGTTGGTAGACCTCCAAAGTCCTATCACAGGAATTCGTTTGGTCAAAACCTTTACAAGACGTACACAGCATCAAGGAAACTGCAGTCAGAGAAGATAAGACCAAAAGAATTCTATCAAAAGAAGACGCAATTGATTTCAACAACGTAGAAGACGGTGTTTGACCGTTTAGCTCCTACAAGAAATCAACCCAAGGTTAACAGGTCTAAATTTCAATGGAGGAGAGAAATAAAAGATGAAGAAATGTCTGATGCAGATGTAGAAGTACACACTTGTCGGATGGTTACTAAAGCAAGAGGAGATCCTGCACCCGAACAAGAACAACCGGGACCTGTTATAAGATCCCGTAGAAGAGCAACAGACTCCCTGAATGGAGAAGAAGGTTCTAGTCATGTGCCACCACATGAGGAGCAAGGGATAGGGATTAGCCTTCCACCGCTCCATGTACCAAGGAAACACAAAGAAGTACAGAGAACTAAATGAAGATGAAGAGGATGAACCTCGTCTTTATTCCTCAAAAGGGACACCGTGATATCGAATATCAAAGACTCAATGACAACATGGCAATGTTGATGGCGCTCAATGTTACAAATGCGAAAACAAATTAACATCCTCATGGAAAAATCAACCCGAACAACCGAGAAGATTGAGAAGTCCAACCCGACGGGTCGAGAGAAGCCCCTAAGGCCGCTTTAGCAGGGGTAACCCCTACTGGTTTCCTATAGAGAATGCGGAGGTCGGAAGTCCAACACCACATCGAAAGGAAACCTTCATGCCAGCAGAACATGGGGGAACCTCTTATGCTCCCTGCTCAGAACAATCACTCGTAATGACTCGGGAAGAGATACAAATGAATGGGTAGCTTGTCGAATTAAATCAAGCCAAAGGAATTGAGTCAAGGGCGATGGAGACAAGCCCTATCCCAGCTACCACGACTTGGTGCCCCTACCCCAAGGGATATAACGCTCCTAAATTCAAGCAATTTCATCGATTGGCAATCCCCGACCAACACTTGGCTCATTTTTGTCACGGCTTTTTGGAGATACAAGTGTGAAGCCATCACTCCTCCTCAAACAATTCTCGCAAGTCTTGCAGAGAGTAGCATTTGAATGGTATGCAAATCGAACCTGAGTCAATCCAAACATGGCAAGACACGAAAGATGCCTTTCGAGTACGTTTTGGGGGCATAAGTGACAAAATCACAATTGCTGACCTCGTAGCCACTCGCCAAAACAAAGATGAAAAAGTGGTCGATTAAATCATGAGGTGGAGGAACTTGAGCATTAAATGTGAACAACCACTTGATCGCCAGCAGTGCAAATGGGTTTATTGTCACGAACATTGATAGTTGGATGTTGCCCTTCTTGAGTACATCTAGCACCACTACATTCCAAGGCTTAATCTCACAAGCTAAAAAATTGGAAAGGACCAACCCGAAGGTGTTGTCCAATTTCCAGACCACTTCAAGGAGTGACAAAGACAAATCTAAGAAAACAGAAGGTGTCAAGTACACTGCTACTACCTTCAATATTTAGAAGGGGATAGGTGTAGCAGAGTCCCATAAACTGGAACAAGCTAAGGTTCCTAGTTTAGGTCCTACTGACAAAGAGTCAAAACCTCTTCCTTCCTTGAAGGATAAGATGAATAAGAAGTATTCCATCAGAAGAGATAAAGTACATAAAATCTTCAAAGATGCTGTGAGAGAGGGTCTGTAGCTCCCTGAATGCAAAAGACCTGAAGAGCAAAGCAAGATAGATCATCCTAATTACTGTCCATATCATAGGGTGTTGGGACATACAATAGAAGATTGTTATGTTTACAAGGATTGGGTCGAGCGACAATACCATGAGGGCAAAATCACACTCTCAAAGAATGTTTTGTCTGAGCAACCAGTTGAACATATATGCTACGTGACTGCCCTAAATCCTGAAGGGTCATCCCAAAGGGAAGTCAAAGTGGTTGGTAACAAAGTGATATTTACATCAACAGAGAATGACAAACCTTGTGCTGTTCCAGAAGAGTTATGGGAAGTATTTATATCCAAAAGATCAAAGAAGATGTTGAAGAAGTTGGCTGAACTGCCAGGGATCATTTGGAAATGCTCTCAGCAACCTCATAAAGGTCACCAGACAAAACAGTCAAAAAAGAAGAACAAGAAAAGAAAGCAAAAGCGCAAGAAATCCATTATTGAGGAGTATATAGAGGCCCTTGAAGAGTATGAGCAGAAGGAAAGGGTTTCGATAACCCTCAGAGATTATTTTCCTGAAGAAGTCGAAGAATTACTCGGGGAATTCGCTGAGAAAATTGATGAAAATGAAGAAGATGTGCAAGTGGAGACTTGCAGGGTTATTTCAGGAGGGGAACCTCTATATAACCCAGAAGATGATGACGAATATGATAGCTTCTCTGAGCCAAAAGAGTCATATGATCGTTACGGCCGGCCCTATGTCAGTAAGAAGTAGAGAAAGAAGATAGCATTCAGGGAGAGAGTAAAGAATGCGAACCCCAAGCTCTTGGAGCCTTACCCACAAGTAAAGTCCAAAGAACCATATTACACCCCGAAGACAACAAAATATAAGGTCTTGAAGAAAGTCATGCCTGCTGAAGACATCCCTGCTTTCATTCAAAGGGTGACAGATAAGTTAGCTAATAGGCTACGACAGTTACATATTGAAGATGCTGAGTGGGATGAATCTGGGACATATCCTCCAGAATTATCAGGACAAAATTTTATTTCAAAAGTCGTGGATTCTCCAGCCCCTGCTAAAGCAACAAATACTAAAGAAAGATTTATCAGAAAAGATAAAAGGAAAGAGCTTTTTGATCAAGCTATAGAAAATGAATTGGATTTTCCTAAACCCAAAAGGAGGCGCCTGATGTATCTTGATAGACATCCAAACTACTGCCAATATCACCGGCTTATGGGACACACCATAGAAGAATGTCACGCTTTCCAAAAATGGTTGCAAGGACAGGTTTCTCTGGGAAATTTGAAACTCACTGAGGATTACTTCAAAGAAAAAAGCGAATGTTATGCTATAGTTGCTCATGATGATTCAGAAGATGAGCTAAACTTCCCTGAGGAGGAAGATGAGGCACCACAACATGTACATCAGATGCATCTTAGAACTGGGAAGACACTTCAGCCAAGACAGGTTCCTAGTTCAAATAACCAAGATAAATGGAAGATGATTAAAGAAGAGAATGTCTCCCCCAAGAAACCCTTGAAAAAGCCAAACTACAACATTTTGTCACACTTGAAGAAAGTCCCAGCAGTCCTCAGTATGTATGATGCATTGATGATGTCAGCTGAAGTCAGGGAGTCTTTAATACATGCCCTACAAAATCCTGAGGAGTATCAAGCATACTTTGCCGAGGTCAACATAAAAGAAGGCCTATATCCATCTCATACATCTTCAGTATCCTTCACAAATGAGGACCTATTACTTGGGACTACGGCACACAACAGACCATTATATGTGACAGGATTTTGTGATGGAGTAAAGATCAACCGGTTTTGATTGATCCAGGGTCTTCTTTGAATTTAATGACCCTCAACACTCTTCGAGCATTGGCTCTTGAAGTATGCCACTTATCTTCGGAGAAGATCATCATCTAGGGTTTCAATCAGCACAGCCAAAAGGCATTGGGATCAATCACTCTCCCCCTCAAATTTGGAAAAATATCATCTAACGTGAAATTCCATGTAATTGATGCTGATACTTCCTATAAAGCCTTCTTAGGAAGGCCATGGATTCATGAAACCAGTTGGTTCCTTCAACACTGCATCAATGTGCAAAGTATTTGGTGGATGGGGAAGAGTTTAGAATTGATGGAGAGATCCAACCCTTTGGCATCCATGAAATACACTATGAGGATGCGAGGTATTATCTTAACGCATCCAAGTCAACCAAAGGGGGCAAATTGCCATGCCAAGAAGAAGAGTCTGTGATGAAGACGGTCAAAACTACTCCTGTGCTCCAGAAAAGAGAACCAGTGCCACCTCACTTTGATAGTGACACTAAGTCATCAGAAGATGAGAGCGAAGATGAGAGCGATGCAGATATACACCAAAGTAAGGGTCAAATTGAAAGATCTATTGAAGAAAACGCATTATACATTATGAGGATTCCTGATGGTTTACACAAATCCCTGGATGACTTGAATGTAAATACAGTCGAGCATCTAAAGACATTTTATGTGCCAGCTCGGCATGAAAAGGAGAGAGGTATTCTCTTTTACAAGGACAAGAGCAAGAAAACCTTAAATGATGATATCATAAATATTGAAGAAATAGAAGATGATGAAGCTCAACCCATAAACTTCCCAAGCCATTACCCCAACAAGCTCAGGACAATAGTTGAGAGGTTTGGGAGCAGAATCAAGTGGTCAAGGAAGTCACATCAAAGCTTTCGTCAATTATGGCATCCTACACAGATAGACAAGAAAGGGATAGGCTATTCTGAGTTTTCCAGGCACTCATGTTACATGGTAACATTGCAAGAAGAAGAAGAGGAAATAAAGATACAGAATGCACCACTCAAACTAGAAGATGGGGGCAAGCAACAATTGATGAGTTGGTTGAAATCGACTTAGGAAGCGATGATGACCCAACGTCGGCTTTCCTAAGTGCACAACTATCAGAAGAAGAAAAATCATCATTCAAGGCTCTCTTGAAGGAGCATATTGACTGCTTTGCTTGGAACTATAATGAAATGCCAGGATTGGATGATGAGGTAGCTGTTCATAGACTGGCCATTGATCCTAATGCTACTCAAGTCAAACAGGCACCAAGAAAGATGAAGTTTGACCTAAAAGAAAAGGTTATAGAAGAGACCAAGAAGCTAATTGAAGCAAATTTTATCAGAGAAGAAACATACCCTGATGGGATAGCTAGCATAGTCCCTATGAATAGAGATAGATCCGTCCAAGATAAAGGCCATCCTGGAAATGACACCTCCTCGGACATTGAAGCAGCTGCGCTCCTTCCAAGGTCGTTTAGCATATATCAGGAGATTTATCTCCAACCTCTCTGGAAGATGCAAGCCCTTATCTAAATTGGTCAAGAAAAATGCTCCTTTCAAATGGGATGATGAATGTCAGAGAGCTTTCGATGACATTAAACAGTACTTGTTGAATCCACCAGTGTTGGCAGCTCTGATTCATGGAAAGCCTCTGATCTTATATACGGCCGCATTGGAAGGATCTTTGGGGGCTATGTTAGCTCAGAATAATGAAGAAGGCAAAGAAAATGCGTTATATTACCTTAGCAGGATGTTGGTAGGAGCTGAGAGTAAATATACGCCAATTGAAAAGCATTGCCTAGCTTTAGTGTTTGTAGTCAAGAAGTTGAGACACTACTTGCTAGTGCATAAAGTAATACTCATATCAAAAATAGACCCACTCAAATACCTTATGATGAGGCCGTTGCTTACAGGAAGACTAGCAAAATGGGCATTGATTCTAATGGAATTTGATATAATGTATACTCCATAGAAGGCAATTAAAGAGCAAGCGCTGGCAGACTTTCTAGCAGCACATCCTCTCCCTGATGATTCACCACTTAATCTTGAACTCCCTGATGAAGAGACATTAATAGTGGAAGAAGCAAGGTGGTGACTATACTTTGATGGAGCGTCATCTATAAAACCGGCACTCATATCCCAAATGCCACAAATCAAAGCTGGAATAGGACTTGTATTCGTTACACTGGAAGGGGGAATCCTAAGATATGCTCTCTTCCTCACGGGACCATGTACAAACAATGAGGCAGAATATGAAGCTCTTATAGCTGGTTTGGAACTGGTAATCAAAATGGGGATCCAAGACATACACATCTTTGGAGACTCACAACTCAATATCATGCAAGTCGAAGGAGACTACAAGATATACAAACCTGAACTTCTTAAATATTATAAGAATGTCAAAAATCTGATGAAGAAAATTCCCCAAGTGCAATTGAGGAGGGTTTCAAGATCAGAAAATGGATAAGCTGATTCTTTGGTGAAAGTAGCAAAGGAGCTGGCGAATCCAAATTATGAAGAAATCCATATAACCATAAGAAATAGAAGACCCATTAGTACGATCCCCGATGAAGTCGAAGAGGAAAGTGCTAGGGGCCATGCGGAAGTTTTCACTCTCGAAATGCCAAAGGAAGATTGGAGGCAACCGTTCATGGAATATTTGAAATATGATAAACTTCCTGAGGATAAATCAAAAGGTCTTCAGATAAAGCGAAGAGCCCTAAGATTCACCCTCATAAATGATATATTATACCGCAGGTCCTATGATCAATTGCTCCTGCGGTGCCTCTCAAATGAAGAAGCCCAAGAAGTTATGCATGATGTGCATTTCGGGATATGTGGTGCGCACCAATCCGGACCCAAGATGCGAATCAAAATCAAGCGCTTGGGGTATTACTGGCCAACCATGGTCGGAGATTGCATTAATTATGCTAGAAAATGTCATCTATGTCAGATACATGGAAACTTTATTCATCAACATCCAAATCCTTTACACCCGACAGCCTCTTCATGGCCCTTTGAGATATGGGGAACGGATGTAATCAGTCCTATTGAATCACCATCATCTTTGGGACATCGATTCATATTGGCTGCAACAGATTACTTTTCCAGATGGGCGGAAGCAATCCCACTTAGAGAAGTCAAGATTGAGAATATCCTCAAATTCTTCAGGCAGAACATCTTATATAGATTTAGGGACTCCAAGAAGAATTATTTCGGACAATGGTCCCGCCTGTAAGCTTCAAGGTTGGGAGATTTATGCGAGCATCATAAAAATAGATTGGAGATATACCTCCATCTATAATGCTAGAGCAAAATGGATTGGCGTAGCATTCAATAAAACCCTCTCAAAAGTCATGTAAAGAAAGTAGTGTCTAAAAAAACAAGAGAGATTGGCATGAAAGACTCCCGGAGATGCTATAGGCATATCGCACTACCTATAGGACTCAGACCACGGTACACGCCATATTCTTTGGTGTTTGCAACTGAAGCGGTCTTACCTCTCGAAATCCAGATACCCTCTCTGAGAATGGCATTGCAAAATGAAATTTCTAATGAAGATAATGTTCGGCTCCTCTTGGTTGAGTTGGACTCTCTTGATGAAAAAAGATTAGGGGTGCAACAAAATCTCGAAGTTTACAAAGCACAAATGTCTCAAGCATACAACAAGATGGCTCATTTTCAGACTTTCACCAAAGGAGAGATGGTCCTTGTCCTCAGAAGACCCATCATCACCAACAAAAAGGCCGGGGGCAAATTCAAAGCAAATTGGGAAGGCCCTTATGTTGTGGAGATCGTCTACGAAGGAGGTGCATATCAACTTATTGATGCCAATGGAGAAAGACCGATGCCACCCATCAACGGCCGTTTCTTAAAGAAATATTATGTCTAATGTAAAAATGTTTGCCTATGACGGAACGTCTGGTCCCTCTCAAGGGTTGACTAGTCATGTACAATTAAATGTGCTTCTCGAGGCAAAATATTTATTTTCATGCATTCATGTACTAAAAATTAGTTCAATGAAATAAGGAGACATGTGTTTGTCTATGAAGGAACGTCCGGCTCCATGTAGACTGGTCATGCACAGTTAAGTGTGCATCCTGAGGCAAATACATCGGTCCCCTCGTGATTTTTCCCCGATAATAATAAAAATAATAATAATAATAATAAAATAATAAAATAAAAAAATCATAAAAACAAAAAAAAAACAAAAAAATAATAATAAAAACTTATGCATGTTAAAGGTGTTGAAAGCTAAAAGCTTCTTTGATGGTATTATTCCAATCAAGGTCTTCATCGGGTGACTAAATTATCTTTGATTGCCTTAAAATTTCTTTCAAATTGTAAATACATGTTTAGTCTTCAATCTGAATGGTTGAAATTTGATTTGAAGATTACATGATTTATTGAAGAGAGTAGGGTTGTGGGCCATGATGCAGGACACTGCTTCTCTACATTCAATGTTGATCAATGTATTAATCGGACTATGCCAAAAATTCAGATCTGTCTGAAATTTTTAATGAAAACTCTAGCCTTGATAATGCTCAATGTGAACGGTTATGATTGAGCCTCAAGTTCATCAATTATCAAAATAAAATCACAAATCAAGCATGAAATTCATTAATGATTGTCATTACACTATATTCAAATTCTAGCTTAATATCAGATAGTCAAAATAGTTTCAATCCTCTTGAAATATTTTCTATATGATCAAGGCGTTCTGATCTTCAATATGAACGGTCACGATTGAAATTCTAAGTTCATATGACTATTATAAAAAAATTCGGACATCTAGAAGCGAGATTTGCCCAAATTCCCTGCCTGACTACCTCATCATCAAGTCAAGTATCACCATATCAAATCATATTCAATTTTAGTGAAAATTTTTACAGTCATTTATAAGGTCCTTATCTTTAAAATGAATGATGGAGATTGGAATTTGAGCTCATTTGATTATCATAAAAAATTGAGTTCACAGACCTTGTTGGTCTATTTCCCTATTTGCCTAGGACGCTATTAAGTGGATGAATGCCTTATAAAATCAGTTCAAATGTGGCTGAAAATATTGACAAATATAAGCCCCTCATTCAAAATGAATAATAACAAAAAAAAAAGAAAGAAGAAGGAAGAAAACAAAACAAGGAAAAAAAAATCAATCATGATTTCAATTCTCCAAGTATTCTATTAAAAACAAAGATGCATGAAAAAAGCTAAGGCTTATTCAAATCAAATGTTCATGATCGATGTTTTAAAATCAAATTGCTAGAGCATAAACAAACTAGAAAAGCAAATTAAGAAAACAAACTAGGAAAGGAAAGAAAGAGAGAGGGCTCTTTAATGCCCAGTAAATTTCAACAACGATTCTTTTGCTTCCTCTAACTCATCGAGCCATTTAGTGAAAATAGCCATAAGAGGAGTATCTAAGTTCTCTCCTTGATTCTCAGTAAGTTGTGTCTTGGCCTCATCCAATGCAACTTGAAGATTCACTTGTGTAGGCTCGAAAGCTTCAAATAGGTCCGTCGAATTCGCTATCTTTTCACCCAAAGTCTTCATTGTGTCTTGAATCTCACAAAGTTCAGCCTGAAGTTGATGTTCCCTTTCAGCAAGTTTCTGATACTCCTCCTTGTTCACATTTATGTCATTGGTCCAGTCTGTCCTGAGATTGTTAAGATGCTCAAGTGCCAAAGTTCTTTCGTGTATGCATGCTTTGTCTTGTTGACTACAGATGCAAGCTTGAACATTAGGATCCTCTGAGGCTTCTGTAGCATAGGATGCACATCGAGCGACCTTCTCTATGAAAGGCTCTAGATTGTTCAAATCAACGTCGAAAGGTTGAAAGAGTAATTTTGACTCCTTCACTTTGTTGATGATGTCTTGGTAGTTGTGATAGTTAAGGGATTTGATGTTGTTGATCATCTCGTCTCGCAGGCGTAAAACTACATTCGGTATATTCTTTGAACCTACAAAGAAAATATACAAATAAATTTTGACCTTCAATAAATAATAATAATAAAAAAAAAGAAGATTTAAAAAAAAACCTTGGCCTTGATCAGGCAAATTGGTAATCCCGACGTCGGCATTAGAGCCATCACTTTCCAATTCCTCGGTGGGAGTATGAACGTCCTTGGCAATTTCTTGGACGTCTAAAAAACGAAAGAAAAAAAAAGAAAATAATATATATATATATATATACATATATCACGGCGGTTCACGAAAGAAAATAAATAAATAAATAATACCTTCGTTCTGCATTCCTAGAGGTGTGGTATCAACATTGACGTTATCACTATTCTGAGGCGTGTTTTCAATGTTAGCGTTTTTGCTATCGCAAGGTACACCTTCAACATGAGTATTCCCGCCATCACTCTCCATTGAAGAGGGGGCATCTTTTATAAAACTTGCCGAAGGAGTTTGACCAAGAGATTAAATACTTTCATCCTCTTGAATCGCTAAAAAAATATAATAATAATAATAATAATAAAATCGTTATGGAATGAAAAGAAAAGGAAAATAAAAAATATATATAAACAAATAATATATATATATATATATATATTAAAAAAAACCTTCTTGGATTATTGGCAGGTTCTGCAAGAGCTCATTTTCCAAGGCAACGGGTGTATCCCCTAACAGAAAGAAAATTTAAAATAAATAAGGGGCCAAAAAAAAATAATAAGATAAAAAAAAAGAAGAAAATGTTGAAGAATGATTGTCTTCCTTATTGAAATATAATACATGACTTCTCAAATCCCATGCATGGATACATGAATTAGATGGATATTGAATTTATACTAGCATTCTTGGTGGGCCCCATCATGGGTTTCATGTCATTCAAATGCATGATGCATGTTAGCCATGTTATGTGCATATGATTCAAATCATATAATGAGTTAGTGATAAAATAGGTATATAGGCCTATTCATATTTTTTTAAAAAAAAAAATATTAATGTTTGCCTTGATTGGGACCCAAAAAAAACCAAAAAGTTATTGGAAAATTAAAGAAAAAAAGAATAAATGATGATGAGAAGTGAAAAGAAAATGTTTGGGAGAATCTGCAAAAAAAAAATATATAATAAAAAAATAATAATAAAAAGAGGGGGTTTAATTGCAAAAAACCATGAATAATATGAAAATATGGAAGTTGGGGGGTTATTTGCAAATATTGAAGAAGTGTGGAAAAAGGGAAAAGTTAAAGGGGTTAGTTGCGTAAAAATTATGAAAATAAGTGAAAATATGAAAGTTAAAGGGTTTAATTGCAAGAAACAATGAAAAATAAGAAAATCTGGAAGTTTGGGAGTTACTTGCAAATTTTGAAGAAATAAAAAAAAAGTTAGAGGACCTAGTGGCATAATTTTTAAATTCAAAAGAATTCAAAGGGTTAAGGTGCAAAAATGACATGACTGCAATACCTTGTAGTGGATTAGGAAGAGCCTCTTCAAACTCAGTAGTTTCCTCTACTCCAATATTGTCTTCCATCCCAACATCATCGCCAACTCCAATGTTTTCTCCGGCGCCGACACTTAAATCTTGTGCGTTTATTTGATATAGATATAAGACGTCATCAAGATTAATTAAAGATGCGTAGATGAAAAAGAAGGAGAAAAAGATATTTCTTACCATGGGAGCTCATGTGCATCTCTAGATCTGATGGGGGAACATCATCAATTCTTGGAGGATTTTGAATAGCCCTAACATTGTCTAATGGGGTGTCATGAATTTGTATCCCTATATTGAAAATAGACTTTGAGTCAAAATTTGGACTTGAGTCAAATAAAAAGTGTGAAGTTACAGAGTTTGACTTTGAGTCAAAATTTGGATTTTGAGTCAAATAAAAATTGTGAAAACTATAAAGTTTGATTTTGAATAAATTTTTAATCAAAGAAAAAGCGTTGGAAAAATTAAATTATTAAATATTTTAAAAAATTTAAATTTAAATTCAAATTAAATTAAGAAGAAAAAGAAAAAGGGCGTAAAGGAGATTCACGGGATTTTTGAAAAAATTTTGTGAAGGAAAAAGAAGGAAAAATCGTTGATTAATCGTTATTTCAAAAAGAGAAGGTTGAAAAATTTTTTAAAAAGAAAAGAAAAAGATTCCCGAGGATTTTTGGAAAATTTTTCTTTGTGAAAAGAAAAAGTGGTAAAGGAAAAAAATTGATTTTTTTCTTTTTGGAGAAATAAATAAACAAATAATTGAATAAATAAAATTGACATACCTTCGGTTCTTTGTCAGCTTTGATGAGACAATTGGGTCGCTGAGTAAAGATCCAGTGTCATCAATGAATATACTTTTCGTTAATAAACTCGTGGCCCCTTCAAGATTGTCCTTGCTCCCCTATTAATGTTTCTCTTGTCTCCGAAGTCATCTTGGATCAACAATAAATGTCTCATTGGAAAAACTTCAGAGTCCCTCAACCATTTCTGTGCATAAACAAGTATAAGTCACCCTTCTCTGTCATGCATCGGGATGTAGAATGAGCTAGATGTCCTTTGGCGAGAAGAATGGAGCCAATACCCCGCAAGAATCCCGAGAGAAGGAGTCCTCCTTGGAATATCAATGAACGCCGGAGTATGCTGATCGTATCCAAATTGGAGCCCAAATCGGTGCGGATTATAAGGTTCTGCAAAAAAATCTCCTGCACACCGAAGCGGAAGAATTCCACAACGAAGGTTCATCACATATTACATGGTATATGAATCCAATACATATGGTCTAGTCGGGTATCTGGAATCTCGTACCACCTCGTCATTATGATGCATGAACGAGAAAGGGTGAGATATGAAATTGCTTTCACGTCGGATAAAGTTCCTCACATATATAGGATTGGTAAACGGAGTCACGGTGGAATTCATAAATTGCAGCATCTTCGATATTCTCAGTAACCCAAGGATACTTGAGGTATTGTCATCTATTCTCCTTTTGAGATATATGCTCCGAAAATAATAACCCGCCCAAGCATACAAGAAATGAGCAGGGAACACTGTAGTGGGATATCCGGGTCCTCTTCTGTGTTTAGCCATGGCATTAAAGCCCAAGTATAAGCGCGGTAGAACTGCAGGGGCGAAAGCTACTCTCCTCCCATGCGCGATGTTGCATACCATCATAAAAACTCTTGGTCTAATCACATCAGCGATCACCCGGGCATGATAAAAAAAGCAAATCCAGAGTGCTATAAAAGCAACTAAATCTACTTTGAAAACAGGTTTTGGAGGGGGATTAGACGCCCATCTATAACGGGAGCTATGTCTTGATCTCCTAAAGAATTCCACCCAATCCTCAAAGAATACATTTTCGTCGACACTTTGTCTTGAGAGCCATTGAAAGATATCGAAAAGAAAGATTTCTTAAAATAGAAAGTTCAGGGTCATATCTTCGGCAGATTGTGTCATTAGGAGGTATGACTTCATCATAGATGTCTCCAATAATTGGAATTCCTCCCAATTCCTTGATGTCCCATAAAGAAATCCCAACTTCTCCGTGTAAGAAGTGGAAAGTATTAGTTTCTGGACACCATAGTTCCACTAATGCTTTATAAAAATTTATATCAAAATCATAGCGGCCGACTGAAGCCACAATCCCGCCTATCAATTCTGCTTCAGATAACTCGTTGGAGTAGTTATTGACTATGAATTTGGCCCACTCTGCATAATATGGAAGATCGATTAGACTATTTTGGATAGGTTCCCTACCCTTCCATCCCGGGCGGTGGTTGATGATTCTAGATCCAAGGGTTTCGAATGTCTTCAAATCTTTCTTTTCTCCTTCAGGTTTCAAGCAAATTGCATCAGTTAGGCCGTCTTCAAACCAACGGTTTGTGGACAATTTGGCAATAGCCATACGATTTGGATAGCGCTTCACCCACTCTGATTGTTATCCTCCTTCATATATGACTGCGGGTTCGGCTTCATAATCAAACATAGGAGTGTGGCGCATGAAGGCTTGACCTTGGGGAACTTCATTGTAATTTTGGTTCATATCCCAAAAAGGTTGAGATGTATTGGCCATAACAAAAGAAAAGATTGGGGTTCTCTCACTCAAACTCACCAAAGAGAATTTCGTGAGACAAGTAGGAAGGGGGCATTTGTTTATATATAAATAATATAACGCATGTCCTAATAAATGTCCTAATGTATACCAAATTCTAATTTAATTTAAATTCTAATATATCCTAATCATAGATATATTTAGAATTAAAATTTAAATGTCCTAATCTTAATCTTAATTGATTATTTGGTTGTCTTGGACTAGAATGCAAATTCCGAGGTAAATACAAAATGCAAATTACAAAATTGCCCTTGAGAACATATCTCGAGGCATAAATGCAAAATTACAAAATTCCCCTCGAGAACATATCTCGAGGCAAAAAATAAAAATTACAAAATTGCCCTTGAGGACATATCTGGAGGCATAAATGAAAAAAATTTACAAGATTACCCCTGAGAACACGTATCTAGAGGCAATCTCAAATCTTAGGATAGCCCAAACACATATCCCGAGGCAATCCTAAATTTCATATTACATGAGAACGGATCTCGAGGCGTTTTGAGTGGTGCAAATCTTAGGGTACCTAAACACACATCCCGAGGCAAACCGAATTTTTATTGATTTTCAAAAAAATAAATAAATAATAATAATAAATTAAAAAAAAGTTGATTAAAAAAATTAATTAATTAAAAAAATTTTAAATTCGAATTTTAAAGTTTGTTATCCTTATCATTTAGGTGTGATTTGATGGAGATTTGATGGGGGAGTTGGGTGGAGAGGATAAGGTCCAATTTTTTTTTTTTTAAAGAGAGAAGGGACCGGCAAAGTTGGGGGATTGGAGAAGAAGTTTGAAAAAATTCAGAGAAAGAGAAAAAAAGAAAAAAAAAATCGCTTGCCGCTCGTCGCCGTTGCCATCATTCATCGCCGCGGCATGTTTGATGGCTGAGATAATGTCGCTGTTGCCGCTCGTCATCGCTGCCTGCTGATGCTAGAGCTCACTATCGCTGCCTGCTACTACTACTACCTAATGTCATTGTTGCTGTCACCTCCACCGTCGCAGCAGTCAGTTTTCTCACAGTTTTGTAGCTTGCAGCCGGATCACCATGAGAGGAGAAGGCTTGATGATGAGTATAATCGCCAGGGCATGAAGAAAAGAAGGAGATCATCTCAACACAAACCTTTGTTATCAAGAAGCAGGTCTCCTTTTGCAAGACCGAAATCACCCACTCCTTTAAGGAGAAGGTCATCTCAACATAGATCCCCATTAACAAGATGGATTGGATGAGGTCATGCATAATGTGCGGAGTGGTGCACTAGAGGACGTCACCATGGTTGGATGATTGCTGCACTATTTGGAAGATGTGTTCACGACCGTGCACACCGCGTGGTCGGTTAATAGCACCGCTCGAGCCTTCATCATCGTTACCAACAACTGAAATCACGAATTCATCCATGTGTATATATATATATATCAAGCTCGTTCATTTCTAGTACATTATCAAATATAATCAATCTTTGTACTCATTTATCAAAACTGCTCACGTGAGAAGAAATATATATATGCATGCTAGCGAAGAGTGGGAAGGCATCCTAGCTTCTCCCAACTTGGCCAGACTTTGGATGCATGCAATCGTGTTAGAACTTAGGAGGATATTTTGAGTATATCGGCCATTATCAAAAGTAAACCAAGGAAATGCCGATTATCAAAGTAAATGAAGATGTTATGGGCTTACCATGCTGATGCCACTCCTTTGAAGTAGTTTAAGTAAAACTTTCAATATTAAGTCTCAATATGATCTTTGGATAGATGTTATGACTATCGCTATTTATTTCTCTATAAATTTTGTGTCATGTTGAAGATTAAAACATTTGTTCTACGTATTCAAAGGTAAAAAAAAAGATTGCGTGAAGCATGCAAATAATAATTAAAAAAAAAAAAGGAGAAAAGCATGCATATACATATCTACCCACGTGTGCCACTAAAAAAATTAATAAAAAAAATAAAAAAAATAATAGTAATAAAATAAAATAAAATAAAATCATTAAAAAAAAAACTTATAGATCAAGACAAAAAAAAGGGGGCTATCCAAATTAGAAATCATGCTGATTTTGTTGTCTGGGAACCGGAGATTGAGTTCAAACTTGATGAGAGCCATAACATATATCACAGATATATCAGGACATGTTGATGATCAAAACCTCTCTATAAATACATTATTTTCACATAACGAAAAAATGCTGATTGAAGCTGATGTTAGAGAGTTGTTTGAAATAATGTTTCTCTCTCTCTCAATAATAATAATAATAATAATAATAATAATAATAATAATAATAATAATAATACTTGAGAATCATGAGAAAATAAGGTGGGTAGAAATTAGGTCAATAAGATTTCTTCTTCTATTTTGGCAGCATGTAAAAAATAAGATAATGGGAAGCATGCATGTCTGCCCACCATGAAAAAAAATATATATCAAAAAAAATTGAGAAAAATGAATGAAAAATGAGAAGCATGCACATGTGCATGAGATAAGAGTTGAGAAATAAAAAAAAAAAAAAAAATAAATGAAAAGTGTGAAGTGTGCATGCTATATGCCCACATGCCCTCTAAATAATAATAATAATAATAATAATAATAATAATAATAAAACCCACTATGATAAGTGTGGGTTCAAATGAATAAATTTAAAAAGAATATATGGAAATAATATGCAAGCAAATGAATAGCAGAAAAATATGCACTGCTAATTTCAAAGCAACGATAAGGGTACTTATCTCGAGGCAGTAGCTAAAAGTATCTCAAGGCAGCAATGAGATATATATTGCCACGCGATGATAAAGCATAGGCAGTGGCGACTTATTTCGAGACGGCAATATATATATATATATATAAATAAAAATAAAATAAAATAAAAATAAAAATAAATAAATAATAAATAAAATAAAATAAAATTTATAATTTTAAGATGGCAATCATGCAGCCAATGTAGTGGCAGCGCGCAAGCAGCGACAATGATATAAATAACATGATTTATAATTCACAAATCCTCTTGTTCTTCTACTTGTACTTTTACCCTTAATCGGAGGTTCGTAAGATTTCTAATCTAGGGTAATTAATAATAGAGGCTTGCCTCTATTAGAAATGAAAGACCCCACACAAAATAAATATGATATTTGTGCTTCGATATATAGTCTGGTGTCTTTTTCATGATGCTAGACGCGTATTTTCGATCCCACAGTGATTTTCTCCATATCATTGGTATAAGAGACTTGACCCTTTTCAAGTGTTGCGCCCAATAATGGGAGGAAACAAGACATTTTTGATCTTGAAAATCTCATCAAGGAGTCTGATGAGAGGCACAACAAGGCTATGGAGAAGATGCAAGATCATAATGCTAAAGCTTTAAAGGAATCAAAGTTATTGATAGCTAGAATAGCAATTCATTCATTAGAGATGCAACACCATCTTCACAGCAAGTTCCAAATGGTGGAGTTGGAATCTTGGGTCTTGCTTTGAATTATAATGGCACAAGCCATTATACCAAGTTGGAATTCCCAAGGTTTGATGGCGTGAAAGACAAGGAATGTTGTACAAGGTGGAGCAATTTTTTAAGATTGATCATATTATAGAAGGGACCAAAGTGAAGTTGGCATTGATCTACTTTAAAGGGAAGCCACTGTACTGGTTTCAATCTTTCTTGAAGACAAGAGAGAGAAAGGTAGGTTACTAAAGTGAAATGAGTTTGTAGAAGCTTTATTTGCTAGGTATGGGAAGCATATTGTGGACTCCTTTTTTTTTCACCCAGCCTTTGATTAGGATTGACCGGTCGAAAAGCATGGATCACAAATCAAATTTTTAATTTTTTTATATTTCATATGATTGCAGGTTCATGTCTTCTATTAGGGGAAAGTCCCTAATATTAATTACCCCAGACAATGTCATGGGAACCTCCGATTAAGAAACGAGTGTGAATGAGAAGTAACTGAGTAAACATAATAAATTTTTTATTTATCTCAAAGATGCATATGAACACAAAATCATAGGCGAGAATGCAAAAGTAAGAAAGCTATTCTCTAAGAGAGGTTAACAAGAGAGTTTTTTATTTTAAAGAGAGAGCTATTTTAATCATGCCCTTCAAACTTTTTTGCTTGGCTGCTCTTAACTCCTTTACTAAAGGTATGTCGGAAGACCCTTTTTAGCTCTGTGAATGTGGCCCTCCTCGGTTTCTTCTCTTTTCTTCATGTAGGGTTATGTCTTGACACATAGCTTAGCTCTCAAACTGTTGCCACTCTATATTTATGAGTTGCCCACTTGGTCATCTTTGTTTCTTTTATCACTGAAAACTTTGGCTCTTTGTGCTTGTAAAATCTTCAGCTTCCTGACTTGTGAAACTCTTTAAGTCTTTGACTTCTGGGTGTCTTAAAACTTCAGAGTTGCATTTGTCCTTTGCATGATGCATTTAGGTCTTGACTCTTCAATGCTTTTGAGCCTTGACATTAGATCTTTAAGTTATGACCCTTAACATGGTTAGGTCATTAACTTGACAATTTTGACTTGCTTTTAAAATGGATTTCAAGCTGTAATTATGAACTTGATTTTCGTTAGTTAAGCCACCAATTGAGTTCTCTAATTCATTTTCTTAAAAGAGATATCATAATGGGCTTCAATAAAATCTCTGTCAACTCTTCTTTTTTCTTAGTGAGTGTTGACAAGAGATATTTTTTTTTGTGAACTCTCCATTTTTTTTCTTTTTTACTCTTCCTTCCACTTCAAGAAAGGATTTTTTTCTTTCATTCTTTTTTTTTTCATTTCACCTCTTTTTACTCCAACAAGTGTCAAAAGACCTCAGAATGAGTTTGTAAAGAGATTTTTTTTAAAATTTAATTTTTCATCCCAGCGAGTGTCAAAAGACCTCAACATGAGTTCAGAGAGGATTTTAGTGTAGAAAATATGAAAATTTCTCGTTACCCCAAGAAAGTCAACACTTCAAGGTGGAATTAGAGAAAATTTGAAAATTTCTCGTTACCCCAAGAAAGTCAAGACCTCGAGGTGGAATTAGAGAAAATATAAAAAATTTCTCACTACCCCAAGAAAGTCAAGACTTCAAGGTGGAATTAGAGAAAATATGAAAATTTCTCGTTACCCCAAGAAAGTCAAGACTTCAAGGTGGAATTAGAAAAATTTATATAAAAAAATTCTCGTTACCCCAAGAAAGTCAAGATCTCAAGGTGGAATTAGAGAAAATATGAAAATTTCTCGTTATCCCAAGAAAGTCAAGACTTCAAGGTGGAATTAGAGAAAATTAAAAAAAATTCTCGTTACCCCAAGAAAGTCAAGACTTCAAGGTGGAATTAAAGAAAATTTGAAAATTTCTCATTACCCCAAAAAAGTTAAGACTTCAACGTGGAATTAGAGAAATTTATATAAAAAAATTCTCGTTACCCCAAGAAAGTTAAGACCTCAAGGTGGAATTAGAGAAAATATGAAAATTTCTCGTTACCCCAAGAAAGTCAAGACTTCAAGGTGGAATTAGAGAATTTTCATAAGATTTTTCTAGAGGAGGCCCTACAAAGAAAATTACCAAAATACCCTCGATGAATTCATCCATCATTCATTTTTCATTTTCCCCCTCTTTTCTTTTTACTTGCCCTTAAGTTTTTCATTCTCTTTTTTTTGTCCATTTTTTACCTCTTCTCTTTTTCTTACTCATCTTTCATTCATTTTTTTTCCTACTCATCATTAATTTTTTTTGAAGCATCGAGAAGAACATCTAACCCCCAAACAACAAACTTTTATAAGGTCAAAGGCAAAAAGGGACAACAGGTGCACGTTTTCTTAATAAAACGAGGAATGTTCTTCAATCCAAAATAAAGTGGTCATGCTTGTTGCTCATTCTTTGATGTAGAAACTTCAGTGATGAAAGCACTACCAAAGAATCACCATCTTCATAATCCATTCGGCAAATGATGCATGGATTAGTATCTCTATCTTGAACACTTTCAGCTTTGTAACCAACAAAAAACAAAGAAGCAATTGTATCAGCAGAAAGGGTTCTGCTCTCAGTTCCAACTACTTAACCTAATGCAATAAGTTCCTCATATGATAACTCATCTGGGTCAACATCTTGCCAAGCACCTCAGGAATTTCCAGCATGATGGGCCCTGTGATGTTCCACTTCCCAATCATTCAAGCCGACAAAGGCCATCAACCGAGCAGCGATCTCCTGCTTCTCCGAGTCCTACAGCGCCTTAACATATGCTTCATCGTTATCCAACTCCGCCGGATCGATAAGATGCCCATCTTCAACGAACTCATCCTCCTCATACTCTTCTTCATACTCACTCCCCTCCTCATGATCATGAACATCAAAACCCCCCATCGTCCTCATAGCTCCTCATTGAACTCAAATAGTCACTACTTATTCCATGGCCACTCATCAACATCGGGTACGCCACCTCTTGTTCTCGGAGAATGCCCGCAAGGGCAAGATCGACATCCACTTGGCTGAGGTTGGTGAACGATGTGTGGGTTGGCAGTGATACGGCTTGGGCAGGATCCCCATTGCTAGTGACGGCAACAGTGTTGGAGTTAAAGTTCTGATCGGCGGACTTAGCTCCGGTGCAGACAGTGGCGTCGTTGAGTCGAGTTGAATTGTGGTCCTCGTCGGAGTGAGATCTCATCCGACCACCACCGCCCATGTCGCTGTTGATGATGATGATGATGATGCTCTTGAGAGAGAAGACGAACAGGCTTCGATCGACGGGCAAATGAAGAGAGAGAGAGAGAGAGAGGCATATATATGCATGGTTCGGAGCTCACAACGAGAGAGAGAAGCATGTCCATGCATTTAAATTATTAAGAACATCAACGTACATGCATGCATTAATTTTGGAAAAAAAAATCATGGGCTTGTGGGACCGATTGCATTCTCCTTTTTAATGCATGAGAGAAGCATCATGGGCATGAAATATGCATGATATGCACCTCAATTTCACAAAAATCATTAAAAGGTGGGACCAGGTGTATGTAGAGGCATGGAGGCATCATGTTCATCATGCATACATAAAGACTTTTCTCTTGCCATATATATATATATTTCCCTTATTGTGTATTTCTTGGATGAAAGATGGGTGCAGTACCTTGTTGAACACCGTGGGAGAAATTTTGGCCGTCCGATGATCCTTCTACAAATTTTCTTTCTGCTTCCCCGTAAAGAACCAAGGCCACTTCTACTCTTCTTTTTTCCTCCTCACTTTTTTTCAAACACTCTCTGTATTTTTTTTCTAGTCTCTTCTTTTTTTCCCCTCTTTCTTCTGTCTCTCCTCTTGGTTTTTTTTTTCGTTCCACCAAATCACCAACTCCCCCCAGAAAATCCTCAACTCCGGGTGACTTTTTTAAAAGAAAATTTGAGTTCAAAATTTTATGATTTTTGTCCTTAATCTCCTCCTTTTTTTTCTTTTTTTTTTTTATATTTTTTACATATATTTTTTATTATTTTCTTATTAGTATTTATTTTTATTATTTTTTGAAGTTCCCTCTTTATTTTTTTATTTTTTTCATTAATATATTTTTTTTAAATTTCAAACGACATTTTCAATCAATATATATATCTTCAAATATATATATATATATATTCTCTCTCCTCTTCTTTCTTATATCATTATTAATTCAAAGTAGGACACCAAGTTCCTAAGGGTATTAGAAATGAAAATTTTCTATATAAACAAGTGCCCCCCTTGTAGCTTTCTCACACACAATAGTTGGGAGAGGAAGGTACAAGTACTTTCAAGCTCCAAAAGCCTTCAACCTACTTG
The DNA here is from genome assembly GCF_009730915.1 of Dioscorea cayenensis subsp. rotundata. Classification (NCBI taxonomy): domain Eukaryota; kingdom Viridiplantae; phylum Streptophyta; class Magnoliopsida; order Dioscoreales; family Dioscoreaceae; genus Dioscorea; species Dioscorea cayenensis. The sequence continues at coordinate 17,018,698 of NC_052476.1, read as the reverse complement.
AGGTAATAATTTTGTTCGTTTTTTTTTACCCATAATGACTGGTTCTTTTCACCTTACATGATTCGGGAGCTTTTCTCTTCTCCTTCTCTCTTCCAACGAAAATTCTCACTCCATGTGTGCCTTCCTTGTATTTTCTTTTATAGAATTTCCTTCTTCTCTTTTTTTTATGCAACAGAAACTCCTAAATAGCTCTATGCATAGGGCCTCACTTTTTTCTAGTCTTCTTTTTCTTGAAATCATGATTATATGCTAACTCATCCCATGAGTAGCATGCCACTTCTCTTTGAATATTCCCATTAGTTTGCAATAAAGCCGTCCCCCTTTTATTATTATTATTATTATTATTATTATTATTATTATTATTATTATTATTATTATTATCATTATTATTATTATTTTATTTCATTTAGATTTTTTTTATCATGGGCGGCTTGCTTTGATCGTATAAGCTTCCCTAGGTTATCACAATCCTTTTTTTTCCAAATTTTTTTATAGCAATAATTTCTTTGTTTTTTTTTAATAATAATTTTGGGACAAATTTCTTTGCAAATACTTATCATTAATTATTTTCTCTTTTTTTCAGTTTTTTTTAATGGCTCCCACCACCAAAGACAAACTAGTAGAGCCCCTTTACAGACCATATGATGATCATGACAAGGCTCCGGATGGACTACCAATTCCGCAACATTAACCCATCAACTCTAAGGATATAGAAAATCCAATTCGGTATAATGGAAGCAACTTCAATGAATGGACTAGTGTACCAAAGGCGTTCTACGACCTTGGTAAACTCACACCAACTGGTTTCGAGAGGAACAGAGAAAACCAAGTGATATTATTAAACCCATGCGAATCCGTTGCAACGAATCTAAACTTAAACACACTTGGCTACCAGATCAATGCCGACCCCACAACTATTATATGGACAAGGCTGATTCCATTCTACAAATATGCCCCCCATCCAATAGGTTATGAACAATGGGCATTCGAAGTTATAAAGAAGTCATCATATGCACTAAAGTGAGTCAGTATTCTCAGGGAAGTTGTAGTTTCCACCGGATCATATAATTTCAACCCATCAATCGTAAAGGGGCTTATTGAAGCGTGGTGTCCAAACACCAACACGTTCATCACCCCTTTTGGGGAAATTGGGATCTCTTTATGGGATCTAAGGTGCATTGGGGGATTGCCAATCATGGGGGATCTTTATGAAGAATATATCCCACCGAACAATGATCTTTATTTTAAGGACACTTACTCTACCACTTTGCGAGATTTGCTTAAAATCTACCAATTGATTCACTTTTATGCTTCAGGAAAGATTAAAAAAGTCCCTTTCTCCTTGTGGGTAGAATTCTTCTTTAAAGAGTCACACGAAAAAGGTAAGTTTGTAGAGGATGAAGCTCATCCCATACCACATGCTTTAGATGAATGCAAACTTACCGCTTTTTTATCCTTATGGTTATGCTGTTTCATAATGCCACGCAAAGGATCTCTCATTCGCTCAGAAACTTTCCTAATGGCGACCAAATTAGCTAGCGGGATGAAGGTTGCTTTAGCCCCCGCTGTATTGGGATATATCAACACCAGTTTAGATGCAATGGCTTTTCATCCCAAGGGGCCATGCTATGCCTCGGCTTATTTACTGTATCATTTCTTTTATGGTTGGATCGACGCACACTTTGAAGGAACCTATTCTCGACTCAACAAGCCAAATGATCATATAAGAAATATAAATGGGTTGCGAGAAATTCCAAGCTTGGCTTACATATCAGGTGTAAAAGCTTCCACCTTCGCTCTTAAAAGAGCACGCATCATATTGAGGAAGGAAGAATATTTGAAGTGGTGCCCGTTTACTTGTTCCGATTTCAAGAACGAGGATTGGTATGAAGATCATAAAGAGCCAAGTGACAACCATAAGTTAGGGACAGCTCAAGTGGAGTATTTCATCTCACTCCGATAGAGCATTATTCCTCTACGTCTAGGTAATAACCTTCACGCTCAGCAATACAACCCTCACCGATTCGCTAGACAATTTGGCTATGACTAAGAATTTCCCACAGAGATCCAGGTATCAAAACATCCCCGATCTACCGGCCTCTTGGTAGGCTATTGGCACCACCATAGTAGGAGAAAAACAGGAGAACAATTTCATATCCCATCTCACAAGTGCCAGGGACAACTTCTATATCTGTATGCGCACTTCTGGTCGGTTAGGGTACATACAACCTTGAAGTCAATTTATCACCTCCTTAATGAACAAGGTCGATCGGCACAAACTCTCAAAGACAAAGCCCCAATTGAAAAAGAAACTCCTCCTCAAAAAAGAAAGTGAGGTAGCCATGACATCCAACTTGGAAAACGCCAAGTCAGATCTTCTGAGCCTCATGTGTCTTCTCCGGCAGAGTCAAGAATTTCTCCTAAAAGGGTTCAAATTACTTCATCATCACAAATTCATTCGGCGCCTTTACATGAACCTCATCAATTGCCACCTCAAGGTTCGTACTTCAAGTGCAATTCTTATTTTATTATTATTTTTATTTACTTATTTTGTTAATTTATTTCTCAATTATTTATTTATTTTTACATCTCAATCCCTCATCTTTTTGAATGGGGCCCAAACTTCCTTTTTTTTTACTCAAACTTTTTTTGAATGGATCGTGAACTCTTTATCTCTTTTTCCTTATTCTGAGTAGATCTTAAACTCCTTTTTGAGTAGATCTCAAACTCTTCTTTGAGTAGATCTTAAACTCTATTTTGAGTAGATCTCAAACTACTTTCTTTTAGTTGATTTCAAACTTTATCTTTGAGTAGATCTCGAACTCTATCTTGAGTAGATCTCAAACTCTCTTCTTTTTTTTTAATTGATTTAAAATCTTGTCTTTGAGTATATCGCAAACCCTACTTTAAGTAGATCTCAAATTCTCTCTTTTTTTTTTGAATTGATTTCAAATCTTGTCTTTGAGTAGATCTCAAACTCTACTTTGAGTAGATCTCAAACTCTCTTTTTTTAGTTGATTTCAAACTTTATCTTTGAGTAGATCTCGAACTCTATTTTGAGTAGATCTCAAACTCTCTCTTTTTTTTTTAATTGATTTCAAATCTTGTCTTTGAGTATATCTCAAACTCTACTTTGAGTAGATCTCAAACTCTCTCTATTTTTTTTTTATATTATGAGCTTATTAAATATGTGGTTTTTCTTCCATTTAGGTGACATTCCTAACATAAGTGAACATGGAGAAGATCAAGCTAGCGTCTCCAAACTGGAATCCAACCCAATAGGTATGCCACTTAACAAACTTTTCTCACCCCATTTCTTCTCAATTGTCATTCTTTTTTATTTTAACCTTTTGTTCCCTTTTATTGCATGTCCTCATGAAGCTTCTTCTCCAAAGACGAGCCCCTACGCACATGACTCATTCTCTTCAGATTTTGCACACGACGACAACTACACGCCCATCCTTGATGCTAATCCTCCCATAGAAAGACCTTTCTCAAAAGAAGCTTCAAAGTCACCGCAAGTCAACCCTTCTCCTCAACATGCAAAGGAAGACTCTACTCCAAAAGCTATGGAGGTTGCATCTATGAGCTCATCTCTTCCTCAACTTGTGAGAAAAGACATAGGCTTGGAGTCTTTTTGGGTAAATAAGCTCATTGAAAAGGTGAAATCATCGCGTCCTCATGAACATGAATCTTTGAGGGAGGAAACCACAAAATTGCACAAAAACTTGATGACACATGGAGCCGACATTTCAAACACAAGAAACAAGATATATGAAGTACTTGATATGGCCAAGATTGCCCATGGCACAAATAATGGAGGAAGTAACCTAAGCTTGGAAGAAAAGGAGGAATTGATGGCAAAAGAGGAAAGGCTAAGGAAGACCAAATTGTCTCTCACAACAATGTCTCAACATATGGATGAGGCTAATATGGAGCTCGTACAGATAAGAAAGAAATTGCAAGAATTGAGAGCCCTAGAGGAAGAATTAAAAGCGCAAGAAAAAGAAAAAGAACAAATCATCTCCTCTGGAATGAGTCTCTTACTAGATACTCCTCCCATTGAAGAAGTGAACAAGTCCCTCGATGATATTCATCAACAAATTGAAGCACTTGAAGGTGGCGGCGATAAATCACAACCCTCATTGTCATATAAGGAGGCTCTTGCCAACTTTGAGAGAGCAAAATCTCAACTTTAGGCTTAGCTTATTTTTTTATCTTTGAATCTAGCTTAGCTTACTTCCACTGCTTAGTTTTAGGCCATAGCTATTTTATTCATTCAACTTTAACTTGATGTAGCCCATGTCTTCTCAACTTTTCTCCTTAGTAATAAAAATTTTCTTTTCGACCACTTTTTTCGTTTCTTCCTTTTCTTCTTTTCTTTACGATTGATCAAACTCCAAACATGACTTCGACCATTCAACCCAAATAAATTTTATGACTATTAGGAAAGATTCAACCACCTAATCGTCAACTTAAAAAAAATCAACAATAGAGACCACCATACTTAACAAAATCTGATTTAAAATTATGAATTTTTTGTAAGAAGTAAAATGAACTCTAAACTTAATCTCCACCGTCCATATTGAAGATGATAACGTTATGAACATGTACAAATATTTCCAAAAATATCCCAAAATATTTAACCATTCGATCATCAACTTGATTACAAATAATTTCCATGATAATTATCAATGGATTTCATTGTTGAGTCACGAATTTGTTTTGAAAATTTCCAAACTTAAAATATAATCATGACCATTCACATGAAAAATCACAATGTCTCAAAGCTTTAATAAAATTTTCAGATTAATCAGAGAAGTTATCATAGTCCGATTAAGCTTTCATCAACTCAGGTTTTTGGAGGACAAATTTTCTGAATCTTAGCTTGAAGTTTAGAATTCTTTGAAAATCATCGGAACTCAAAATTTAATTTCAACCGTTCATATTAACTACTATCATGTGTTTATGATGTGGTTAAAATTTCATAATGATCAGAGCTGATTTCAATACCCGATTAGCTACTTGATCAAAATAGCTCTTCTATGAAAAACTGCAGATTTTGCCTTCCAACTTCTTTATTTCTTTGATTGTTCTTTTTTTTTTTTTTACTTTTTATTTTCTTATTTTTCTTCCCTTACTTGATCTTATAGCTTCTTATAAGATTTGCATGTAATCTCTTAGAGCGAAATTCATAAGAATCAATTTCAAAATTCATGGAATCATATCTTTTTTCAATTTGACACAGAGAAATAACATGATAGAATTTGTGTTTTGCCTTAAGAAGCATATATCATGCTTGACCAACTTGCTCAAACAAGAGCACTGGACATTCCGTCATAGGCAAACACAATTTTTTTTATTTTACAATATGCCTTCATTCAAATGGAGAAAAGAAACAAGATAATAGAACTTGTAATTTGTCTTGAGAAGCATATGTCATGCTTGACCAACTTGCTCAGACAAGAGCACTGGACATTCCGTCATAGACAAACAAAAGTTCTTCCTTCTTTTTATTTTTTTACTTTTGCTTTTGTTTGTTTTTTAAGCATTTTCATATCATGCATTACATGTACATCATGGATAATATTTTTTCAAAAAACGCTCATTGATGGGTGGCATAGGTCTTCTTCCATCGGCATCAACCACCTGATAAGCTCCATCTTTGTAGACAACCTCTATAATGTATGGGCCTTCCCAATTTGACTTGAATTTGCCCCCAGCATGCTTGTTGGTGATGATTGGTCTTCTTAACACCCACACCATCTCTCCTTTGTCGAAAGTTCGAATGCGAGCCATCTTATTGTAAGCTCGAGCCACCCTTGCTTTGTAGACTTCAAGATTCTGTTGGGCCTCTAGCCTTCTTTCATCTAAAGCATCATGCTCATCCAACCGCAAGCGAACTCTATCTTCATTTGTGAGTTCATTTTTTAAGGCAATTCTTAGAGATGGAATTTGGACTTCAAGTGGAAGGACAGCTTCTGTACCAAAAACCAACGAGTATGGTGTTGATTGAGTTGGTGTTCGATATGTTGTTCGGTATTCCCATAAAACTTCAGGAAGCCTTTCGTGACAATCCCTTTGACTTTTCGAAACTGCTTTCTTCAACAATTTGGATAATGTTTTATTGAATGCTTCAGCAAGACCATTTGTTCTAGCATTATAGATAGAGTAATACCTCCAATCTATTTTGTGATACTGAGCAAACCTTCCAACCTTGAAGCTTTTGAATGCTTGCCCGTTGTCAGAGATGATCCTTTGAGGCATTCCAAATTTATATAGCATGTGGTCTTTGAAGAATTTGATGATGTTTTCTGCCTTTACTTCCTTTAAAGGAATGTCTTCTGCCCATCGAGAAAAATAGTCAGTGGCCGCTAATATAAAGCGATGCCCTCTTGATGATGAAGGCTCAATAGGGTCTATCACATCAGTCCCACATATCTCAAAAGGCCATGAAGAGATTGTAGGGTGTAAAGGATTGGGATGTTGATGAATAAAATCCCCATGAGCTTGTCACAATTTGCACCGTCTTGCATATTGTTGGCAATTATTGATCATACTTTGCCAATAGTACCCAATATGTTTAATCTTCAACCGCATCTTTGGTCCTGACTGGTGAGCTCCACAAATACCAAAATGGACTTCATGTATGACTTCTTCAGACTCCTCCTTCGAGAGACATCTTAGCAGGAGTTGATCATATGATCTTCGATAGAGAACATCATTAACAAGGGTAAACCTCATCGCCTTTTTCTTTAACTGCGTCCCCCGAGACTTTTCATCTGGGAGTTCGCCATACTTCAAATATTTAATGAAAGGCTCCCTCCAATCATCTTCAAACACTTTCAGAACTTCTTCTTTTCTGAGCTTCTTGTTTTCTAATTCTTTGTCAAAGCATGAACTCAACACTCGCCTATTTTGAATGGTGACTTGGGTCTCCTCTTGATCTGGATCAGCCAACTCTTTTGCCAATTTGGCTAAACTATCTGCTTTTCCATTAATCGACATGGAAACTCTCTCCAGCTTAACATCAGGAATTTGCTTCAATTATTCAATAACTCTCTGATGATACTGAAGGAGTTTTTGCTTATGAGTCTTGAAACTTCCTTCAACTTGATTTATAATGAGTTGTGAATCGCTAGATATATATGCAAGCTTTGAACCCCCATATTGACTGCTAGCTCCAATCCAGTAATAAGAGCTTCATATTCTGCTTCATTGTTAGTGCATGGCTTCAACAAAGAAAGAGAGTATCTCAGGTTCCCACCTTCAGGAGAAATGAGGATGAGTCCAATACCAGCTTTAACTTGAGGAATTTTAGTTCTAACAGCTGGTTGGATAAAAGAAGCTCCATCAAAGTACATCTTCCAACATTGTTTTCCCTCTTCAATTCCCAAAGTCTCTTCATCAAGGAGATCATACCTCAAAGGATATTCATCAGGTAAAGGATACTCCGCGAGAAAATCTGCCAATGCTTGACCTTTGATTGTTTTTTGTGGAGTATAAGTTATGTCAAACTCCATGAGTATCAATGCCCATTTTGCTAATCTTCCAGTAAGTAGTGGTCTGGTCATCAAGTACTTGAGTGGTTCTATTCTTGAGATAAGAATAACTTTATGTGAGAGCAAATAATGCCGAAACTTCTTTACTGCAAACACCAAGGAGAGACAGTGCTTCATTATTGGTGCATATTTGTTTTCAGCATCGACCAACATTCTACTAAGGTATTATAGTGCATTCTCCTTCCCTTCTTCATTCTTTTGGGCTAGTAGAGCTCCAAGGAATCCATCCAAGGTTGTTGTGTATAAAATCAATAGCTTTCCTGCAATTGGTGTCGTTAACATTGGGGGATTCAGTAAGTAGCGCTTGATTTCTTCAAAAGCAGTTGGGCATTCATCGTCCTACTTGAAGGGAGCATTCTTTTTCACCAGCTTTGAGAACAGTTTACACCTGCCCAAAAGATTGGCGATGAACCTTCGAATATAGGCAAGACATCCTTGGAAGGACCTCATCTGCTTCAATGTCTTTGGAGGTGGCATTTCTATGATCGCTTTAATTTTGGAGGGGTCAATCTTTATTCCTCGGTGCCTCACGATGAATCCAAGGAATTTTCCAGATAGCACCCCAAATGCACATTTCATAGGGTTCATCTTCAAGTTGTATTTTCTAATACGGTTGAACACCATTCTCAAGTCATTGAGATGTCAATCTCTTGATTGTGTCTTCACCACCAAATCGTCTACATAGCACTCCATGACTTGGTGAATCAAATCATCAAAAATTTTCGTCATGGCTCTTTTGATATGTTGCCCCACATTCTTTAGTCCAAACGGCATAACTTTGATAGCGAGATGCCTATTGGTGTCCGTAACACAGATATGTTTTTCATCCTCTAGGTCCATCTTGATTTTGGTTGTACCCTAGAGAAACCATCCATGAAAGAAAAACATCTCATAAGAGGAAGTATTATCAATCATGATCTCCATAGTGTAGTGGAAAATCATCTTTGGGACATGCTTTGTTTAAGTCCCTAAAGTCCACACATATTCTGATTTGCCCATTCTTCTTCTTGACATGAACTATGCTGGCAATCCAATTAGGGTACTTTTCTTCCCTTATGAAACTAGCCTCCATTAGTTTCTTTGTTTCTTTAATGACGCTCTCCTCCAGATCAAACTTCATCTTTCTTAGTGCTTGTTTTACTTGTGGAAAACTTGGGTCAATGGCGAGCTTGTGCACTGCTATTTTTGTGTCAAGCCCTGGCATCTCCTTATAACTCCATGCAAAACAATCAATATACTCTGCAAGGATGCTTTGAATGGCTTCTTTCTCTTCTTGAGCTAGTTGTGCACTTAAGAAAGTGGGTTTAGGATCACTCTCACTTCCCAAGTTGATTTCCACCAACTCATCAATTTTCGCTTTCCCTCCGTCTTCGAGCTCAGGGGGTGCATCTTTCAACTTTATATCTTTTACGAGATGATCATTTAATGTTACTTCAAGTGGATCTTCATCTTTTGTATCCGACCCTTCAATAGCTGACACCATGCGACATTCACATATTTATTCATCTTGAAACCCAAGTCCCTTTTTGCTTAAGCCTTGACCTTGCATAGCAATCTTAAAAGGGTGCCAGAGTCTCTCAAAGAGAATATGTCTGTCTTTTGAATGCTTCAAATTAATTCCGGCTTGCTTTATTAATTTTCTTAGCTTAGAAGGATAATAATCTGGAACACTCAAAGGCCAAGGTTCTTCATCTTGCATTGCTTTACTCATCAAAATATCTTCATCCTTAGATTTATTGGGATCAGACTTATAGAAGAGAATCCCTCTCTCCTCTTGATGGCGAGAAGGCACATAGAAGATAATGAGCCATTATATTGAGTTAACATGTAACTCATCAAGAGCTTTGTAAAGGCCCTCCGGTATTCTTGTAACATGAAGAGAGCTTTCAACCGAACTTAATCATCATCATCTTCTTTTTTAATTGGTAGGAATGAAATTTACTCTTGTGACGATGAGCAGGTGAGTGAATGATTTGTATATCTTCATGATCTTTTTCTTCTTCTGAAGACTCTGTGTCACATCCAAAGTGCGGTTTCAAAGGCAAAAACAAAGCCTTCTTCTGAGTGAGCTTGGTAGTTTTAGTGACTTTCATAAGGGCATCATCTTTGGCTGCAGAAAGCTTGTTCTGTTTTGGTGTATCCACAAAATGCCTTGCATCCTCATAGTTGATTTTATGCACACCAAATGGTTGAATCTCCCCATCTATGAGGTATACATCATCATCTTTTATATGCTTCTAACATTGGTGCAAAGTGGAAGGAACCACATAGTTTTCATGTAGCCATGGTCTTCCCAACAATGCTCTATAGGAAACATCAGTGTTGATAACATGAAACTTCACATCTGATGTCAGCTTCCAAATCTTAAAAGGGAGAGTAATTGACCCAAGGGCTTTTTGACTATGCTGGTTAAAGCCTTGGACAACAATCTTTTCAGCTGATAGGTGATATGTCTCCAACGCCAAGGCATGCAAAGTCTTTAGTGTCATCAGATTTACTGATGAGCCTTGATCAATGAGGATTCGATTGACTCTTGTCCCATTACAAGACCCGGTAACATATAAGGGTCTATTGTGCTCCTTTGTCCCCAACAACAAGTCCTTCTCTGAGAAGTTAATCGCCAAAGAACCAAATGCATAGAGAGCTTCCGTCATATGAGCTTCAGCAAAATAAGCTTGGTGCTCTTCTGGGTTTTGCAAGCCATGGATCAATGTGTCTCTGAGCTCCTATGACATCATCAACGCGTCAAAAACACTTAGTTAAGCTGGAATTTTCTTCAAGTGGGTAGTAATATTGTAATCTTGTGTCTTCGAAGTAGAAGTCTTGCGTGGTTGTACAATGTCTTCATTTACGTCAATCACCTTCTCCTTCCCTTATCTTTAGTACCACGTGCTTGCTCGAGAAGCCTTCGCACGTTATTAATCATTCGAGGATCCTCCTTCTCATCTTGATGTATGCACTCATTATCATGCCTTTCTTTGATTGTCAAGGCATAACATGTACCTGACATCTCAAAATACTCCTCAGGTAGGTTTATGGTACCCGACTTGAGTAATTTATGTAACTAGCTCTTGAAACCATTACAATCTTCTAGTACATGCCCTATTAAATAATGAAAAGGACAATACTTAGGATGATTCTTCATATTTTTTTTGTAGCATCCCTTCTCTTCTTTAGAAGCAATACTCCTTTCTCTACCATCTTCTGAAACAATTCTTGAATTTTGTTTCTTCTTATGGAAAAGCTCCCACCTCTTACATTACTTAAAAGTTGAGTTGCTCTTCCTTATTCCATGTTAACTCTTTGATCTTCACTATATTGAGGATGTATCTCCTCTTGGAAAAAAGGAAGGATTCACAGGTTTCATGATTCCAGACTCATTCCAAGGAGCATCACTATCTGGAACATGTGGCTTTCAATGAGTGAGATCATATGTCACCTCTTGGATGAAGGACCGAATCTCTTCATATGGCATCACCTTTCTGAGTATTTTATATTTAGGCGCTCTTCTTGCCTTCTTGTTTGGATAATGCTGGTTTGCTTGATAAGATTGTGTTGAAGCTTCCTGTAACCTCGCATTTGCCATTCGAACCCTTTCTTTAAAAGCTTGTTTCTTTTCCTGTTTTTTACTCACATATGGTCTCCCATGTTGATCATATAACTGCTCAGGTAGAGAATCATCCTCATCTGGGTAGTAGAGCTCAAGTTCATCTTCATCATCAACATCATCCCATGCTTCTTCATATATGGTAATAACTCGACAAGTCTCAACTATGGGCCTTTCATCTTGAGACTCATCTAAGTTTGAGAGTAGCTCCTTAACCTCATCAGGGTAATAATCACCTAATGTAATTAGGGCTCTCTCTTTTTGCTGATAATCTTCCAAGGAGTCAATATATTCCTCAATAAATGACTTCTTATGATGGAATTCAGCTGGCTTTATTTGCTTATGTTTCTTTTTCTTGTTCTTGATCTTTCTATTCTTCTTAGTTTTTTGCATGGGCTTCTCATCTGGTTCTTGAGCTCTCCGCCACTTGATACCAGGGAGCTCTCTCAACTTCTTCAACATCTTTCTTGACTTTTTTGAGATGAAAATTTCCCATAAGCCTTCTGGAACTCCAAGAGGAGCAAACTCCTTGGGAATTTGAAAACCTCCATAAACTTGCATGCCTTCTGATATGCTCCATGCATCTTGCCTCCATGAAGCTTCTTCTCCAAGTATGACTGACACATAATTGGTATGCTCTACTGGTTGATCGAGTAATATTTTTTAGATAAAGTGATCTTTCCTTCCTGATACTGCCGCTTGATCCAATCTTTAAATACATAACAGTTCTTAATCGAATGGCCCAATATTCTATGATATGGACAGAAATTTGGGTGATCTTTCCTTCCCGATCATCGCCGATCTAATCTTTGAATACATAGCAGTTTGCAAAACCCATCTTCAATGCATCTTTGAATATCTTCATCACTTTATCTCTTCTAAAGGAATACTTTTTGCTCATTCTCTTGAAGAGAACTTACAGACTTGGGTGGTTCACTTCCACTCCCGAGTGATGGTGGTTTTGGCTTATCATAATTTGCTGATGTAATGCCCTCCTTTACTTTATCAATTACAAAGGCCACATGCTTAACACCTTCTGGTTTTCTTGGTTTTTCTTTGTCCACTTTGGTGGGTTGCATTGTGGATACTACCCTTGGACTAGTTCTTTCCAATTTTTTGACTTGAGAGATCAAGTCTTGGAAGGTATGAATATTGGATGAGCTGAGGAATGGAGCCATCTAATTATCAATATTCCCCACCAATAGCCACTGCTTGCACCTGATCGAGTGGCTACTCACACTTGATGCTCAAGTTACGCCATCTCATCACATAATCTATGACCTTCTCATCCTTGTTCTATCATATGTTGGCCAGATCAGCTATGGTGATTTTATCAGTAACTCCGCTGAACCTGGCCCTAAAGGAGTCTTTCATTTGCAGCCATGTCTAAATAGATTCAGGTTGTAGGATTGCATACCACTCAAAAGCCACACCAGTTAGACTAGCAGCAAATTGTCTTAACAACAACGACGGATTGTTGCTTGTGTCCCCACATGCTGTTATGAAATGAACTAAATGTTGATCAGGGTTCCCTAAGCCATTAAACTGCTTGAACTTAGGAACATTGTATCCTTTAGGATAAGCCACTTGATCTTGAAAGCTTGAGTAGGGCTTATCACCATCAATTTTTAGAGTAGCACTCTTGGCTTGCTTTAATTGTGCAGCAACTATCTTTTCTATTTCTTCTCAAGAAACCAGCTAGCTCGAGCACCTGACGATATTTCCAGCTTGCTCATGTAACCCAAGTACTTCTTCTTCATCATCTTCTTCCTCTTGAATAACTTGTACAGATGGTGCTTGCATATGAACCCTTGAATTATCATGGAGTAGGTTTTGGACCTGATCACTTAAACAAGATATCACACCAGGTAGAGATGTAACAGTCTGCATCATAGATTTGTGATCTTTCTCTCGTTGATCCAATTGCTTCTTTAATCTTACAAATACTGGATCTTTGTTCGATGTAAAAATAAGGTTGTCATCTTCTTCTTCACTTGAATCATTATTCCTCCTAGGAGTTGTTTGAAACCCAGCTACTTGGGAGAAGGATTTTGCCTTTTCTTATGCCCTTTCTTGTAATACTTGATCAAAATCTTCTTGTTGTATGCCACTTGTGCCAACTGTTGTGTTCTTGATCAGCCTAGTGAAGGGACACTCAGGCTTAGGCGGGTGTTCAGACCCTTCAGTAATTACCCTTACGGTGTGTACTTCAAGGTCTTTCATCTCCTCATCTCGTTTCCTTATCCATTGGAACTTTGAATGAGAAACGAAAGGTGTGGTCTTCTTGTAAGCTTGCTTCTTCGGCAGTGCAAGCCTATCAAACACGGAAGCTCGTGATTCTGAGAGTAAGTTCCTTTTTCTTAGGTAAAACTCCCTCGGTGTCATCTTTTCATTTTGTAGCTTCTTGTAGGAGGTGTAGTTGTTATAAATCTTCTTGGAAAAAGTGCCCTTGGAATTGTAGGATTTCAATGGCCTGCCACTTTTTATCATGCTATTTTGTGAAGATCGAAGCTCTCCAGTTGTGGAGTTCTCCTTCACCATTCTCAGCGGTGTGAAAGAGTTAGTAAATGAACTTGAAGAACCATTCCCTGAGTCTTGGAATGAGACAAAGCTCGCCTCTCTTTAGGTGAGGATGTCTTCCTCTTGGTCAATCTTGGGCACCCCATTATAAAGGATTTGCTTTGGGTAGTCTTGGGCTTCTTGAAGATACCACTTTTCTTCCCTCTAGCAGTAATTCTGAATGAAGGCTCCTCTTTATCGTCTCCTTCCTTAATGTTTATGACTTTCTTTGGGAAGGGGAGTCGGTCAAAAATAGATGCTTTAGCAACAATGACGTCCTCTTCAATCTCAGCAGGTAGAACCACATTCAGGCGACGTCCTCTTGATAGCAAGCGTGGGACTTGAACCTCAGTTGGTGATGACGGTGTGCTTGGCACGAAGTGGACATATTCCTCAGCTCCCACAACGCCTGTGTAAACGGAAGCATAGGGAACTTCACTTGTGTACCCTCTCCAAGGAAAATGGTGAATGATGCAGTTGCATTGTTGGTGTTGTTTGTTGGTGCCATTGCAAAAACCTGAAAAGGAAAACCCATACGTTAACAACACTGGATAATTCTTCTTTTTTTATCTACTTTTTTTTTCATTCACACTTTGTTTCAAAAATGGGAGGAGAAGTCGGTCCCCACCAGGCGTGCTAGACTTTGTGAACTCCTTTTCTTTTAACTCGACCTTTGATTAGGATTGACCAGTTGAAGAGCATGGCTCACAAATCAAATTTTTAATTTTTTTTATATTTCAGATGATTGCAGGTTCATGACTTCTATTAGGGGCAAGCCCCTAATATTAATTACCCCAGACAATGTCACGGGAACTTCCTATTAAGAAATGAGTGTGAATGAGAAGTAACTGAGTAAACATAATAATTTTTTTTATTTATTTCAAAGATGCATATGAACACATAATCATAGGCGAGAATACAAAAGTAAGAAAGCTATTCTCTAAGAGAGTTTAACAAGAGAGTTTTTTTTAAAGAGAGAGCTATTTTAATCATGCCCTTCAAACTTTTTTGCTTGGCTGCTCTTAACTCCTTTACTAAACATATGTCGGAAGACCCTTTTTAGCTCTATGAATGTGGCCCTCCTCGGTTTCTTCTCTTTTCTTCTCTTTTCCCACTTGGTCATCTTTGTTTCTTTTATCACTGAAAACTTTGGCCTTTTGTGCTTGTAAAATCTTCAGCTTTCTGACTTGTGAAACTCTTTAAGTCTTTGACTTCTTGTTGTCTTAAAACTTCAGAGTTGCATTTGTCGTTTGCATGATGCATTTAGGTCTTCACTCTTCAATGCTTTTGAGCCTTGACCATTAGATCTTTAAGTTGTGACCCTTATCATGGTTAGGTCATTAACTTGACAAATTTGACTTGCCTTAAAATGGATTTCAAGCTGTAATTATGCGGGTTGGTCGTGATATGGCTTGGGTAGGATCTCCATTGCCACCGACAGCAACAGTGTTGGAGTTAAGGTTCTGATCGGCGGACTTAGCTCCGGTGCGGACGGTGGCGTCGTTGAGTCGGATTGAATTGTGGTCCTCGTCGAAGCGAGATCTCATCCGACCACCACCACCCATGTCGCTGGTGATGACGATGATGATGCTTTTGAGAGAGAAGACGACCAGGCTTTGATCGGCATGCAAACGAAGAGAGAGAGAGAGAAAAGCAGATATATATGCATGGTTCGAAGCTCACAACGAGAGAGAGAAGCATATCCATGCATTTAAATTATTAAGAGCATCAACATACATGCATGCATTAATTTTGGAAAAATAAATCATGGGCCTGTGGGACTCATTGTATTCTCCTTTTTAATGCATGAGAAAAGCATCATGGGCATGAAATATGCATTATATGCACTCAATTTCACAAAAAAAAAAATCATTAAAAGGTGGGACCCGGTGTGTGTAGAGGCATGGAGGCATCATGTTCATCATGCATACATAAAGACTTTCTCTTACCATATATATATATATATATCTATTTCCCTTATTGTGTATTTCTTGGATGAAAGATGGGTGCAATACTTTGTTGAACACTGTGGGAGAAATTTTGGCCGTCCGATGATCCTTCTCCAAATTTTCTTTCTCCTTCCCCGTAAAGAACCAAGGCCTCTTCTACTCTTCGTCCTCTTCTCTTCTTTTTTCCTCCTCACTTTTTTTTTCAAACACTCTCTATATTTTTTTTTAGTATCTTCTTTTTTTTCCCTCTCTTTCTTCTGTCTCTCCTCTTGGTTTTTTTTCGTTCCACCAAATCACGAACTCCCCCCACAAAATACTCAACTCCAGGTGACTTTTTTCAAAGAAAATTTGAATTCATAATTTTCTGATTTTTATCCTTAATCTCCTTCTTTTTTTCTTTTTTTTTATATATTTTTTACATATATTTTTTATTATTTTATTATTAGTATTTATTTTTTGAATTTCCCACTTTTTTTATTTTTTCATTAATATTTTTTTTTTAAATTTCAAACGACATCTTCAAATATATATATATATATATTCTCTTTCCTCTTCTTTCTTATATCATTATTATTTTTTTATTTGCCCCCTCGTGAGGTCATTCAATCGCACTATACTATAGTCAACTTATGCATTATGGATTAAGAATGGTTCTTGGACAATGAATAGAATTAATGCATCGGATGGTGGAGTGTTGTAGAAAACTATGGCAAGAATAGTAGTAAATACCAATTTGGATTCCAATAAACCAAGAAATAGAGTACTAGGTTTTCATGGCTCTAATTAATGCTGACAATGTTCCTTCCAAATTGACCAAGATGTTAGCATTGAGGGAGTTGGATGAACAAAGACAAAAGGATTTATATTTTTGGTGTGAAGATAAGTTTGTTCAGGGGCATAGATGTAACAAGAGGCAGTTGCATTCATTGTCAATAGAAAATGATGGGAATAAAGATATGGAAGTGGCAGAGGAATAGGAAACTGGACAGGAACTATTGATGGAGAATTTAGAGATACCTCAATTTTCTGTACATGCTCTGATAGGTATTGCTAGTTTTTAAACTATGAGAGTCAGATAGAGTTAAAGTACTAGGATTTTGCTTTTATTAACTGACTCTGAAAGCTCATACAATTTCATTGACAATAGAATTGCTAAGAAACTTGGGTGTGTGTTGGAACCAATCCTTGTAGTGAAAGTTTCTGCAACTAATGGAAATGAGTTAGTCTCCAAAGAAATTTATAAACATTTTCAAAAGGCCATGCAGGAAAACCAATTCCAAGCTAATTTTCTGATTCTACCTTTGGACAACTTTGATATGATTTTAGGAATTCAAACTTAGAGATATTATGTGGAATTTTAAGAGATTGTAAATGAAGTTTCACATAGGGAGTCAGGAATGTCTGTTACACAGAAATAATAGGCAAGATTTAAAGCTTGTTAGTCAAGCAAACATGCATATGTTGTTGGTCAAAGAGACTCAATTATTTTTGACATAATGTTTTACTATAACTGTTCAATCTATGATTTCAGGTTCTTCGAACAAAACAATTGAAGAAGAATTGACTGTGTTAACTAAAACTATGCCTATAGGAATTGCAAAAGTTTTATATCCATTTGCTCATATTTTTGGTAAACCTAAGGAATTACCTCCACATAGGCAATTTGATCATCAAATTAATTTGAAAGAGGGTGCACAACCTATCTGCTTAAGACTATACATGTATGGGGCATTACAAAAAGATGTCATAGAAAAATTGACTTAAGAGCTTTTGGGTTCATGTGTAGTACACCATAGTCATTCACCACATTCTGCAGTAAGAAAGAAGGATAATTCTTAGAGGACGTGTATAGATTACAGTGGGTTAAATCACATTATAGTAAAGGATAAGTTTCCAATGCCTATTATTAAAGAGTTGTTTGAGGAATTGCATGGAGCAGCAATGTTTACAAAATTGGATTTGAGAGATGATTATCACCAGATCAAGATGGATCCAAGGGATATACACAAGACTGTTTTCAAGACCTACATGGGACATTATGAATATTTGGTGATACCATTTGGAATGGTGAATGAACCATCAACATTTCATCATCTAATGATTCTGATTTTCAAACCATACTTGAGGGAGTTTGACCCAGTGTTTTTTTTATGATATGTTGTATTTAAGAATGGCTAGGACTATCTACTATTAAACAACTGAGATGGTTTTTAGGGTTGGCTTGGTTATTACACACGTTCATTGGAAACTATACTATACAAAGTCATTCTTAATAGAGAAAAAGAAGCTATCTACACCCAATCAATACACATGGTTAGCAAAATTGATGGCATATAACTATAAAATTTAGTACAAGCATAGGAAATTAAATGTAGTAGCCGATACATTGTCAAGAATTAATGCTTTAGAGGTGAATTTACAAGCTGTTTCCAAGTATAACTACTGATTTAATGGAAAGAATTAGGGGAACTTGGGAGAAAGATTCACATTTGTAGGTTGTAATTCAACAACTAAAGAGGGGTCAAATAGTCAAGCATTACTCTTGGTTTCAAGACCAACTAAAAAGGAAGAGAAAATTTGTTGTAGGGAAAGATGATAAAATAAGACGGGAGATTTTACAACACTATCATGACAGTGCTTTGGGGGGACATTCAGGAATAAACGCTACATATAGAAGAATTTCTGCAGTATTCTATTGGAAAATTTTATGGAAATATGTAAGGGAATTGGTGAGGACTTGTAGAATTTACCAAATACATAAACCGAAATTAGTAGTTTCTCCTGGTTTATTACAACCCCTACTAATTCCTCAAACTAATTTCTTAGATATTCTATAGACTTTATTGAGGGACTTCCAAGATCTAATGGGAAGAATGTTATAATGGTAGTTGTGGACAGGCTAACCAAGTATGCACATTTCATTATTTTATCTCAACCTTACACAACAACAAGTGTGGCACAACTCTTCCTTGAGAATATAGTCAAATTGCATGGATTTCTTGTTAAAGTAATGGTGATCGGGATCCAATCATTATGAGTAAATTTTGGAAGGAATTCTTTAAGTTTGTTTTTGGATGGAGGTAATAAACACTATTAGAATGGGTATTATTGTCAATAGTACTTTATACCCATGTTTGAATGCACATTTGTTAGAATGAGAATGGAGTGTGTAAAGAATGAATAGTGGTATTGTAGAGGCATATTTATTCTGCCCAAAATTGAGAGGAATGACAATGTTTGGGGAGGAATGAATAGTACCAACTTTTGAATTGATACTTATGACCCTTAGAATATTTAATTAAATAAAATTTATAAAATTAAATAATTAACCTTAATAATTAAATTAAATAATAATTAAAATAAAAATTATTATATAATATGATTATAATAATAATAGTAAAATGACATTTTTGCACATAAATGAGATTCAATTAAGTTAAATTATTCAAATTACTCTTTTGCATTTGTGTATATTTAGTGAAGTTATTAATTATAATAATTAAAGTGTAGTAAAACGTTTTCTTATTGAGATTTAATTATATAAAAATCGATTATTTAAATAGTTAATTAAAATAATTAAAACTAATACTAAATAAAATGAGATATTTAATTTAAATATTTAATTATAATCATTAATTTTAATAATAATGTTCAAAATATTTTTTAAATAAAAAATTTATTTATCATGTAATCAGATTTATGTGTATCAAGGGTATAAAAGTAATTTTGTCACTAATTTCTCTTACTTATTTTTCAATTCCCAATGAAATATTCTTCCAACCAAACACAGTTTTCATATATATTCCTATTTTTACAGTCTCATTACCATTCCCTTTCCCATTCTCATTTCGTGAACCAAACACACACTAAGACTCAAAGGGTGGAACTCAAATATTTTTCAACATTCCATCCACAAATTGATGGACAAACCGAGGTAGTAAATAGGTGTTTGGAGAGTTATTGCTTCGTATAACATGTAATATACCAAAGAGTTATAGTGCTTAGGTGACTCTAGCTGAGTATTGTTATAACACATTATTCCATACAATAATAAATTTAACCCCTTTTCAGGCATTGTATGGGATTCCTCCACCAATACACTTATCATATGTTTCAAAAGATTCATCTGTTAAAGCTGTTGATTTGTTACTCAAAGATAAGGAAGTTGTTATTCAATTACTTAAGCATCCACCCACAAAGATACATCAAGGGATGGAAATGCAAGCCAACAACCACGAGACAGATAGAAATTTTCAAATAGGAGATAGGGTATTCCTAAAGTTATATCCTTACAATCAATGTTCAGTAGTTGCAAGAGAATTTCCCAAGTTAGCAGCTAGATACTATGGTCCTTACAAGATTATAGATAAAATTGGCAAGTGTGCTTACAAACTTGATCTTCCAACCTCTTCTACCATACATGCTGTATTTCATGTATCTTTGTTAAAAACTGCTTTGACAATAGAAGATGAAGATATAGCTTTAATGAGGTATATGTTGGGATGTCATCACTCTAATAGGGGAATTACCATGCGAAAATACATGCCAAAACATAGTGGATAACAAAATTTTAACAGCAAGTAAAGATGATAAAACTCTAGCGCATGCCAGAACTAGGATTAAATTCTAAATAAATAGATAAATAAAAGTTATACCTATCTTTTGATGACGATTCTGAATGCACCCTTGTTTTCCAGAAATAGAAAGGGACTGCAAATCGCGACTCCTCTCTGCTATCACGTACACACGAACGCCATTGGGAATCAAGCAGGTATGCTAGTACTTCAAGAAACAACACTTGTTTCTTGGTTTGAATAATAGCCACCCGATATTTAAGAGAAAAAAGGGCTGCAAGGGCGGTGCCGGCAGGTTTCGGCGGCGGGATCCGACGGTGGCGGCCAAGGAAGAAGAGTGGTTGCGGCTAGGGTTTTTTAAGAGACAATCTCTCAATCACTCTATTTTGTCCCCCTCTTCTTCACATTAGGGTTAGACCATTTATTTATATTGGAAACCCAAAACCCTAATTTACGAAAAAACCCTTCACTCCTAATCAAATTAGGAATATCTTCTTTACTTGATTAATTAAACCATTTTAATTAACCAAATCGATTAGATTGGATCAACACTGAATAAGACCCAACCCGAATAAGCTATTCGCTCCACCTAATTTAAGTTTTTCACCGAAACCCTAAATAGGTGGTCAAATAAGTAACAAATACTGAACCTTGATCCCGGCATTCTCAGTGTATAATCCTGTAGGTCCATTTAACATTGGCAATGAGCTTAAACAATTTTAACGTTATTCTCAAGCAAGATAATACAATTACCCAATATTAAATGAAGGTCAATTTTGAAAATTAACGGAACCTATCGCAACCTCATACAATCTTTTGCCATTCAATATCTTAATTAGCATAAGGCATGGAGCCAGTCACCCTTATTTTAATGCTAATTAATCTCTTGATCTCTTAGTGAAATGACTAGGTCAAGTAAATGATAACTCTTATTATTTCCCTTGGGCTTGGCCACACACTACTCAGTCTCATTAATCAAGTGGGCGGTGATATTCACTCACTTTACAGAGAGGGACAATCCCTTCACTTCACTCATATCTCTCAGCATGAACTGCGACATGCCCAAAAATACTCATACTTGCCACTCACTTACGAATGACGTTAGGCGTAAGTTAAAGCATGTAAGAATTCATCCGAGATCCATAGTGATTTCAGGTCGAAGGAATTGAGTATAAGAATTGCTTGAGAAAAACACTTATGACTTTACAACCATGTAGTGTTCTCAAGAGCGGATCGATCCAGGTACACTGTTCCTTAACATGTATCTATGTCCTTTGATTGATATCCCATATCTATGACCCATAAAACAAGGTCATCTCACAAAAGACATACTAGTCTTAATTTATTTTCATTCCCATGAAAATAATCGACTAGGGACATTTAGAATATTGTTCTAGTTTATGCTTCAAGGTTTTACTATCCAAAATCAGGCATTTGATAACTTGATCAAAATCAATATTCAAGGATATTTTATCTTATTAGCTATGCACAGAAATAGTAATAGATAAAATGATGCCTCATAATAATTATCCAAATAATAAGAGTTCATACAATGTATTGGGGCTAGGGCTTACACTTACAATCTCCCACTAGCACTAGCCCTAATCAAGCATAAATCTAAGACCAAAAGACCTAACATGACAATCATGTTTTGGCCTAGCCAACTGCTTGGTCAACAGATCAGCTACATAGTCTTCTCCAGTAATCTTGCAAACTTTCACATCTCCTTTATCGACGATCTCCCAAATGAAATGGAATCTCCTTAGTATGTGTTTGGACTTTTAGTGTGACTAGGGCTCCTTGGCCTGTGCTATGGCCCCGTTGTTGTTACAAAAGAGGTTTATTGGATCTAGGATGCTTGGCACAACTCTTAATCCAGTAAGGAACCTCTTAAGCCAAACTGTCTCCTTAGCAGCATTTGATACAGCTATATACTCAGACTCTGTGGTAGAATCAGCGATAGTGTCTTGTTTGAGCTCTTCTAGCTTACAGCACCTCCATTCAAGCAAAATACATAACCAGATTGTGATTACTATCGTCGACATTGATTTGAAATGCAGCATCACTGTAACCTGTTATAATGAGCTCATTCTCACCACCGTACACTAAGAAGTAATCTTTAGTCCTTCGTAAGTACTTAAGAATACTCTTGACAGCAGACCAATGGTGTTCCCCTGGATCCTATTTGAATCTGCTAGTTATGCTTAGTGCATGTGCAACATCCATCCTAGTACATAGCATGGCATACATGATAGATTCTATAGCAGACTCGTAAGGGATCTTACTCATGTGTTCCCTTTGTTTTTTAGTCTGAGGACAATTCCTTTTATTTAGAACAACTCCCTAAGACATGGGTAAAAATCCTTTCTTGGAGTTAGACATATTGAACCATTTCAGTATCGTATCTATGTACTTTTCTTGACTTAGTCTCAAAAGCCGTTGTGATCTATCCCTATAGATCTTTATACCAAGTATAATCTTAGCTTCACCTAAGTCCTTCATTGAGAAACACTCCCCTAACCATTACTTAACATTTAATAATGTTGGGATGTCATTTCCAATAAGCAAGATGTGATCGACCTATAACACAAGGAAAACGACTACGCTCCCACTAATCTTCTTATACACACAAGGCTCATCCTCATTTTTGAGAAAGCGAAACCCTCTGACTATGTAATACCCTGAACCAGTGGATACTGTTGGAAAATATATTCAGGGTATTACTACAGTTGCAGTAAGATTTTTCTACAGGGTAATCTTGTTGAAAAACCCTAAGTGGAAAATTAAGGACTTAAATAGGAAAGTTTATAAAAGATTTTGGATTAGAGTAATAGAAAAAGGATTGATATGAAATGTTTCTGAAAACTAAGGACTGAAAGGTAAGATGAAGGGACCTTTTTGAAATGTTGTGTTATAATACAGGGACCATTGGATAATTTAAAAGTACTTTTAAGAATACTATTTCATAATTCAGGGACCATTTGTGCGTTTTGTAGGGACTGTTTTGTAAAATATTATGTTTTGAGGGACTGAAAGTGAATTTCGGCTGAAAGCTTAAGTTAGAGAAAAATCTAGATTTTTGATGTTTGTTCATCTTCTTCAACTAACTGCTACAGTACCCGAGAGAAAAAGAAAAGAAAAAAGAGAAAAGAGTGAGAGATTTGGAGAGAAATTGGAAGATATATAGCTTGGTATTTGGAGGGGAGAATGGATGAAGTATTATTTGGTAAGTATTTTGATGATTTATTTGTTGGTATACTTGAATGTATGTGTGTGTATTTTGGATTGAGAAATCTAATTTTTTTTCTTGAGAAAGAAAAAGGATTTATGATGAAAATGATGAGTTTAATAAGAGTTGTTGCTTCAATTTTGGTTGGAAAAAACCTTGTATTTGTGATGGAATTTGCGTGAAATGGAGATGAGATTGGTGGATTTACTGTAGCATTACTGTAGCGCCGAGGTTAGGTTTTGGTTTGGTTAATTAAATTGATGATGATGATGATTAAGGTGTTAATGATGATTATTGGATTGAAATGGGTTGAGTTAGTTTGGTTAGATCAAACCAAGTTGGAATTGAATTGGTTGAGTTGTTGTAGCACCGAGTTTAGGGTTTGGTTTGGTTTGGTTAATTAAATTGACGATGATGATGATTAAGGTATTAATGATGATTATTGGATTGAAATGGGTTGAGTTAGTTTGGTTAGATCAAACCAAGTTGGAATTGAATTGGTTGAGTTGAATTGAATTGATTGAGTTGGGTTTGATTTGGTTGAGTTGGGCTTGATCAAATCAAGTTGAGATGGTTTGGGTTTGGTTTAGTTGATTTGGGTTAAGGGTTTGGGCTGAATCAAGTTGGTTCAATGGATTTTAAATAAGAATTGGGTTGGTTCAAGCTGGTTCAGTGAAATTGAGTTTGGTTCAGTGCAATTAAGCTTGGTTCAGTGGAATTAAGGTTGGTTAAGATTGATTCAGCAGTGTTTACCTTAAACTGAGTTGGTTTAAGTGCAATTGAAGGCCATTTGGACTATACAAGGTCCGGTTTTAACCGATTAGAGTGAGTGGGCCCAATAGAGAGTCTATTATTGTTTTTGTATTTTATTTTGGGTTTAAATGTGTTATTTATTTTTATTATATTATTCTGTTAGGTGTTGTTCAATCTTGGGAGGGAGTTCCAGGTCTAGCTAAGAACCCAAGGACACCATGTGAGTTGGTAGTGGCTATTATTTTAAATAATTGATTAATTATTATTATTTTGAAATAATTATTTAATAGATAGTATTTTAGAAATAATGGTTTAAGTATTTCATTTTATCATGTTTGATTTCATATATTGTTGAAATATACGTATATTTGTTTGCCGTTGATGTTCATGATAACCGTATTAGGTTTTGGTTTTGTTTGGTTAATTAAATTGATGATGATGATGATTAAGGTGTTAATGATGATTATTGGATTGAAATGGGTTGAGTTAGTTTGGTTAGATCAAACCAAGTTGGAATTGAATTGGTTGAGTTGTTGTAGCACCGAGTTTAGGGTTTGGTTTGGTTTGGTTAATTAAATTGACGATGATGATGATTAAGGTATTAATGATGATTATTGGATTGAAATGGGTTGAGTTAGTTTGGTTAGATCAAACCAAGTTGGAATTGAATTGGTTGAGTTGAATTGAATTGATTGAGTTGGGTTTGATTTGGTTGAGTTGGGCTTGATCAAATCAAGTTGAGATGGTTTGGGTTTGGTTTAGTTGATTTGGGTTAAGGGTTTGGGCTGAATCAAGTTGGTTCAATGGATTTTAAATAAGAATTGGGTTGGTTCAAGCTGGTTCAGTGAAATTGAGTTTGGTTCAGTGCAATTAAGCTTGGTTCAGTGGAATTAAGGTTGGTTAAGATTGATTCAGCAGTGTTTACCTTAAACTGAGTTGGTTTAAGTGCAATTGAAGGCCATTTGGACTATACAAGGTCCGGTTTTAACCGATTAGAGTGAGTGGGCCCAATAGAGTCTATTATTGTTTTTGTATTTTTATTTTGGGTTTAAATGTGTTATTTATTTTTATTATATTATTCTGTTAGGTGTTGTTCAATCTTGGGAGGGAGTTCCAGGTCTAGCTAAGAACCCAAGGACACCAGGTGAGTTGGTAGTGGCTATTATTTTAAATAATTGATTAATTATTATTATTTTGAAATAATTATTTAATAGATAGTATTTTAGAAATAATGGTTTAAGTATTTCATTTTATCATGTTTGATTTCGTATATTGTTGAAATATACGTATATTTGTTTGCCGTTGATGTTCATGATAACCGTATTGATACATCAGTTTTGTATAAGTATACATATTTTATAAATAGTAAAAAATACATGTATATGTGATTTAATTATTCGGTTCATGTATTTATTTTTGGATGGTTACATTTGCTTTGATTTGGAATGATTTGTTGATAAGTGTCTAAATGTACATATTTCTGTATATGTATTTGTCGCTTCTAGCATATATTTGTATAAGAATTGATGCCCGTTTTGTGCTTAATCGTGTATTATTTACTTTGCAGGGCACGAAAACGCCATGGAGGGCACGAAGATATAATTTGGGCGAAAAGGAGAAGAAAATCACTGTAGCTGCCACTGTAGCACGTGGAGAGTTTTCAAGACAGAATTCGAATCATGGCATACGGCCTCAATGCTGCCCGGTATAGAGCCCGGGATGATCACTGTAGCACAAAGGAAATTAATTGATTGAAGGTATACTGGCTCAATGAGGTACTCATTGAGCCAGTATGAATACTATTTGGAGTGCATATGAGGAGTTTTCTTGCCCCGAACAGTGTCAATGAGGAGCTCAATGAGGTCCTCGTTGAGCCAGTTTACCACCTCGGGATTGATGGATCTTAGAGTAATGAGGAGGGATAAAAAGGGCATTTTTGGGGAAAGAAAGGAGGACTTTTGGGGAGAGACTTTGAGGGTTCTTGGCAGCCACCACTTGGGAGAGAGGAGAGAAAACGAAGACATCATATTCTTGGGAGATTTGGCTTGAAGCTTGGGAAGATCAAGGGCTCTAACTTCAAGGGGAAGCTTCATCATCAAGGGAGGAGAAGCATTCGGCACCTTTAGGGCTAGAAGAAGCGTCATTCGGCCGGCATTCTCCTTCCTCTTCATTATTCGGACTAGGGAGTGTCAGTTATGCATTTACTTCTTGCTTTTGTTGTGTTTGAGACATTTATTTGTATGATGGCACACTAGACCCCCAAGGCCACTGGATGTAGGTGAACCTTGGGGGGTTCATCATGTATTTTGGATGCTTCACTTTTATTTGGAATGCATTGGTGTGATTTGTGGTTTAGCTCATGTTGTTTCATGCCTAGAACTATAATATGGAGAAATCCTTAGTTCTTATTTGAGTTGTATACGTAGACGTGACCTACTCACGTGTACTAGATCATCATTGAGCTAAAAGGGGAGATCCTTGACCAACATGCCGAGAAATTGGATGTAGGTTGCCCCTCCGAACCATGAGGATGAACTTAGGTTAAGTGCATCTTTATTTCGCGATCTCCATATGCTTAATGCAATAATAGGAATATAACTAATGAGAAATCCTTGTCATCATTTGTATGGGATTAGGGTTTGACTACCGAGAAATCGGGGTTGAACTATTGTTGAGGTCCGTCGGCCTAAATCACCCATGTCATCTATTCTTATGCATCCGTACATCATGATGAATCCCTCTTGGAAATCCTCATCCCTAGGTCTGTTCTTATCATTATTGCTCTTGTGATTTTCTTGCTTGTTGTGGGGCTGCTATACTTGTATTCTTAATTACGTTATTGCACGTACTAGAGTAAGAACATGTTTGAGTTGTAAGGTTAGAAAATAAGTGATGGAGGAGTAATAGGAGCTCCTTAGCCCCGTTGAATACTACGACCCCTGTGTCACTCACACGGTATTACTTGGCGATCACGTACACTTGCGGGCACCCAATCATTTGTGAAAAAATGTGCGCGTATTAAAATGTTTTACCGATAATATTTGTTTAACTGGTTTTCATTCTTAGTATAGGAATGGTATCCTGGATTTGGACTTTTCTAGTATTATGCATGTATTGTACTGTTAATGCTTGTCCTGGATAAGGACACTGTGATATGATTTATACAGTTTGTATTATTGCTGCATTTACAAATTGGTTTGGATGGTGACGGCGGGCTAAGGCCCAACTACTGCAGTAGTGGGTTCCCACGGGCCAGCCTTTAGAGGTGTCGTGGTGGACCTGAGTGTTGATTTGTCCAGATCAGGTGGGAGCGTAGAGCCCTGATTGGATTATACATCGGGATCCCAGAGTCACCACATGGGACCGATGGGCCAACATCAAGGGTGCGAAGACCTTAGCGGCTCCCAACCTAGTCGCAACGACGGCTAAGTCGGGGAGAGTTTTCAGGCTGTGGATTTGAGAATGGTTTTATATTATCTATTATTTTTACATTGATTTATAATAAATTTATGTTTCAAGAGTTCTTTAAAGATGTATTTTGCTAGAATTTTGGTATTTGGTAAAGTTGGAAAATTATTTGAGAAGTTGGTATTTATACACTTTATATATACTATATTTAAGTATTTAAAATTATTAAGCCACTACCGACCAACTGAATGTGCTGTAGCTGTAGGAGCAGGACCCTAGATTGCCTGAATGAGTATAGAGCTAGTTAGGGATGAGTCTAGGATTGCAGTGGGTCCCCCTTCCTTTCTTTCTATTTATTTGTGTTGTGATCTTGTAGCGGTTGTACCCGCAAATTAGAGTGATTATATTTATTGTATTTATGTATTTGAACCTGTAGTTGGTGAAAAATTGTAAATTGTGATTTGTAGGTCTGATTTTGTTTAAAACAGGGTGTCAATTTACAGTTAAAAGGGAATTTTCACTAATGGGAGCCACATTTACCTCGGTAGAAGGGGTAGGTGTGACAGACTGCCTCATCGAAACAAAGGTTCCAACTTTGGGATGCTTGCTTAAGTCTATAAATGGACCTCAGTAGCTTGCACACCTTGTTAGGGTTCTTTAGATCGACAAAACCCTTAGGCTGTGTCATGTACACATCCTCAAGGAGGTTTCCATTAAAGAAAGTCGTTTTGACATCCATTTTCCATATCTCATAGTTATAATACGCTGCTATGGCAAGAAGAATCCTAATGGATTTGAGCATGACTACTGGTGAAAAGGTTTCGTCATAGTCGATACCATGAGTCTGTCTGAAACCTTTCGCCACTAGTCTACCTTTGAAGGTGTTATCAGCCTTATGTTTGAAAATCCATTTGCACTCAATGATCTTAGCACCTCCCGGTGGATCAACCAAAGTCCATATTTGGTTATTATACATCGATTGCATTTCAGATTTCATAGCTCCAAGCCATTTAACCAAATTAGAACTCTTAATTACCTCTCGGCAGGTGATAGGATCATCCTGATCCAATAGCTCTAAGATTTGATTGTCAGTAATGAGAAAACCATATTTCTAAGGCTCGTGACGAATCCTACCATACCTTCTTAGTTCTTGTATAATGGTTTCGGGTTCCACAACTCTTTGTGAATCCATTTCCATTTCCAAACTGTCCTCTATAGGAATTTGTGGCACTTGAACCTCCTCAAGTTATAATCTACTCCCACTGTTCTTCTTGAGAAGAAACTCCTTCTCCATGATAACAGCATTCTGAGCAACAAACACTTTGTTCTTGTTAGGGTTGTAGAAATAGTATCCCTTAGTTTCCTTGGGATACCCCACAAATAAGCATTTATCGGTCTTGGATGCAAGATTGTCCGATGTTAACCTTCTCACATGTGACTCGCAACCCTAAATTCGTATAAAAGTCATATTAGGTTTTGGCCCAACCCTTCATTATTCTTAATAATGAAGTTATAACCATCATTATCCAGACAAGAAATGGAAATAATGTTTCTGCTCATAACAGCACATAATAACAATTTATTAAATTCAAAACAAGTCCAGAAGACAGAGATAATGGATAGTCTCCTATCTCTATTACAGCAACCTTTACTCCGTTTCCTACTCTTAGATCAACTTTGCCTTTAGTCAAATGTCTCCTATTTCTGAGTCCCTACACATTTGAACAAATGTGAGAACCACATCCGTATCAAATACCCATGATATAGAAATAGAGAGATTGAATTCTATCATATAGATACCGAAATAGAGGGCTTGCCTCCCTTATTTAACTCTTCCAAGTAGAGTGGATGGTTTCTCTTTCAATGACCAGACTTCATTGCAATGAAAAGCGCATACCCTCCTTCCGAGGTTTGGGCTTGGGTTTCTTAGCATCCTTGCCTTTTGGAATAAGGTCCAACCATCTCCTTTGGCTTGGACTTGGATTTACCCTTCCATTTTTCTCTTTCCCTTGTTCTTTCATACCATAAGCATCGGGATGGATTTCTTGATACTCTGCTCAGCATTTTCAAGCATCCCATGCGGCTCGGTAAGTGTCTTATCCATACCATGCATATTATAGTTCATGACAAACTGATCATAACTATCTGGCAAGGACCCTAAGATAAGGTCCACCGCAAGTTTCTTTTAGACAAGTTTCTTGAGCGTATCAATATACCCCTTCATCTTGAGTACATGGGCAATTAAGGAAGTACCATGGCCATCTTACAAGAGGTCAACGCTTTTGTGGTCATGAACCTTTCATGCATGACTTGTTCTTGGAACATTTCCTTAAGATGCACCATAATATCATAAGCCTCCATATCAACGAACTGCTTTTGCAATTCTAGACTCATGGTGGCCAGCATGAGGTAGTAACATCATTAGAGTCATTCTTTGACTTGTCGAATGCCTTTTTGACAGATAGCTATAGAGTTCCTTGCCGCTTCGTGCAGACGGTTTCTCAATGGATTCTAATTTCCGTTCTTGCCCTAAGAACAATTCTCGATTTTAAGACCAATCAAGGAAATTAGTTCCATTGAGCTTGTCTTTCTCAAGGACAGATCGCAACGAAAAATTTTGTGGATTTGCATTATTGGTTGTCATTGTGATCTACACAGAATTAAAAGTAAGATTTAGTTATGAGGTCTTTAAAAAATTTTCCCACAATTACGAATTAATATCCCAATGTAAATAATTCATTGTTAGTGATTTCTTGAGGGCCAAAATCCATATTTCACTTCATGTTGGTCAAGTTGAGCTTGTATACCTTAGACTAGGTTATTTAGGTAGGCACTCTTTCCAATCACATCACATGTGATTCTTGAATATAATGGGACTAACATTTAGTGTTAAAGCACACCCCAATCTTTTCAGTGCCTAGGGCTAGCACCGCCCCACTACCCATGTTAAGTCAAACCTTTACTCGAGTGTTGGCCATAACTATTATCCCAACACTTGCCTCACAAAGATAATCTAGCGTGCTCAGCTTTGGCATGACCAGCGTTTTGATGATAGATGCCTTGACAAGTTTCGAGTAAGGGAAGGCATTTTCATGACTTACTATTGTTGGGATTAATTACGGCTTACATGGCAATAGCAGAATTCCATTCATCCAAAACATATGTAAGGAATAAATAAAAAACAAAAATAAATATGACATTCATGGGCCAAAAAAATCCTAAGCTAGAGACTATCTTTGGCAGGTTCCTCTTCTGGTTGTACCACAAAAAGCTCTCCCACCAACCTTTGGGGCTCCGTTTTCATCAAGTCGTCTTGTCTTTAATTTTTATACAATATAAAATAAAAAAAAATGATAAGTGCTTGTGTGATAACAATACGAAGTGTTCTTTCCTTATGATGAGCATTACTTTTATCGGGTTTTAACGCTAATATGTGTGTATTTATGTTACTTTCATGCAGATAGGGTTGTGAGTCCGAATATTAGAGAAAGGAGCCAATGTGGATCGTAAATGCACCATTTGGAGGAAATATTGAGAAAGTTCAAACGCGAAACATAAGTCGGGTTCGAAATGCGGGAATGTGTGCCAACCTTCTCGTATTCAAGTTAGCACAACGATTTGGAGGGGCACAAGGGCAGTCACATTCAAGCATTCCGGCTTGTGCATGTATAGCAAGATCTCCACCAATATGTCCGTTATTGAAGAAGCAAAGCGATCCACGACGTAAACATGTGCCCGTTTACGTTACCTCAATGAAAGCATGGATTCGGGAGTGTTTATAGCAGGGTACTGTAGCAAATACTGTAGCAAAACATTGCAGTATGTACTGTTTATAGCCGACCGAAGAAGGATGAAAATAAAGAATCCACAACGGTGTGTGGAAATTCCACATGCCTGTGTGAAAAATCCACAGGGGCGCCCACATGGGCGTGTGGATTCCCGATTCCAGCCCTATTTAAGGCCAATTTCAGACCCGATTTCAGAATTCTTATCTCCATCTTTTCCCCAACTTGAGAGAGGGCGAGGCTAGGGTTTTGAGAGGTATTAGCTAGGGATTAGGAGAGGTTCTACGGCTCCAACATCATGCTCCATTTGGAAGAAGGTTAGTGGGAGAGCTTTCGTCAGCACCGATCCGGCGAGGTGTATGCTAGGCCGGACAAAGGGACCCTTGGACAAGTAGAGGACTCTCCACAAGACCATCACCACCACTATCGAGCGGGTTTTCAATGGATTATTTGCTTTTACATTTGATTTTATTGATTGTAATTAGTTCCATGGAGAGCTAAACCACCTAGTGGGTACTTGGGTATTTGTGAACCCTAGGATGTATTCGTTTCATTGAACCTCTTTATTATGCTTTCAATTAATTGATGTTTTATTTGAGTTCCAATCTTGAACGCTTGATGGTTTGAATACTCCCTTAGAGTAACACTAGGGTTGAGAGTTCTTGTTGGTAACCCTTGTGAGTAAGTGACACACCACGAGAGTTAGACAAAGATTGGAGAGGGTTGAGAGGCTGAGTCGAGAGGTAGCGGAGCGCCCCCTTTCCCCTCCGATGTGATTTATCCTTCCTCTATTTCCTCAAGTTCTTTGCTGTCATAGTAGAGTGAATGGGCTAAAGGATGACCTTCCGCTGGGGCTTAGTTGCAGGTGCAACGGAGTGAAATGTTGAAGTGATTTTAGCACCTAGGGCTTAATTGTGGCTAGGGACCTTCCACATGGACCAAAAGGTTAGTTCTACATCTAG
This sequence comes from Dioscorea cayenensis subsp. rotundata, assembly GCF_009730915.1. Lineage (NCBI taxonomy): Eukaryota > Viridiplantae > Streptophyta > Magnoliopsida > Dioscoreales > Dioscoreaceae > Dioscorea > Dioscorea cayenensis. The sequence continues at coordinate 16,986,310 of NC_052476.1, read as the reverse complement.
GAAGAGGATTTATCACTTGGAATCCCTAGAACTCATTGCAATTCTATACGAGTGTGAGGTTGAGAGGTTATTAAATTTCTCCTCCGGGACATGTATAGAGTTAGGCATGGTTGATCTTAGATTTGGGACCATGTATTTAAAGATCTCCACGACTCATTATTGCATCAATTAGAAAGTATAATAGAGGGTTCTTGCACTTGAAACGATTGTCCTAAGCGGAACAATATCCGGGTACCCCATTTATATCGATTGCCTTACCTTCTCCTTTATTTGTGCTCTCTTTCTTGTTCTTTTACTTTTATTATTTCACATCTTGTCACACATATCACTATTCATCTTTCACTTAGTTAAGAAACAATTTAAGTGTTTTTATTCTCTACTCACTGTGGATACGATACCCCACTCACCTGGGATTTATTACTTCGACAAACCCGTGCACTTGCGGGATATACGGAAGGGGTGTTGTCACAAAACTAACAACGACACGTAGGCCGTACACAAAAATATAACAACTCGTAGGCCGTATAAAAATAAAATGACACGCATGCCGTTTAAACAGCTAAGGCCCATGAACGCACCAACCAACATTTATCACACGCATATTAAATAAACCAAGCTAGAAAGACATGAAATCCGAATTTTAATTAACTTTTAATTTAAGTTATACAGCAATTGTGGGTTTAGGTTTTAAGAACTAACCCAGTGACGAGCTTGGGTGTTAACCCAAACGATCAAACCCTTTGATCTATTTCATTAAATGAAATTTTCTTAAAACCCCTAAAACTCACTATTAGTTGATTTGTGCTATCAATCAAACTAATCAATTCCTTACATAGAATTTTAATCTTTAAGACATAGTAATTATAATAAAAACAATAAAACAATCATACCAAAAGAACACACGCACACACACACACACACACACACACACACACATATATATATATATGGCACATAGCAAAATAAGCCTAACAAAAAAATTTAAAAAACTTATAAATGGACGTATGGCTTAATATATATATATATATATAATAGATTTTAAAATCCTAATTAAATCAAGATTTGCAAATAGGAAATAAAATCTTTCTAAAAACGAGCATGATCAATTATTTCCCAATGAAATATTAACTAGTTAATCGGATTAACAAAATTAACATAATACGGATCTATCATCCGATTCTATTAACATGCAATGTCAATCAAAATAACATTATGAATAGATCTAACATCTAATCCTATAGGCATGCAAAACCTGGCTCTGATACCACTGTTGGGATCTTATCACTCTAATAAGGGAATTACCATGCGAAAAATACATGTCAAAATGAAGCGGATAACAAAATTTTTAAGGGCAAGTAAACATGATAAAACCCTAGCGCATGCCAGAACTAGGATTAAATTTACGAAAACCCCCTTAACTCCTAATCAAATTAGGAATCTCTTCTTTACTTTATTAATTAAACCATTTTAATTAACCAAATCGATTAGATTGGATCAACACTTAATAAGACTTAACCCGAATAAGCTATTCGCTCCACCTAATTTAGAGTTTTCATCAAAACCCTAAATAGGTGGTCCAAGAAGTAACAAATACTGAATCTCGATCTCGGCATTCTTAGTATACGATCTTGTAGGTCTATTTAACATTGGCAATGAGCTTAAATAATTTTAACGCTCATAAATCATAATTATTCTCTAGCAAGATAATACGATTATCCAATATTAAATTAAGGTCAATTTCAAGAATTAACGGAACCTATTGCAATCTCATACAATCCTTTGCCACTGAATATCTTAATTAGCATAAGGCATGGAGCCAGTCACCCTTATTTTAATGCTAATTAATTTCTTGATGTTTTAGTGGACTAACTAGGTCAAGTAAATGATAACTCTTATCATTTCCCTTGGGCGTGGCCACACACTACTCAGTCTCATTAATCAAGTGGCCAGTGATATTCACTCACTTTATAGAGAGGGACAATCCCTTCACTTCACTCATGTCTCTCAGCATGAACCGCGACATGCCCAAACATACCCGTACTTGCCACTCACTTACAAATGATGTTAGATGTAAGTTAAAGCATGTAAGAATTCATCCAAGATCCATAGTGATTTCAGGTCGAAAGATTCGAGTACAAGAATTGCTTGAAAAAAACACTTATGACTTTACAACCATGCAGTGTTCTCAAGAGCGGATCGATCCAGGTATGCTATTCCTTAACATGTATCTATGTCCTTTTATTGATATCCCATATCCTATGACCCGTAAAACAAGGCCATCTCACGAAAGACATACCCCACTCACCTGGGATTTATTTGTATAATTTATTTTCAAGGTTTTACTATCAAAATCACGCATTTGATAACTTGAGCGGAACCAATATTCAAGGATATTTTATCTTATTAACTATGCACAGAAATAATAATAGATAAAACGATGCCTCATTATAATTATACAAATAATAAGAGTTCATACAATGTATTGGAGATATGGCTTACACTAACAGTATAGAAGTTGGGATTACTGTTAAAGTTGTTATGAAGATCGAGAAGAAGAGCAATTGAAGTTATTGTAAATTATAAAAATGAATAAACCATATATATTTAACTGGAAAAAAACATAATACATTTACTGACATAGACAACAAGGAAGGAAATAAAAGAACCAATTTTGAAAAATCCACCAAAGATGGAGAAAAAAAAAAATAAAATCTTTATAAAATTATTATATAAAGCTTATCTCACCGTGTAAGCTCAGGAAAACAAATTATGGTATTAAAACAGAAAATAAATCATTTTTAACCTTCACTCCTCTCCAAGTTCAATGGTCAAGATTTAACCTTGTTATATCCGCATTTTCTTAGAATAAAATTAATTTTTCATTTAAAGGTCAAGATTAATCTAGCTTGTCCACATTTTATTTAGAAAACCTATTTCTTTCACATAAACTAAAGCCATAATGAACATTTTACTTAAAAAGAAAACCAACAACAAACAATAAAAACTATCAAACATAAGGACAATAAGTACTAACTTGAAGACAAATAGAAATTTATTACAATACGTGGAAATGCATCTCAAGTCCATGAATTAGTTCCATGACAAACAATGAAAAAAGTGCCAAAACAAACTCTCAAAATTAATGAAAAATCAAAAACTAGAACAAACATCTTCAACAAAGGCACTAATACTGCAATAAGAAGAACCACCCTCTTCAACAGCTCTATGAACTACTTCACTAAGTTCAACAGCTTTTTTCCTCATCTCCTTACCCTCCATCCCCTCCACATCCATCAACCTCTTTGCAAACTTAGCAATCACTTTTCCTCCAACCAAACACCCGTCTCCGATCTCTTCCTTCACATTCAAGCCAACCTTCCATACATTTGCTATAAGCTTGCAATTAAGGGGTTGGTCCAAAAACAAAGGAAACGTGAGCATTGGCTTACCGGCAAACAGGCATTCTAAAGTTGAGTTCCAACCACAATGTGTGAAAAAACCGCCGATAGAAGGATGGCACAAAACCTTCAATTGATCACACCATTGCACAACAAGGCCTGTGCTGCCCATCTTTGCCTGCACATGCGAAGTGTCGCCTCGTGCAACCATTAAAAATCGAATGCCGCTTTCATGCAACCCGGTTACAATCTCATCCATTTGTGCAACGGAGACCGACAAGAAGCTTCCTAAAGATAAGTAGAGCACAGAGTTGATAGGTTGAGAGTCGAGCCATTGCATGTAATCTGAATTGCAAGGTTTATCTTTGAGTGTCAAGTAAGGGATGCAAGGACCAACAGTGTACACAGGACATGAGAGCTTTGATTTCAATGAGTCTATGATGTGTGGCTCCAACTCATATATTGAAGCGAAGACGACTCCTTTTGCTCCTCTTGCCCAAAAGAGAGTGTCTAAGACCCACTTCTTTATTGTGGCTGAGCAGATTACGAAACTCACATCACCTAAATTTAGACCCTTGACATGCTGCTCCAATATCTTGTCTATTTCTGCAAAATACATAGAGCATTCTGCTAGGTAAAAGTGCATTTTTTGTCATTAAACTATACTTCTATGGTCTATTTTGTTCGTGAATGCAAAACAGGTTCATTTTGGTCTTTAGACTGAGAAGAAATTGCAGGTGCGACCCATAAACTATGAAGACAGTAACTACTATTGATCGCTGTTAAGAATATAATAGGCCCATCTCAGGCCCAATTCTCTACAACCAACTTTAAGCCCAATTGTAAACATATAGTATAATATATATCTGTATATATATTCTCATCAATTGGTGAGGATTCTAAGGTTAAGAGATAAGAGTGAATGCCCTCTTCTTAAGGCTGCGTGTTTTCTTATCTGATTCTTCTGTAAATCACTTTCAGTAAATCAAGGGCATTCATCCTACAATGTCCTACAATGTTGAATCCAAACACTCGCTATTGTAAAAGAACTCTTTTTGTTTTTCAAGACTAAAATAAAATTTTCATGTATACTCTATTAATATTCCACACATAACACTTGAGATAATGATCATTCCATAAACTTTTATATATACCTACATCTTTTTTGTTCTTCGAAATTTCGAAAAGATAATTTAGATATCATGTTAAGGTGAGTAATTCGTAAAACAATGACTTTGAACAAGTGCGGGTAGAAAAGTTCATGGAGGGTGTCAAGATGAACCATAACTCATTTCTCTTTAGAGTGAAAGGTTGAGACTGTTCACCTCACTCCCACAATGTGACAATAATGGTTGAGGGTTATGGCTTGTCCAATTGAAAGAGGAGGAAATAAATATCTTTATAGCTTGAAATATAAACTGGATTGCTAATATTTACAAACTTTTACCAATAATTATAAAAGCAAATTATTTTTTAAATTATTATCTTATTAGATAAGTCAAATTTAGTAGATGAAAATTTTCCTTCAAAATAATTTCAAACAATCAACCATATATATCCCAAATCCCCACGCCTACAATTATATCTTTGAAGTTAATTGTTATAATTATTGTTTTTTTACAAATAACAAACAAGTGCCTCCAACCTCCATTTAAGACACATGCACAAATATGGAAGTAATAATTTGACACAATTGTGTCCTTATATAGATTTGAGAATATATGATCTCAGATGCTTCCAAAAATGAGCACCATACCCAAGTGGCGTAAATTGTTAGCTTTTTAAGTTAACTATGTTATTTATGAATGATATTAATTAATTAATTAATTAATTAATTAATTAATTGATCCTTTGAAAAATGGCTCTTAACCCAAAATACCTCATAATTACCCAAAAGGATATATATATATATTACATAATTGACCGGAACCCAAACTTTGAGAAATTTTCATTTTATCATGCAATTTTGCCCAACTCTTGTCTTGTGACATTGTATTGTATGAAGGCTATAATCATTGATAATATTCTTTGTTCCACAGATCCATCAATCAAGTCATGTCATCACTAGTTGATGAGTGGATTTTTTTAAAAAATATAGTAAGATATTAGTTTTTCTCCTGGACACCTTTTGTTGAAGTATGAGTGACAGTAGTGGTGTCAAACTAGCAGTGCCGGTCTCGGCCTGACATGAATTGGGCTGTGCTTGGCCCAAGCACGGTGCTACAGTACTGTGCTCGGGCCAGGCACGGCCCAAACCCCGGGCCTTGCTGGGCGAGGGGTTTGCGGTCCGCTTCGGGCCAACATGGCCCGGCACGACAAATCTAAGTTTTTTCTTTTTTTTTAAAAAAAAAATTTCGTATATTTTTTGTTTTTTTAGTCAATAAGGCTTTTAGTTAAATGTTTTTGAATTTTAGGATATTTTTTATATTTTTTAGCAATTTTAGAGTATTTTTTTATATTTTTGGGGTTTAAAATAAAAAATATAAATATAATATAACTGGGCCGAACCACGTGCTGGGCCGACCTTGGTGGTTGGCGGGCCGTGCCGGCCCAGCAAGATTTCTAGACGGGCCGTGCCGGCCTGAGCATGCATAATGCATGGGCCGTTGTGGGCCTAGGCTGGGCCGGCCCGTTTGACACTACTAATTGGCAGCATGGTCAGGGCTCACCGAAAGCGGGAGATGACGGTGAGGTGAAGCATGGAGATCGGCATGGGTCTATTCATGTACAAGGGTGGGTGTGTACTAAGGTATTGTTTTGGTGTTATGTGAACTTTAAGGTTGTATTAGAGAGCATTTATTGCTCTATATCTCTAGGAGTTACACTGACTAATGAGATGTTTTATAGTGTCAAAGGGGTTGTTTGTTTGCAAGCAAGAGGAATGAAATAGGAATGAGAATAAAGGGGAATGGATTAAGAATGAAAGAAAAATTGTGTTTGGTTGGAATATATGAGAGAGCAATTCATTGGGAATTAGAAAAGTAAAAATAAGAAAATATGTGTGAAATGTCTTTTATGCGCTTTATAGAGTGAATATTAAATAAATAAATGTATTATTTATTAATATTATTTTATTTGTAATATGTTATCATTATTGTTATAATTTAAATTTTGTTATTTTTATAATTAATTTTAAATTTTTTAAAATTGTGATAAAAAAATACTTATTATTATTATTATTATTATTATTATTATTATTCAGTCTTTTTTTTAATTTTAACTAGAAGATGAAGATCAGAGGATAATTTTCATATTGTTGACTCTTTATAATTAATTGAAGTTTATATTTCAACGATATTTTTATATCAAAATTTCATCAAATTTTAAAATTATCAATACCTTTTTGAATTATAAATTTTTTTGGAAATTAAATTTGTTTTTAAAGTTTTGGTACAAAATTAAAGATAATTATAAATATTTGAATATTGTTTTAATATTATATGATTTTTGGCAAAAAAAACTTTTAATGAGAGCTTGACACATGGTATAAGACTTTCCTACTTTAATATATACGTCGATATATATATATATATATATAGATTATGTTGGACATTAGAATTTAAGCTAAGGAAATAAAATAGAATAACATAAAATCCAACTACTTACAATAATAATAATAATAATAATAATAATAATAATAATAATAATAATAATAATAATAATAAGTAGTGAATGAATAGCTAAAATTATTTATGCTAACATTAAAAATAATAATAATAATTATTATTATTATTTATGCTAAAATTATTTGGACATTAGTTAACTTTGAAGAACATTAAAAATAATAATAATAATAATTTATGCTAGCAGCTAACCATATATTTAATTTTTTAAAATTAAAGTTAGCACCCCCTTGGTTTTGGCCCTAGTTCCGCCACTGTATATAACTATATAAATATGTGAATGAATAGCTAAACTTATTTTCATAATATGGAAAAACTAATATGACATTTTCGTAATCTTTAATATTATGCTAACCTTTAAATATAGATAAAAAAAAGATTAAATTTGATTCATCCAATACTAATCAAATACAAATTATTATTAATACGTACTAAAATTTTAAAAGCAAATTATAATTCAAAAAATATTGACAATTTCAAAATTTGTTGAAACTTTGACGTAGATATGAACTTTTGATAAAAGTTTTCAAATAAGTTGGAGAATTTATTAAATGGGTTAATAATAAGAGAATCAATAAACATTTTTTCAAAATTTAAATTAAGTTTATTGTTTTTAAAAGTTTGAATAACAATATACTTAGTTAAATTTCAAACATTATTATTAAAATCATCTATGACAATTATACCTCTAGTGCAAATATTATTATTAATATTATCGATTGTGTTTATCTCTCACGGGCAATAATAATAAGAATTTTTTTTTTCAAAATAAATGCTGTATATAAAATAAATTTTTTTTTCAAATTTAAAAAAATTAAAAAAATATTTAATAAAGATAAAAATATTTTCTTTTTATGATTTCTAAAAAAATAAGGTGTATGAAAAAAAACCAATATGTGATATTTTGAAACCAATGTTAATAAATAAATTTTGCATTGAATTATTTTAATAATTAAAAAATTATATTGAAAAGAATCCAATAAATTAATAATAATAAATATAAATAAAAAAGAGAGTTTACCTTCAGAAGCCACGGTGCAGTCACCGCCGAAGATGTCCTCGAATCCATAGAACAGAGAGAAGAACGCCGCTGGCATAGTCCAAAGCGAGTAAACTGGCAGCCTCCGGCGCTCGCCGACGGAGACCATCCACAACAAGTGGGTATCCGCGAGGATTGCCGCCGGTGGCGGATCGAGATCCTCCAGGAGACGCTCAAAGGGTTCCTCGAGCTTACTGTTGACGGCATTAAGGAAGCCGTTGTAGTCGGCGGCGCGGCCGTGCTCGGAGGGGATGACATTGGGGATGGATCGGAACTGGACAACAGGGTGAGGTGGGGTGGGGGAAGTGGAGAGGAGGCCAAGCCATTCTTCGGTGAGGACGACGGTGACGAGAAGGCCGTGAGTGGAGAGATGGCATGAGAGGTTGAGGAGAGGGTTGATGAGGCCGCGGCCGGGGAAGGGCATGGCGACAATGTGATGGGGTTTGGGGGATTGGGCGGAGGAGGAGGCCATTGAAGGGGAGTTGATTGTGATGATGAGATGAGTGGGTGGCAAGGGTGCTTTGTTGCTCTGGTATTGCTTATATAGAATATTGCTTTCATAAAACCCCTTGTAAATGTTTTATTTATTTTATATACATATAATATAGGGTTCAAGTCATTAAAAGAGCTAAGTAGAGAACTTTTTACTATGAATGTTTATTTATAGTACTTGGATGATGATCCAACAGCTATTATTTATATAAATCATGTGCAGCTTTATTGTTTATGATCATTGTGCATTACTGTGTAATGCTATTTGATACTATTTCATAATGTTTATGAATTATGTGAAATCAAAAATGCGTACTTTGGTATTATGTCGGTGAAGAGACATCTGGCGATATATTGAATTATAAATGTTATTTGTTTTATTTATTATCTTTTTAATGGGCTCTTTCATCTTTATAGAGGCAAATCTCTATTATTAATTATCCCATACTAAAATTTTAAGAATTTCCAATTAAGAGCTCGAGTACAAGTAAATACAAGAATATTGTAAATTATAGACTTCATTATTTATTTTTTTCTCTATTTATTATATATATATATATATATATATATATTTATATAATTTTTTTATCACATCATTTATATGTGAAAATATAATATACATATATATCATGTATTGTTGTTTGTGCCTCGTCATCACATTGCATGTCTCGTTACCGTCTTGAGATATATATCTCGTCACCGCTTTAAAATTTGTGTATATTTTTAAAACTTGTCGTAGTTTCAGAGTGAACATTTTTTTATACATAATAATATCTTGTCATTGTTTTTGTTTTCATAGAATTCATTGTTCAGCAAAGCTATTAATAAAGAATGGGCCAGATCAAAAGAAACTTGTGATTTGTTTTCTGTGTTTATTTGTCTCTGTTTGTTTGCTTTAATCTCTGATCTCTGCCGCACATATATGTGGAAAGAGCTTCTATTTATGGATGATGGCATATGGTACAAATCCTTCACTTCAACGATTGACTCAAGGAGAATGAAGCCAAGATCTACCACTTTTTTTGCTATCCGTTTACAATCAATCAAGCACCTCCATTGATGGCCTTAGCCCCTTGCTTCAACTTGTGCGGTACCATGACAAAGCTAAACAGGTCCCACAATGTGAAGGGGTCAACTAGACTAAGACAGGAGCCATGCAGAAATAAAAAACAATGGAGGAGGCCCCATATTCAATTTTTTCAAAGCTCACATCATATCCAACAGTAGCCGCCTTTTTTTTATTTTTTGTTTTTTGTTTTAACTGCATTATGAAATTAACACTATCATTCACACTCATAGTTGTTAAAATCATAGGATACATATCGCACAATATGTATCTAAAAAAAAAAGATTTTGATACTATCGGTAGATGTATCGATATAATTTAAATTTTCATAATTTATCGTATGATCAAAATATAGCGTATCATACTGGAGGGCGATATTTTAAAACTTAAAAATTCAAAAAGTCAATACTCTATCAAGAGATTTTTTACTTTAGATATTTCTTTCTTTTTGCAAAATTTTAATGGCAAGAAAAAAAAAATAATTTAAGGAGATTTTTTATGGAGAAACCTTAAAGAAGATATTTTGTAGAGTCTCAGACCCTCTGTTAGTATTTAAATTTTCATTTCTAGATTTTTAATTTTTTTTATTCATTTTCTTTTTCTCATTTACAAAGCTTATCTTCTTCAGGATGTCATAAAATTTAGATTTGAAGTTAATTTCAATAACAATTTTTAAATTAAAAATAATGTAATTTAAATGTATTTATCTAGATCAAACTTGGATAAGATTCATAATATTTATAAATTTTAAATGTTATTAGATAATTTATGAATTCGTGATGAATAATAATGTATATATTAGACTATAACTTATGATTTTATACTATTTCCCAAACTTATCAAATAATGTTTAATTTAATTACATGGAGAATGTGAAAATGGGTATGCTATATATTTATATATGTATATATACTATCTATATAAATATCTTCTGATAAAAGATACGCTACATTATGTTACATAAAATATTAAAAAGTTTGATACACCACACTATACATGAACTAGGTTGTTTACAAAGATTAGGTAGGTCTTCAAATGGTTGTCTGCTATTTTTTCCCCTAATGCTCTTGCAATCCCAAACTCAAAACACAACCAATGATGTGTTAGCGTATTGGGTTTATTTATTAATTGTCTAATTTTATATGGGTATTATAATCTTTTTATATTTATGTTTAGTTTGACTTTATATACTCTTTATTTTGTATTCATTATTACCTTTTCTCCCTCTGCAATAGAAAAACCCTAATTTTCTCTTCTTTTCTTACCTTTGGTTTCTTTGCACAAATTATTTTTACAGATTTGATTTGTTTATCATAATAACAAAGAAATTTATTCATTGTACAGCTTTTGCGGATCTCACGAGATTCTCATCAATTTGATTTGCATTTACACAGCCTGGTTTGTATTTGCATCAATTGATTCATCTTCCTTTGGATTCTGTTTCTTTATTTGATTGGTAATTTATTTCCTATCTCTACTTGATTGGCTGACATATTTGGTGTATTGTTGCAATGACTGGTGAAAAAGATGATTCACTTCAGTCAATTAGTATGCAATTGAATAGGTAGAATTATTCATATTGGAGTTACGTGATGAGAAATTTTTTGGAAGGAAAACTTATATGGGGATATGTTTCTGGCACTTTTGCTAAACCTACAGATGTTGGGGATGAGAATTATGCAAATCATATAGATATTTGGGATGCTTGTAATTCAAATATCATCATTTGGATAAACAATTCTGCATTGCAATCAATAGGCATCCAACTTGCAAAGTATGAGACAACCAAAGAGGTCTGGGACCATTTAGAAAGATTGTATACTCAGTCTAATTTTGCAAAGCAATATCAATTAGAGATAGATATCCGTGTTCTTCAACAGAATAACATGAGTATTCAAGAGTTTTATTCTACAATGTCTAATCTTTGGGATCAACTAGCTTTGACAGAGTCAACGCAATTGCGAAAATTTGGACCATATATTACTTGTTGTGAAGAGCAACGTTTGATCCAGTCTTTAATGGCTCTTCGAGATGATTTTGAAGATCTTTGTGGCACTATTTTGCATCACAATCCACTTCCGTCTGTTGACTCTGTTGTAAATGAATTATTGGCTGAAGAGATCAGCTTGAAGTCACGAGTTGATAAAGGAATTCTTTCTTCTCCTTATTCATCAGTGTTTGTAGTTCCTCCTAGGCTTCCTTCCAATAACCAAAGCAAACCTCAAACAAAAGTCAGATATGATGAGTGTATTTTTTACAAGCAAAAGGGTCATTGGAAAGCATAGTGTTGAAGCTACTAAACTGAACATAACAAACAAAGCAATCTGCCTCTTATAAATTTCGTAATTAGTCACAACAACAATGTTTTAGACCTTCATCACCCAATATGGCAGCAGTTGTTCCACCTATAGATTAAGGAATCACCCAAACTTTCAATACTACAGTTGCCGACCTCACTAAGTAGTTTCAGAAGTTTCTTGTTTCCCAGCTACAAGTCTTGGCAGCCCATTCTAATATAGGTTTGTCTTCTCATATATAGATCCTTGATTTTGGAGCTTCACATCGTATGTGACCTAATTTTAATTCTTTTATATCTATAAATTCTCCTCCTTGTGTGTCTGTCATGACTGCTAATGGCAGTAATTTGCCATTAGTAGGTGTTGGTTCAATTTACAAGCCTAACTTGTCTCTTTTAGATGTTTATCATGTCCGTAATTTTTCCTTAAATCTTGTCTCTATTGATCAATTATGTGATTTAGGTTTCTTAGTTTTATTTACTTCTTCTTCTTACTCTGTGCAGGATTCGCTTTCCAAGAAGCAGATTGAGATAGGCTGTAGGCAGAGGGGATTGTACATTTTAGATGAGATGAGAGTTCCTGATGTTACAGCTTCTACTATTGATTTGTCTTCCTTTTGTTTAAGTTCTTCTTCTAGTTTTTACTTATGGCATTCTAGCCTTAGACATTTTTCTACTTCCCATTTGAAGTACCTTGCTTCTATGAGTGGTCTAGGAAAATTGAAAACTCTGATATTTTAGACTGTTGTAGTTGCAAATTAGCTAAATTTTCTTCTTTCTTTTTCCTAAAAGTGTTTCTGTTTCTCGTGCACCATTTGAATTAATTCATTCTGATGTGTGGGGACTTGCATCTATCCCTACATAAGGTGGATCACAATGTTATGTTTCTTTCATTCATGATTATTCTCGTTATTGTTGGGATCACCATTGATGATATTATGTTATCCCTACAAAAGGTGGATCACCATTTATTCTGTACTTTCATCAAAACCCAACATAATGTTGTTATCAAATGTTTTCGATGTGATTTAGGTGGTGAATGTATACCTCTAATAGATTTTCTGAATTGCTTGCTTTGGATGGAACTTTTCATCAAACCTCTTTGCACTGATACCCTATAACAAAATGATGTTGCAGAAAGAAAACACAGACATATTTTTGAAACTACACGCTCTCTCTTATTGTCCACCAATGTTCCTAGGAAATTTTGAGGAGAAGCCATCGTTACTGCTATACATTTAATCAATAAAATTCCCTCTTCCATCACTTCAAGTTTGTCACCCTTGGAACAATTATATTGTCATGCTCCCGATTACTCTGTGTTGAGGGTTTTTTGTTCTACTTGTCTTGTTCTTTGACCTTATGTTGAACGTAATAAACTTACTTCTCATTCTACTCTCTGTGTTTTTCTTAGTCATAGTGAGAGTCAATGATTGAAGAACTATCTGCTTTATATAAGATGGGTATTTTGGTAGGTTGTATAGTGTATCTCACTATCACTAGGCCTGATGTTGCTTATGTAGTTCATATTGTTAGCCAGTTTCCATTATACTGTTGTGCTTCGTATTCTTCGGTATCTTCGAGGAACATAATTTCAAAGTCTACTTTATCCTTCCACATCTACTTTAGAGCTACAAGCCTACTCGGATGCAGATTGGCATGGTGATTCTTCTGATCGCAAGTCTACTATAGGTTTGTGTATATTTTTGGGTGATTCTCTTATCTCTTGGAAGAGCAAAATACAAACTATTATCTCTCGCTCATCTACTAAAGCAGAATACTGTGCAGTGGTATCCACTATAGCTGAAATTGTTTGGTTACATTGGCTACTTGCCGATATGCGTGTTTCTCTTTCAAACCCCACTCCTATGTATTGTGACAATACTAGTGCTATTTAGATTACATGTAACTTTGTTTTTCATGAGCGTACCAAACATATGGAGATAGATTCTCATTTCACTCTTCATTATCAAAGTGGCACCATCACATTACCTTTTGTTTCTACTTCCATGCAGCTTATAGACTTGTTCACCAAGGTGCATTCAACTCCACGCTTTCAATTTTTAGTTAGTAAACTCTCGATGCTTTCTGTTAATGCATTATGAGTTTAAGCAGGGATGTTAGCGTATTGGGTTTATTTATTAATTGTCTAATTTTATATGGGTTAGTCTTTTTATATTTATTTTTAGTTTGACTTTATATACTCTTTATTTTGTATTAATTATTACCTTTTCTCTTCTCTTCATCCCTTTGGTTTCTTTGTACAAATTCTTTTTGCAGATTTGATTTGTTTATCATGATGCACAAAATCTCTTAATCAATATTTAATAAACGAATATTGAATATTAAGGATAGTCCATGATTGCACTAATACTCGCTCTCTGTCCTGAACCACATCTACTTATTTTTTCAAAAGAACAGAAGGCCGTGAGGCCCTTGAAACTGCTGCTTCCCTCGCTATTGCAAGACCGTCTTAACCTTCTTAATTTTTTATGGTGCACCATTGTTGCTTTCATCTTCAACCTTAGTCTTCACTACCACCAATCTAGCAACATTGCTGCAGTAGAAAGGGCATTCATTCTGAAGTAGATCACCTATACTTACCAAGTTCAATCTTCTTCTTGATTGCATGATTCTAGAAACAATATAAAAAACATATCCAATGATTGCACATACATTAGTTTGGAAGTGCAAGAGTGATATATATAAATGATATTTTATTATATATACACAAAAAATTTGGAAAACTATGAAGTTACAAAAAATTGAATGGTATTTTTTGAATTAATCTTGTTATTGCATTTAGGACGCTATGTTATTTATATATTGCATTTAGGTATTATTGCATTTATGTTGGCAGTTATTACCCTTGTTATTTTGTAAATTGCATTTGCATTTAGGATTATGTTTGGACAAGTTTGTTGGTTTGAATCTGTTTAGTTTCTTAGTGGATAAAGAACATGGTTTGAATTCAGTTATTAATATCAATGATAAAAAGACAGAAAAGACGGGAGTTTGTTACCGCTTCAAAAATATTGTTCTTCTTCATAGAGTATGGGCATGTGTTTTGTTTTTTCTTTGATCCTCTCCAACAGTTTTGAAGTATAATACAATCAATATAATCCTCTAGAACCTCCTCCAACCTTCCCTTGGATTCATGCAAGAGCTTCTCCATCTTTGGATCTTGCACCATGCACAGCTGCTTGAAAGCCCATTCCAGTATGGTGAGCAACTCTGCCTAAGCGAGTTCCTCGATGTTCAGCACATGGAGTGCAATGTAGCAGAGCAAGAAGAGTGCCCCCATTTGAACACCTTGCTCTCCAAATTACGCATGCTGAATGAGGTGCTTTGTTCCTCTAGCCTTGAGGATGGCCTTGGAGTGATCATGGTGGGGATAGTTCTCAGTAAATGTGAATTTGGATAGCACTACTGCCGCCACTTTAATCACCACCTCTTCTCTGTTGTCTGGGAAGCCCACCAATGGCCAGATGATCCTTGTCTCCATTATTCTAAACGTTCTTGATAGGCATTTGAGTGCTACAATGCTTGGAATGAGGAGCTCATCGTGCTATGGTTTCTCGGAGAGAATGATATATTCTTAGTAGTTGGCTTACCACCGTCTTTGCTACCAGGGTTGTGGACTATGAAGCAAAGAAGGGATTTTGATTCGGTGATGCTCTTAGAGATGGCGAGGTTGCCTTTAGCCAGCTATGAGAGGGCTCTAGCGGCAATGGCTTCCATATAATTTTTCTTTGCAGTTGGGTCCTCATATTCCCTTCCTTTGATGCTCGCTCCGAAGAGGGAGCCATTGTTAGATCTCAAGGGCTTCGCTGCCATTGTCGGCTGAGCTATCAGGTGGCCATGATTCCCACTCTCAAACAAGTCATCAAGAATTAATGTGAGATGGTTTCCCATTGCTGCTGATGTCCTTATTGGCAAGCACGGTGGAGTGGATGGAGTTCACCTTTGACTGGAGCATGTACTTGTTGTGCCCTTGCAAGGTCTCGAGGCGAGATGACCAATGAAAACCATATGACATTATTATGTGCAAAGACGTCCTCCGAATTAGGGTAGTTTCTAGCGAGCTCTGTGACTGCCCGGCAACTGTGGCTTGAACCTTCATGGGGGCATCCTTGAGGACCTTCGTGAAGGAAAGCAAACACCGGCCTGGACCATTCGATTGATGCACTCGGCGTCTCATCGACGGGGAGTCCGTCCGATGACTTGGCATGCATTCTCCTAACCCTCCATGCGACTCTTTGACGAGCTAGAGTAACGGGTAGATACTGCCCCCCTCAATAGTGTGATTCTCATACCGTCATTGTCCCAAGCGACTTTCTTTGGTGACGATAACGTGTGGCGGGCGATAATGGTGGCAACAGTGGTAGCGAGGTAACCACAATGAACATATTTTATTATTATTATTATTATTATTATTATTTAGTAATATGTATATATATTTGTATTAGCTTTATCCGGTTGTTTCCTCTCACTCCTTCACGTGATTTTATTTTTATTATTTATTTATTTATTATAATTATTATTTCTTTTATTTGCCGCGTGATTTGTATTCGAAAGTAAATCTTGGGATTTGGGAAATTAGGTAGCCTTGACATCTATGCTTTTAGATGATTACCAGATTCATGTATTTTAGACTGCCTCTGATTTTGGTTGATCTTGAGATTTGAATATTTTGGATCACCTCAATATATGTGCTCTTGGCTGCTCTTGAGATTTGTGTATTTTAGATCGCCTTGAGATCTGTGTTCTTGGTTAATCTTGAGATTTGTGTATTTTAGATCACCTTGAGATCTGTGTTCTTGGTTGATCTTAAGATTTGTGTATTTTAGGTCTCCTCGAGATCAGTGCTATCAACTAATCTTGAGATTTATATATTTTAGACCACCTTGAGATCTGTGCTCTTGGCTGATCTTGAGATTTGAATATTCTAGATCGCTTTGAGATCTATGTTCTTGGTTGATCTTGAGATTTGTGTATTTTAGATCGCCTTGAGATCTATGTTCTCAGCTAATCTTGAGATTTATGTATTTTAGACTGCCTTGAGATCTGTCATCATGGCTGATCTTGAGCTTGAAATATTTTGGATCTCCTTGAGATATGTGCTCTTGTCTAATCATGAGATTTGTTTATTTTAGAAGGTCTAGAGATCTGTACTCATAGGCAATCTTGGAATATATCCAAATATTATCAAATTTGTTTATCTTAACCATATATTATAGTAATTCCGTTATGATTTGGGCTGCATGTGATTAGGATAAACATATTTTAAAATTTTGATTTTTATTTAAATTAGGACATGTATTTGATATATGTATATCTTTTATTTATAATAATTAATTAATTAATTTTTTTTATATAAACACATGGGTTTTAACTGTTGGATAATAATCCAATGGCTACTGCGGATATCCTCACATTTTAAATCTAGGGATGTCTCTCGATGATGGGTCCTCTATGTTAAGGAAATAATCAATCATGGTGTTGATTATGTTAAAAAGATACTCGAGATCATCAATCAGGGTGCTAATTACGTTAAGAAAATATTCATGGTGCTATTTATGGCAATGAGATAATCATGGTGATATTGATTGGAGATTGTTATAGGGATAATTATGGAGATAATTGGGAGTAACTTGAGGAGAAAGTTAGGGTGATTTTGCATTTGTATTCTCTATATAAAGGTTCAAACCTTCTTGTAATCACATATACTTACACATTTACAATTCAATTTTCTTCTCATCAATTCAATTGTTTTTTCCATATTAAATTTGCTTTTCATGGTACCAGAGCTGCTTTTTAGGTTTCTCTCGAAGGTGCATCACCTTGGGAATATCTAATATTTTCCTTCTATTTTTATTTTCTCATATACATCTACATCTACTTCAAAAATTCCCAATTTCATCTTCCTCATCTACATCCAAAGCTGAAATTCCATCTCCATCAAAATTTCCAATACTAGCAACACAATCATAAACCACCTTTTGTTCAAGAATTTACTGATGCTATCATCACCACTAGAAAAATTATTGTTGTGAATACATTTGCAAGTAATTTTTCCTAACTAGAGTTACTTTATCTCTTCACAAAAAAAAATTGATGGCAACATTAAAAGATATTACACAACTAATTTCAATCATTCTTGATGGCCATAACTACACACAATGGGATACATATATGTGGAGTTGTTTAAAAGGAATGAAGTTGTGGCTTGTTGTCACCGGTGAACAAACAACACCGATCAAACAACCCGATGAATCTGATGACAAGTTTGCTAATCGACTTGAGGATTGGGAAAGTAAAAATGATAGGATCCTCACATGGTTTTCCAATACAATAATTCCTTCTATCAATGTTCATTCTGGGTGTTTTGCACTTGCAAAATAAGCCTGGGATTTTATTACTACATGGTACAACTCTTCTACCCTTTCTCATCAATATTATCTTATGATTACATTGTCTTAACTTCGACAAGAATTAGGTTAGTGTATTGATGAATTCCATTCCAAAATATAACATTTGTGGGATATGCCTGGGTGTTCTGAGCCAAACTTCAAACATAAGCAAGATATTTTTCTTACTTATTGAAATCAAATTCGACTTATTCAATTTCTTATGGATCTACGAGATGAGTTTGAAAATACTAGGTTTTTACTTTTGGGTATACATCCTTCACCTACTCTGGAGAATGCTCTAACAAAATTAATATATGAAGAAACCCGGTTAGCCATGACTCACATTCATCATCCAGATGTTGTGGTTGTTATTACTCCAAATTTTCCCACTGGTTCTACTCAGCCTTGTTGTAAATATGGGCTAACTAATCATCTTGTTGCCCAATGTAAGGCAAGCTTTCATGCAAATGGGACACGACTTTTGAACTCTTAAGTACCACGGAATATATCCTTCTACTTCAACATCTTTCACAACTACATTTTCTCGTTGTTGAAGAACAAATCATCCTCTTACTCAATGTAAAGCTGTATATCATAACAATGGAAGTCAGCTTTCTACTCTTCATACAACTGTAGCTACTACAACACCTAAAGTAGAATCCACATCAGAGTCTTATGGTAAATTTACACTTTCTTCAGATGACCTTCAAATCTTGATTGATCAAATAATGTCCAAATCTTATCATACTGCAATGTCTGCCACTCCATTTGGTAAAACCTAGTTTTTTGATACTGCCTGTGGAAATCATATGACTTCTAATCCTTCATTATTTAAGAACACATTACCTATACCAAATATTTCCAACATTACAACTTCTGATGGTTCTACCTTGACAGCCACCCACATTGGTAATATAGATACTTCCACTTTTTGTCTACCTAACACTCACCTTGTTCCTTACCTCGCCTTCAATTTGATTTTTGTTTGCCAACTTTGTGATCTTGGTCTTGATTTACATTTTTCCAACCGTTATGGATGTATTGTATAGGATCCTCAGATCAGTCAGAAAGTTGGGACATGGCATAAGATTAGAACACTATTTGAACTTGAAAGCCTAAAAGTTCCATCACACTTCATTACTACTGCTACACCTGACTCCAATTCCTTTTTTACTTCCTTAGATCTGTGGCACTCTAGATTAGGTTATGAATCTTTTTCTTGTGTTAAATCTTTAGCTTCTACTGGTGTTTTAAGGCACATTGCAAATAACACTTTTGAATGTTTGTCTTGTCAACTTGGAAAACAACATGCATTACCATTCAATAATAGTGAATCCTCTTTTGCTGCACCATTTGATTTAGTTCATTCTAATATATGGGGTCCTGCTCCAATTTCTACTTTGGGAGGATCATGGTATTTTGTCATTTTTATTGATGATTTCTCATGATATACCTGGTTATATTTGTTTAAAAATGATCTAAACTCTTGTCAATTTTCATGAATTTAATAACATGATCAAGACTCGGTTTCTAGCACAATAAAAAGTTTCAATCTGACAATGCTGCTGAATATACTTCCGCTAACATTTGTAATATAGTAAAGAATCATGGCACTATCTCTCATCGGTCATGTCTTCATACTTCCCAACAAAATTGTTGAGCAGAAAGAAAACATTGGCACATAGTCGACACTATTCACATTCCCCTAGTTTCTTCTTCACTTCTTGAAAAATTTTGGGGAGAAGCTGCTCTTACTACAGTATACACCATTAATTGAGTTCACACACCAGTTCTAGGTACACGATCCCCTTATGAATCTTATATAATAAAATTCCTGATTATCATTTTCTTAAGGTTTTTGGGTGTATTTGTTTTGTTTTACTACCAGAACATGAAAGAACTAAACTTGAGCCTCATGCTCGATTATGTTGTTTCTTGGGCTATGGTATAGAACACAAAGGATATAGGTGTTATGATCACAAACAATATGCTAGTATATACCCTTTGTCTTCACAATCTCTATCTTTACATATTTTCACGGATATATCTTTTGATCTATCACCCATTGATGAAACCTATGTAGGATCTTCTCATTCAAATAGTGATCCATCTTCCTTGACTTCTTCAACTTCTGATCTAAATGAGGTTTCTAATTATACATCTGTGACTTCCCCACATACATCTCTTCCTCTTCGTCAATCCACCAAAGTCCGAGAACCAAACACACAACTTCGTGATTTTTATTGTTATTATGCTCTTGCCACACTACATGAACCACGTACTTTCCAAGAGGCCTCTTCTAATCCCATGTGGCAGCAGGTAATGTCAGAGGAGTTACAAGCACTTGACAAAAATCACAATTGGGACATTGTTGATCGACCACTAGACTTGTTAGTCATTGACTGTAAGTGGATTTACAAGATCAAGACTAGGTTCGGATGGCTCATTGGAGCGTTATAAGGAGTGTCATGTTGCTCGAGGCTTTACACAAGAATATGGTATTGATTATGAAGAGACTTTTGCTCCAGTTGCTCGTCTTACATCTGTTCGTGCTGTTTTAGCTGTTGTTGCTGCTAATGCATGGCCAACATATCAAATAGATGTTAAGAATGCTTTTCTAAATGGTAACCTCACCGAGGAAGTCTATACAAAGCCATCTCCTGGTTCCTCTATACCATCTAATAAAGTTTGTAGTCTTCATTGATAACTATATGGCCTTAAACAATCTCCTCGAGTCTGGTTTTCAGTCCCACTATTTCACAACTAGGCTTTGTATCAAGTGATCATGATCCTGAGCTTTTTACTCGAAAAACAAGACATGGTACCATACTTCTTTTACTTTATGTGGATGGCATTATTATTACATACGATGATGTGGATGATATTCAAACCCTAAAGACTTTTCTCCATTCTCGCTTGAGATGAAAGATCCGGGTTCCTTGAGGTATTTCCTAGGTCTTGAAGTTAATGATGACACTACAGGTGTACACTTATCCCAAAAAAGGTATGCTTCTGATCTTATTGCTAAAGCTGCATTGGTAGGGAGTATTGTTTATCTAACGGTTACTCATCCAGATATTGCTTATACTATCCATTTAGTTGAGTCGGTTTCTCTCTCTCCTCGATCCACTCATTTTTGCTACGTTCTTCGTATTCTCATATATGTAAAGGGTACCATGTTTCATGGGCGATATTTTTCTTCTGGCTCATCTTTGGATTTAAAATGTTATGATGACGTAGATTTGGTAGGGGATCACACCGATCGCCATTCCACTACTGGTTATTGTTCTTTCTAGGGTCGTCACTTATCTCTTGGCCAAGTAAAAGCTAAACATTTGTCTCCGCTTTTAGCATTGAGGTCTAATATCATACTCTTGCAAATGCAACATCCAAAATTAGTATGGTTATCGATGGCTTCTTCAAGACATGGGTGTTTCTCATCATTCCGAGATTCACATTCATTGTGATAATCAAAAGTGCTATTCGAGATAGCTCATAATGATGTCTTTCATGAGTGTACTAAGCATATCGAGATTGACTTTTCTCTTTGTTCATCATCATTTTGCTTCAGAGACACTTCAACTCACTCCCTATTACCAGTTGAGCTCGAAAGTTGATATTTTTTTACCAAGTTATTTTCCCCTAGTTAATTTCTACACAAGTTTTTCAAACTCAAGTTGGTTTCTACATCACCACCTTGACTCGTGAGAGAGAGAGAGAGAGAGAGAGAGAGAGAGAGAGAGAGAGTAAAGGACATAATGAATTATGGTGTTGATTATGTTAAGAAGATATTCAAGATCATCAATCACGATGCTAATTACATTAAGAAAACATTCATGGTGCTATTTATGGCAATGAGATAATCCTGGTGACATTGATTGGAGATTCTTATAGAGTTAATTATGAAGATAATTGGAAATAACTTGAGGAGAAAGTGTGGATGATTTCTCATTTGTATTCTCTATACAAAGGTTCAAACTTTCTTGGAATCGCATATTCTTACACATTTATGATTCAATTTTCTTCTCATCAATTTAATAACATTTTCCATATTCAATTTGCTTTTCACTCTATATATATATTATAAACATATTTATTTGTTGATTTATAAGAAGTTATATTCAATTTGCTTTCCACTCTATATATATATATATATATTATAAACATATTTATTTGTTGATTTATAAGAAGTTATAATACAATGAATAGTGAGAAAAAAAATCATATTATAAAACATTAATGAAGTGGATGGCTATTAATACATGACTCTTCATTTTCCCTAACTCTTAAAATTTTCTAAATTATTAATCTTGTTTTTTAAATTTTTTTATAATATTTATGAGTAAGTTTAATACATTTGACTTTTCATATGACTTGGTTTTATAATTTTATAGCATACACATATAATACTGAAGTGAATGAAAAAAATTGGTTGTTTTTCTTTTTGGGATATTGTGTTTATTTACTTTTCTTAATTTTTATAATAATATAAAATGACTAGTAAAACTAACTCAACATGCCATAGTTTATTAATGGTAAATTAAACTCCAGGAATCAAAGGTATCAAAAAAATTTTTAAAAAGTTAAAGAAATCCAACAATTTTTGAATTATATTAAGAATGTTAGAAGCAATAAAAATATGAGATATCTAATTATTATATTAATCATATATTAATATATATTAATAAAAAGGATAAGTATTTATTGGGATATACTTTCCATATCCTAATGAGTGGATAAACACATTATTCTACTCTACTTGTCTCATGCAAAACTTACATTGATAAACCAAGTCCTGTATTTTCATTGAAATTGAGTAATTTTACTTAAATTTAGAATAAGAATCACTACACCAAAGTAGACTTTTTGAGGCTTTTATTTTTTAATTTACCGGCTTTATAAGCGCCCCTAACTACACTACCGGTGCATTTACAAAATGCCGGCCAAAATGCCGGTGATACATTCGTCGGGATCTTACCGGCGTTTAACATTTAAATCGCCGCCATAATAGTGATGTTTATACCAATAAGCGCCGATAGTATTGCGGCGAAGATCTCAACATCAACAAAGATATTCCTAGTGTTTATAAATATAAACGCCGGCAATTGTTAGCGCCACAGCGGCGTCTATATAGTAAAACGCCGCTCACCTATCAGTGTTATCCCGGCGATAATATTTGAAAACGCCGCGAGATTTCTGAATTCTGTGATTTTTTTTATTTTTTCATTAGCGGCATTTATTATAGAAACGCCGCGAACAATTATACCAGAATTGTTTGATTTTTGCAGTAATTCACATTTTTTTTCCTGAGCATTTTGTATTGATTCCACTGAAATACCTGGAATAAACATTGGTATTATAACACTCACATATATACCTGTTTACACACAAACCATTAACCATATACAATAGTTGATAATTTCTAATATTAATCCACATTAATTCCAACAACAAGTCACATTTTAGAGATTCCAATCATAAGACAATAAGTTTCATGAACACCAAATTAACTAATATCAATGATCACTATTCTTGTTCTTGTTCCACATAAAGTCATTGCATAACACATATATAAATATTACTGGACCTCCAAGCATCACAAACACCATTACTTAAAGAAATTTGCGAGAGGGTTATCCTACAAATAAAATAAAATCATTAGTAGATGGACCTAGCTAGGCATAACCAAAAATAATTACGTGCAATGTTAAAATACTCGACGATCGTGAGGATGAACCAATATTGTTAATTCCCGGAATAGAAACGCATGAAACCCTGATTTTGTAGAAAGGTAAGTAGAGCATTGTATTGAGTATTTTGTTGTTCTACTTGAGCTCGTTCTTGCATACCTTTGCGTCTTTCATTTTTGCATTTCTTGTTCCATTTAATGAAGTCGGTCAACAAGTTCACTTGATTGAATGTTTGGTCGGTGAGACTTTTCGGGTTGTCAAGCCTCCATAATAGCTTTTAGGCGTTGGACCTAACCCGACGCCTCTCACTCGGCCACATCGTTCTTTTCCAATAACTTGTGTTAAAATTTCACTCTCAACCATTTGCATATCCTCATCTATTGTTTGGCATCCAACTAACTCCTCATTTGCTTGAGCTCCTATATCAACAAACAATTTTTAAAAGAAATAATATGCTTTAAAACAAATTGTAAATTGATTAAAGAACACTAAAAACATAGGTATAATTACCATAATTTGTTCGGTTTTCGCATTCATGTGAGACCCATCCTTCTTCGTATGGGTTGCTTTAAAAAGTTCTATGCGACCTACTTTTCTTCCTGTGCTAACCTCCTACAAAAAATTGAACACAAAATTAGTTTGAATGACAAACATAAAAAGTTTATAGTCACATACCATTTCTTTTTTTCCTTTCTCATGAAACTCTTTTGATCCACAAGTTTGTGTTTATTTTTGTTGCTTTCTACTAGCAACCCCAAGTTTGTCTCGAATCCTACATACGCACATGCATTTTTAAATTATAAATAACAAAAGATAAGTTACTTTCATTGAAATAAGCAAAATATTTACTCCGAATCTCTCCTTTTTGAATACCAAAAAGTCAACTAATTGTTCCCATTGCCATCGAATAGTAGCACTTGGATGTTTGTCCTTGTTTGCCTGTAGACCTTGTTCTCGCTTGAAATGTTTTGTTTTCATATCATGCTTATAATCCCTCCATTTCTTCCCCAAAGATTTGAGCACATACTCTCTTGAAATTTCAAGAGAAAATCGTAACTATATGAAAACATTATAAACCATTTGGATTAGTACAAAAGATGCTTGCATATTTATAAGCATAATATACATTTGAAGAATTTGAGTTAAAGTGAATTTACCTCAATAAATTTAAAATAGTTCATCTTTCAATGTCTTTGGTACTTTATGCCAACTCTCATATTGGAGGCCAATATGTTGACCCGATCGAGCAAGCATACCTAGAAATGTAGCCAATAATTGTGCTTCGGGTCCAATTGGTTGTCCTAATTGATTGGAACTCACTAAAATCCTTTCTTGAGGAGGTCATGTCCATAACTCTTTTATAGTAGTTCGACCTCTTTTTCTTTGTTGTCCTTCATTATCAACTATAATAATATATATACATATCATAAGTTATAAGTAAAAAATCCAAATACAGTGAATTTTAATTGCAATTGAAGACCATGAATTACCTTAATTTAAATCACTGCCTTCATTTATTGGGTGGAGATTATCTAATCTTGTGCATGTGTTATTGGTTCCAATTTCATCATTATGGTTTGAATCATCCGATGAAGATGGAGTTGAGCTATGTGGAGTAACGTCGACAATGGAGCGGACCTTGTAGAATCAACATTGATCGATGGAATCGAGGCTATGTGAAGTAATGTCGGGTGATGGAGCAGATTTTGTAGCACCGCGACGACATCCACTTGTATTTTGCTGGCATGAGTCGGGATTGGACCATCTTGATATCCTTCAACTTTGCTCTCGCGATGTTTTTCTTTGTCTACAAAAAGGAAAAATGATACAGATTAAATCGTCGATAGAAGTGCAGGTCCATCAATCGACGATAGAGCATTATCAAGTGATGACAATAACTATTGTTCTTCTATATATTCTTCACACAATAAGGCAATTTCCATAGCATTGAAGTCAGCGAGTCAAGAGTGAAAAATTCAAGAAAAAAACCTGAAATATTAATATATAGTTGATGTTGGCGGTGTCATGATAGTCAAAACCGAAAAATATCTACAACTCAAAACTGAGTGGTGAGTGTCAACATTCATAAATGTCATCGTCACCATCCTGACGAGCCCAATGGCCGGCATCATGTGTACTGAAAATACCCTCATCAATAGAAGGAAAACATTCAGTTGTAGGTCCAAGATCTGCAATTTCATCACCTTTTTATAATTCTGTTTGGACCTTTTGAAAGGAATTTAACGTCTTCAATCACCTCACTACGATTAGAAATCTGCCCAAATTACATGTATGTAATTAAACATATCTATTTGAATGTACAAATATAAATGGGGAGTTGATATACATAAAAGGTTTCGAATTGCTTACATTTTGCCCTAACCATTCATGGAAAGTTTTCCGATGAAATTTCCTATCAACATCCCGCATCGATTGAACGTTGACCACGCATTTGATATCTCAATATGTTTTTATACTCACTCTCAAAGTAAGGATATTATAGCAGTGTGAACGCACAATTCCATCACCAAATACAAAAATGTTTGGCTTACTCCTGGAATGGTTCAATAGCTTCATGATGTAATAGCACATAACGATGTGCTTGTGCCCATGATCTATCATCCAACTCCACCACATCAATTTTCCCTATTGCCTCTCCGCCACTTTGGAATAGACAACAACTTGCAATACTCTCATCATGAACTTGTCTTAGATTTCTGCGAGTTTATCAAATACGGTTCAACATCAACCAAATACCTTGAACAAAAAGTTACACATTCTTCCGCCAAATATCCTTCTCGAATAGACCCTTCAGAAATCTCTTATTTCGACATAATTTTTAATTTGAGCAAAAACCTACAACAATAAGCTAAAAATATTAAGCGTCCAAATTTTTCTTGATAATATATTATAAAAATTATTGAACGCGAAACTAATACCGTTCGATTGGATACATCCATCGATAATAAACGGGACCTCCGAGCTTAGACTCCAATGGAAGATGTATAACCAAGTGCACCATTATAGTGAAGAATGAAGGTGGGAAAATCTTTTCCAAGTTGCATAAAGCTATTGCAACTCGATCTTGAAGCTTGTTAATGTCTTCCACCTTAAGTACTTTACCACAAAGGATTTTGAATATATTTGAAAAGTTCTGTGAATGGCAAGAGTCACTTGTTTTTGACATGGATGAGCGCAAAGCAATTGGGAGCAAATCATGTAGTAATATATGATAGTCATGAGATTTTTAACCCTTGAAGTTTTCGCTCTTTTCTCATTCATCGCTTTTGGAATATTTGAAGAGTATGCATCCGGAACTTTTTATATTCCTTAATACATGACAAAAGAAATCTTTTTCAACATTGGACATGGAAAAAGGATGCCGGTGGTAGTCTTGTATTTCCATTGGAAAGATATTCGGGATGAAGCTCTCGACGAATGCCCAATTCCACCAAATCTAGTCTACTTTTTAAATTGTCTTTTGATTTCCCATCCACATTAAGAACTGTTCCAACAATATTTTGACAAATATTTTTCTCGATGTGCATGACGTCGAGATTGTGGCGCAAAAGATTATACTCCCAATAAGGTAATTCAAAGAAAATGGATCGCTTCTTCCATAGTATTGCCGCATGTGATTCATCTTCCTCTATCCCATCTTCATCATTGTCTACGGCGACATTGGACGCTTGATGTTGTCTTTTCACTGATGTAGAATTAGATTTGGATTTCTTCAAATTACATTTTGTCCCTTTCCCATATGTAAATTTCAAATCTTTTAACAGTAACAAAGTATTTGATCCAGAAATTGCTGAAGGAGCTCCACGCATCTCAACTGTGCCATCAAACATATGTTTTTGTAATCAGAATGGATGATCATTTTCTAACCACCGTAGATGTGCCATGAAACAAAACTTTCTCCCATTAGATAACCATCTTGAAGAAGTTTGTGCCGCACAACAAGGACATGCATATTTTCCTTAGGTACTCCAACCTGATAAATTTGCGTAAGCTGGAAAATCGTTAATAGTCCATAATAAAACAGCCCTCAACTGAAAATTCCTTTTCATTGATGCATCAAATGTCTGAACACCAACCCACAATTTCTTTAACTCTTTAATGAGAGGTTGCAAGTAGATGTTGATATCATTTCCAGGACCTTTGTCGCCTGGAATAATCATTGATAAGATGAAAGAAGGTTGCTTCATCCCAATCCATGGCGGCAAATTATAGGGAATCAAAACTACTGGCCAAGTACTATAAGATGTACTTAAAATCTTGAATGGGTTAAATCCATCTCAAAGAAAGCCCAAGCCTAACATTTCAGCTAGGATTTCTCGAGGCAAAAATCGGATATCTTGCATCAAATGATTTCCATGCCTCAGCATCGGCAGGGTGTCTCAAACAACCATCATTTGTTCGACCGGTAGCATGCCAAACCATATCAACTGCAGTCTTTGAAGACATGAAAATCCTTTGCAATCGTGGTATTAAAGGAAAATACCGTAAAACCTTTGCGGGTCTCTTATGAACGATATCACCATCATCATCCGAAGGATGTTTGGGATCATTCGACACCCAGCGAGAACACCTGCACACATGACAAGATTGTTGATGTTTGTTATGCTCCCAATATAGCATGCAATCATTAGCGCAACTATGAATTTTTTCATACCCAAGACCCAAATCCTTGATGACTTTCTTCGACTCATGACTACTTCTAGGAATAGCAGCTAAGGGAAAAAATTCTTGAAAAATTCAATCAACAGATCGAGCCCTTTTCCAGTCATCCCACACATGCATTTCAGATGAAACATGCGAATGCAGAAGTACAATCTTGAATGCTTTGAACCCTCATAAAGGTTTTCATTCATTTCTATCAACAACTTGTAAAACTTTGCAGCGTCATCTGAAGGTTGTTCTTCATCTACCCCCCTGTAGGTTCCATCCCCGACATTCACATCAACATCAATGTCACAGATATTAGGATCCAAAGTCTCTTGATCAACTTGATGCATATTAAAAGCTTCCCTTAACAATTCATCCATGCCATCTTTCCTGACTTGAGGGGTTATGTTCTGAGAATTTAAACTTGATGTTGATGTGAAAGTGGTTGTTATATTAGCAGTGGGTGATGGAACATGTTCTCCATGGAAAAACCAACATGTATATCCTTGTAGAATTCCATCACATATTAAATGTTCAAGCACTACTTCACGGGTTCGCCAATGAATATTTACGCACTTTACACAAGGGCATACAATCATACCATCTTGGCTTGCATTATCAAATGCAAACTTAAGAAATTCTTCAACTCCATGTTCATATTCTTGGCTCAACCTTGACTTATGCATCCAACTCTTATTCATTTCTGCTTAATATATAAAAAATAATAATTGGATAGTTACAAATATTGATTATTATAAAAGACAAATCCTACCTTGAAATTAATGTTATGTATGTGTATGTCCCATACAATGCATACTATAAAACTAATTTAAATTTAGCACTATTAAGAAATAAAAGGTTTTAAACTAAATTGAAACTATTCAATTGATAACATATATGTCAACTTTAATTGGTATTTTAACCAAAAACATATCCAATCAACCCTCCATGCCAAAATGAAACTAAAAAAATGCTACAAATTTAAAGAACAAGACCAACATCAAAAGGAAAAGAAAAACCAAAATTCCAAATCTACTGTTAGGTAGGTCCAATTAAACCAACAAAGTGGGGAATTAACTGCCTTTCATCGGCAAATAAAATCTAATTAGAGTCACTTAAACCCTAAATCACCACCTACATTGCACAATCAAATAGCTAGTGACAAGAAAAACCATAAAAATATCACAATAAAATATAATCAAACCTAGACCAAGCCAAGCAAATCACTTAAAGATATCACAAAATTTGGGGATGAAGTGATGAACTAATCACTTCTTTGCTTTCAGATTAATGGATTCAATTGATTTGTAAGAATTAATCTCTTTTACATCCACAAAAACTATTAAAAATGATGATGATTACAGTTAAACAAGACAACACAAGAAAATTCATGTTTAATACCAAGCTTTGTACCAAGTATACAAGAAGCAATTCTTGAAAGTGGGATTTGATCTCAAGGTTTTTTACATTAGTTACTTAAAAAAAATAAATAAAATTAAAAATAATATCAGTTACAAATAAATGCCTTTTAAGTGGGATTATCCGATTTGGCTTTTTGTAACTTGTAAGAGAACCAGATTATAATCTTGATTTATCTCACTTATAATAGCTTTTTAATTATTTCTTGATTTGCTTGCTTAATTTTTGAAGCTTTCTCATTATATATATATTTATACATATATCTCCTTTGTGTTTGAATGTATTTCAAATATCCAATACTATCCTTGTATTTTTAGGATTGTTTATTACAATGACGAGTACACATGAATTTATATTTTTTAACTTTATAGTATATATATTTGTAAAAATATCTTGTATGTTAACATATCATGTTACATCAGGGCCTACTTTGAATTTTTAACATAAATTTTTATTTCAAAAATAATAAACTAACTTCGCCAAATATCTACCCTCATTAATGTTCATATAAATTAAAAATAATTATTATTATTATATTTTTCAACCATCAACAAAAGTAGAATGATAATGGTATTATTCATAAACACAAGACTTATATTTTTATTAAATTATTAATATAAAACTAAGCACTCAAATATAAATCTAAATTTGTATTGTATCACAAAGCATCTAATTTCTCCACATAGCAAAAACAAAACGCACACTTGCTAAGATTAGAAGCAAGACCAAAAGAAGAATTAGCAATGAAACATTAAAGAATTTGAACTTTACTCATTATTATCAACCTAAGCATCTCACGGCCATTAGAAACAAGTCACAATTAAAAGTTCTGCAAACCACGTGCGTGGGCTTCACGTAAGTTCTTCGATTTGGATGAAGCCCAACAACAATGGATACTAGCTATCAGCTGGTATTCAATGACCAAGAAACCGCTTTCAAAGACGCTACGCATATCAACTCGAACTCGTATGCCGCTTTTATTGAAAATTATCTAATGCCATTCACTCCACCTCTCGTGGAATGGTACTACCTTTCTCTAGAGCTAGTCCGGTTGTTGGAATGGACAAGCTAACCGCATGGAGAGTAATAGCAGGCATGGCATAGATAGTTGAAAGCAGTTAAACCGCCGTAGCCTACGCAGTGTTTGTTTTCGCGGTTGGCACCTTGTTTGCAAATTATTCTCGCTTTGGGCTAATCTGTGTTGAATCTATTTTTGCAGCTACAAGGAAACGCAGTAAAGACATCCTCACATGTGAATCGGCGAAATCATGAGTTTTATATCTTTTGTTTGTTCTGATTCTTTCCTATTGAAATTAAGCAAAGATGTACGGCTTGGCCTCGTGTGAGGAACATGCGTTAAGCTGGATTGTGCACTCATCGTGTTCCTCAGTATTTTCTAGGACTTCTCACCCTTGTTCAATCACCAAAACTCATCTCTGAACGCATTGACAAGCATTGCTTGGCAAAAGCTAAGGGTCTAAAACCTCCCGACCCATGCCATCAACTATGTACGCAAGAGGCTCAGACTTGAATGGGAAAATTTTAAGATCAAATCATTTAAGCCTGCACATTAGCATCGCCATTCATAGCTGCTATGGAATATATCCAACATCATCTAGTTTACTTTGAAATCTTGCATCCGTATCATTAGTTCTTTATTTCATCTTGTTTATTTTGTATTAATTTACATCAGCTATTTTAAGTTTCTATATTTTAATACTAGGACTAAAATTACTATTTGCTTCCATTATTTTCATTAAATTAATGTTTTGTCACTTTCCTACATTTTAAAAATTATCACTGTTGTAAGGATGGAGTAATTAATTAAGGTATTTAATTTTTATATGAAAATTTTTGGATTTTTAATTCATTATTACAACGCAAATAGAGTGATTTGTGAGGGGTGCATATGTTAAAAAATTTAAAAAAATATAATGACATTAAAAAAAAAATTAAAAATCAGCTTGAGACTTGTCAAAAATTAAAATCAGCTTGAGACTTGTCAAAAATTTAATCTGAGTTTGTTTCCTGAATTAAAATTATATTTTAAGGGGATCTAAAATCTAAAAGGCTCAATTAGGATGCCAGAAATCTAGGATGTTTTGAGCATGGGCTTAAAACACAGTTGAAAATAATTTATCCTACTGTTATTTTTATTTT
>NC_052476.1:16841957-16953046 GCF_009730915.1 Dioscorea cayenensis subsp. rotundata | reverse complement strand
TAACTAATCGTGTTTGTCATATTTGTCAAAACATAAAAATAAACAATAAAGTAGGATAAATTATATTTTTCAACTGTGTTTTTAAGCCCATGCTCAAAACATCCTAGATTTTCTGGCATCCTAATTGAGCTCTTTAGATTTTTAGATCCCTTAAAATATAATTTTAATTCAGGAAAAACAAATTGAGATTAAATTTTTGACAAGTCTCAAGCTGGTTTTAATTTTTGACAAGTCTCAAGCTGATTTTTAAATTTTTTTTTAATGTCATTATATTTTTTTAAATTTTTTAACATATGCACCCCTCACAAATCACTCTATTTGCGTTGTAATAATGAATTAAAAATCCAAAAATTTTCATATAAAAATTAAATAGCTTAATTAATTACTCCATCATTACAACAGTAATAATTTTTAAAATGTAGGAAAGTGACAAAACATTAATTTAATGAAAATAATGGAAGCAAATAGTAATTTTAGTCCTAGTATTAAAATATAGAAACTTAAAATAGTTGATGTAAATTAATATCGCGGCGTTTATATCATAGCAAACGCCGGAAATTATTGATAAAGACGGCGTTTATGTATTAAACGTACAGGCGTTCATTTCTAAGTAATAAAAAGAAAAAATTGTTGGTGGCTTTGTTTATAACGCCGATATATATGTTTACAAAATCTCCATACTGTTTCTCTCTCTCAAACTCCAAGTGTGTCTAAAGGCCCGGAGAGCATTGGTCCTTGATTATCTCCGATCCGTGAGGTTTGCACCGATCATTGTCTTCCTCATGCCTTGGTCCCTCTGATTGCGCTTTTTAGGTATTTTTGTTGGTGGGTTCGCATGTTGTAACTGCTTATCTTTCGCTTATTCAGCAAATCCTTCACAAATCATTGTTAATTGCACATCTTTCTTTCGAGCCCACAAGGATTGTTTTGATTTGGAGGGCGATCGATTGCTGCCATTCTGGATCTCCTTAAGAGTCTCGTAGTTCTATCCAGTGAGCTTTGGTTTTGGGTATTCATTTTCTGATGGAACATTTTCATGTTAGGTTTTTGATGCGATTTTGGTGTGATTTTTAAGGAATAAGGAGGATCTCCACTAGGACCTATACTTCTGAGCCGCCCACCACACCTCTTGTTTTGAGATCATATTTGATCCTCAAGTTCTTCGTACTTTATGTACAAACTCAATGCGTCCAAATGCCACTTTTTCCTAAGAAATTTATTCTTTTGCGCATTGATTGTTGAGATGAGTACTAGATAATTTATCGGATGTTTTCGATCGAAACTTGTCAGATAAATTCTCAGAAACTATTTTATTGTCAAATTATAGATGAAAGGGGAACAAGTTATATTTTGATGCCTTGATTTCAAATTTTGAAAGATTAGAAAATTGGACATTTTTATGTAGCAATCGATTTGAATCCATTGTTGTGTCACCTGAAGAGTTGTTGATGATTGGTGAACTCCGTGGCTCCATTGGTTTATGCATGGTTGAATTTTTGAACAGGATTGGGACTAAGAAATGTAATGACTATCTTCTAATGCATTACGCGAGACGACGAAAGCATGTGTACGTGACCCAAAAGGGTGAGAAAAATCTTTTCTGCTTGAGGGCATAGCATAAAACCCGCTAATATGCGAGTGAGCGACTCTGCTGTGTATATTTTCTTGACATCATCCAATGCAAGTTTGATGGCCTTCTTTTGTGGGAATATCTTTTCACACTTGTACTAGTAGTTCTTTCGTCGTGTTTCCGCCGGTCGTGGGCTTAGGTTAAGCGGATGTGGATGTAGCAAATAAAGAACTAATGAATACCGGGGATGCAAGTTTCGAAAGTAAACTAGATGATGTTGGATATCTTCCATAGTAGCTATGAATGGCGATGCTAATGTGAGCAAATGATTGTAAATTTTTCCCATTCAAAGTCTGACCTCTTCGTCATAGTTGATGGCATGGGTCGGAGGTTTTTAGACCATAAACTTTGCCAAGCAATGCTTTGTCAATGCATTCTGAGAGATGAGTTTGGTATTGAAACAAGGTAGAAGTCTTGAAAATACGGAACACGAAAATGAATTGCCATCAAACTTACACATGTTCTCATCGAGGCCAATGCATGCATCGCTTAATTTCCAATAGGAAAGAATCAAGAACAAACAAAAGATTAAAACTCATGATTTCATGGATTCCACATGTAGGATGTCTTTCGGTTTCATGGCATAGATCACTGAATTAATGCTGAGAAAATAATTTGCAAACAAGTGCCAACATAGCAAGAAAACAAACTGCGTGGTGCGCGGTTTCAACCGCTTCAACTATCCATGCCATGCCTCTATTATTCTCCATGCGGTTAGCTTGTCCAGGTCCCAACCATCGGGACTAGCTCTAGAGAAGATTAGTTACCATATCCACTAAATTGGAGGTAGTTAGCATTAGATACTTTTTCAATAAAAAGCGTAGTATGGGTTTACAGTTGATATGTAGCGTCTTTGAAACGGTTTCTTGGTCATTGAATACACTGATAGCTAGTATCCATTGTTGTTGGGCTTCATCCAAATCAAAGAACTTGTAGAGAGCATCGTGGTTTATAGAACTTTTAATTATTAACTGCATTTCTAATATTGTGAGATGCTTGAGTTGATAATGAGTAGAGGATTCAGATTCTTTTGATTTTTGTTTCATTGCTAATTCTTCTTTTGGTCTTGCTTCTAATCTTAGCAAGTGTACTTTTGTTTTGCTATGGGAGAAATCTAGATCATGTGATACAATACCATATATATTATTTTTAGATTTATATTTGAGTGCTTAGTTTTATATTAATAATTTAATAAAAATATAAGTCTTGTGTTTATGAATAATATCCATTATCATTCTTTGTTGATGGTTGAAAAATATAATAATAATAATTATTTTTAATTTATATGAACATTAATGAGGTAGATATTTGGCGAAGTTGTTATTATTTTGAAATAATTTATGTTAAAAATTCAAGTAAGAACTGATGTAACATGATATGTTAACATACAAGATATTTTACAAATATATATGCTATAAAGTTAAAATATAAATTCATGTGCTACGTCATTGTAATAAACAATCTAAAAATACAAGGATAGTATTGGATATTTGAAATACATTCAAACACAAAGGAGATATATGTATATATATATATAATGAGAAAGCTTCAAAATTAAGCAAGAAATCAAGAAAATAATTAAAAAGCTATTATAGGTGAGAGATAAATCAAGATTATAATATCGGTTCTCTTACAAGTTACAAAAGCCAAATCGGGATAATCCCACTTAAAGGCATTTATTTGTAACTCGATATTATTTTTAATTTTATTTATTTTTTTTAAGTAACTAATGTAAAAAACCTTGAGATCAAATCCCACTTTCAAGAATTGCTTCTTGTATACTTGGTACAAGCTTGGTATTAAAACATGAATTTTCTTGTGTTGTCTTGTTTAAGCTGTAATCATCATCATAATAGTTTTTGTGGATGTAAAAGAGATTAATTCTTACAAATCCAATTGAATCCATTATCTGAAAGCAAAGAAGTGATTAGTTCATCACTTCATCCCCCAAATTTTGTGATATCTTT
Source organism: Dioscorea cayenensis subsp. rotundata (assembly GCF_009730915.1). NCBI lineage: Eukaryota > Viridiplantae > Streptophyta > Magnoliopsida > Dioscoreales > Dioscoreaceae > Dioscorea > Dioscorea cayenensis. The sequence continues at coordinate 16,949,449 of NC_052476.1, read as the reverse complement.
AAGTGATTTGCTTTGGCTTTGGTCTAGGTTTGATTATATTTTATTGTGATATTTTTATGGTTTTTCTTGTCACTAGCTATTTGATTGTGCAATGTAGGTGGTGATTTAGGGTTTAAGTGACTCTAATTAGATTTTATTTGCCGATGAAAGGCGCTTAATTCCCCACTTTGTTGGTTTAATTGGACCTACCTAATGATAGATTTGGAATTTGCGTTTTCTTTTCCTTTTTGATGTTGGTCTTGTTCTTTAAATTTGTAGCATTTTTAGTTTCATTTTGGCATGGAGGGTTGATTGGATATGTTTTTGGTTAAAATACCAATTAAAGTTGACATATATGTTATCAATTGAATAGTTTCAATTTAGTTTAAAACCTTTTATTTCTTAATAGTGCTAAATTTAAATTAGTTTTATAGTATGCATTGTATGGGACATACACATACATAACATTAATTTCAAGGTAGGATTTGTCTTTTATAATAATCAATATTTGTAACTATCCAATTATTATTTTTTATATATTAAGCGAAATGAATAAGAGTTGGATGCATAAGTCAAGGTTGAGCCAAGAATATGAACATGGAGTTGAAGAATTTCTAAGTTTGCATTTGATAATGCAAGCGAAGATGGTATGATTGTATGCCCTTGTGTAAAGTGCGTAAATATTCATTAGCGAACCCGTGAAGTAGTGCTTTGAACATTTAATATGTGATGGAATTCCACAAGGATATACATGTTGGTTTTTCCATGGAGAACATGTTCCATCACCCACTGCTAATATAACAACCACTTTCACATCAACATCAAGTTTAAATTCTCAGAACATAACCCCTCAAGTCAGGAAAGATGGCATGGATGAATTGTTAAGGGAAGCTTTTAATATGCATCAAGTTGATCAAGAGACTTCGGATCCTAATATCTGTGACATTGATGTTGATGTGAATGTCGGGGATGGAACCTACAAGGGGTAGATGAAGAACAACCTTCGAGATGACGCAAAGTTTTACAAGTTGTTGATGTAAATGAATGAAAAACCTTTATGAGGGTTCAAAGCATTCAAGATTGTACTTACGATTCGCATGTTTCATCCGAAAATGCATATGTGGGATGACTGGAAAAGGGCTCGATCTGTGATTGAATTTTCTACAAGAACTTTTTCCCTTAGCTACTATTCCTAGAAGTAGTCATGAGTCGAAGAAAGTCATCAAGGATTTGGGTCTTGGGTATGAAAAATTCATAGTTGCCCTAATGATTGCATGCTATATTGGGAGCATAACAAACATCAACAATCTTGTCATGTGATGCGGGTGTTCTCGCTGGGTGTCGAATGATCCCAAACATCCTTCGGATGATGATGGTGATATCGTTCATAAGAGACCCGCAAAGGTTTTACGGTATTTTCCTTTAATACCACGATTGCAAAGGATTTTCATGTCTTCGAAAGACTGCAGTTGATATGGTTTGGCATGCTACCGGTCGAACAAATGATGGCTGTTTGAGACACCTCCCGATCTTGTCGAGGCATGGAAATCATTTGATGCAAGATATCCAGATTTTTGCCTCGTAACCACGAAATGTTAGGCTATGGAAGCATTTTATGCTTGGGAGCTTTTTAAATGGATTTAACCCATTCAAGATTTTTAAGTACATCTTATAGTACTTGGCGGTAGTTTTTGATTCCCTATAATTTGCCGCCATGGATTGGGATGAAGCAACCTTCTTTCATCTTATCAATGATTATTCGAGCGACAAAGGTCCTAGAAATGATATCGACATCTACTCTGCAACCTCTCATTAAAGAGTTAAAGAAATTGTGGGTTGGTGTTCGACATTTGATGCATCAATGAAAAGGAATTTTTCAGTTGAGGGTCAGCTTTTATTATGGACTATTAACGATTTTTCCACTACGCAAATTTATCAAAGGTTGAGTACCAAAGGAAAAATATGCATGTCCTTGTTGTGTGGCACAAACTTCTTCAAGATGGTTATCTAATGGGAGAAAGTTTTTGTTTCATGGCACATCTGACGGTGGTTAGAAAATGATCATCCATTCCGATTACAAAAACATATGTTTGATGGCAGTGTGAGATGCTGGAGCTCTTCAAAGCAATTTCGGATCAAATACTTTATTCTTGTTAAAAAGATTTGCAAATTTACATATGGGAAAGGGACGCAAATGTAATTTGAAGAAATCCAAATCTAATTCTACATCGGTGAAAAGACAACATCAAGCGTCCCAATGTCACCGTGAGACAATGATGAAGATGGGATAGAGGAAGATGAATCACATGCGGCAATACTATGGAAGAAGCGATCCATTTTTCTTTTGAATTACCTTATTGGGAGTATAATCTTTTAGCGCACAATCTCGACGTCATGCACATCGAGAAAAATATTTGTGAAAAATATTGTTGGAACAATTCTTAATGTGGATGGGAAATCAAAAGATAATTTAAAAAGTAGACTAGATTTGGTGGAATTGAGCATTTGTCAAGAGCTTCATCCCGAATATCTTTCCAATGGAAATACAAGACTACCACTGGCATCCTTTTCCATGTCCAATGTTGAAAAAGATCTCTTTTATTATGTATTAAGGAATATAAAAGTTTCAGATGCATACTCTTCAAATGTTTCCAAAGCGGTGAATGAGAAATAACGAAAACTTCAAGGGTTAAAATCTCATGACTATCATATATTATTACATGATTTGCTTCCAATTGCTTTGCACTCATCCATGTCAAAACAAGTGACTCTTGCCATTACAGAACTTTCGAATATATTCAAAATCCTTTGTGGTAAAGTACTTAAGGTGGAAGACATTGACAAGCTTCAAGATCGAGCTGTAATAGCTTTATGCAACTTAGAAAAGATTTTCCCCCCTTCGTTCTTCACTATAATGGTGCACTTGGTTATACATCTTCCATTGGAGGTTAAGCTCGGCGGTCCTGTTTATTATCGATGGATGTATCCAATCGAACGGTATTAGTTTCCTCATTCAATAATTTTTATAATATCTTATCAAGCAAAAATTGTGGGCTTAATATTTTTAGCTTATTGTTATAGGTTTTTGCTCAAGTTAAAAAATTATGTCCGAAATAAGAGATTTCCCTGGAGGGTCTATTGTAGAAGGATATCTGGCAGAAGAATGTGTAACTTTTTGTTCGAGGTATTTGGTTGATGTTGAAACTGTATTTGATAAACATGCGAGAAATCTAAGACAAGTTCATGATGAGAGTATTGCAAGTTGTTATTTATTCCAAAGTGGTGGAGAGCCAATAGGGAAAATTGATGTGGTGGAGTTGGATGATAGATCATGGGCACAAGCACATCGTTATTTGCTATTACATCATGAAGCTATTGAACCATTACAGGGGAGTAAGCCAAAACATTTTTTTGTTTTTATTTGGTGATGGAATTGTGCGTTCACATGCTATAATATCCTTACTTGCAGTGAGTATAAAAACATATTGAGATATCAAATGTGTGGTCGACGCTCAATCGCTTTACGGGATGTTGATAGGGAAATTTAATGAAACTTTCCATGAATGGTTAGGGCAAAATGTAAGCAATTCAAAACCTTTTATGTATATCAACTCCCCATTTAATATTTGTACATTCAAATAGATATGTTTAATTACATACATGTAATTTGGGCAGATTTCTAATCGTAGTGAGGTGATTGAAGACATTAAATTCCTTTCAAAAAGGTCCAAAACGCAATTATAAAAAAGAGTTTAAGGGCTCATCATTAATGGATATCGATTTCATACAAAATCTCGAGGAAAAGATGTAGGAGAACACAAAATAGAGTTCTTGTTACTTCTTCCACGATGAGCTATGCCGATTGCACGGGATGCTAGTCCATTAGAAGGAAATACGTAAACTATTATAGTATATTGACTGATATAATTGAGTTGGATTATTTCAACAAGTTCAAGGTTGTGCTATTTCGATGTGATTGGGGCTGATGTGACCAATAGTAGGGGAATCAAGAATGATAAAATATGGGTTCCAATGGTTTAATTTTTCTTGCACAATTCACAGTGAATACATTCTCAATAGAGCCATATGTACTTTCATCTCAAGTGGAAGCAAGTTTTTATTCAAGACCCAAAAGAACTGCTTGGTTCATTGTGATACGCAATCAGACAGAGAGAGTGTACATACATGGGTGATGAAATTGCCGATCTTGGACCTACAGGCTGAATGTTTTCCTTCTATTGATGAGGGTATTTTTCAAGTACACATGATGCGGCCATTGGGCTCGTCAGGGATGGCTGACGATGACATTTATGAATGTTGACACTCACCACTGCGATTTTGAGTTGTAGATATTTTTCGGTTTATTTATTGACACTCGCCAACATCAACTATATTAATATTTCGGGTTTTCTCTTGAATTTTCACTCTTGATTTGCTGACTTCAATGCTATGGAAATTGCCTTATTGTGTGAAGAATATATAGAAGAACAATAGTTATTGTCATCACTTGATAATGCTCTATCGGTGATTGATCGACTGCACTTCTATCGAATTTAATCGTATCATTTTTCTCTTTTTGTAGACAAAAGAAAAAAACATCACGGAGAGCAAAGTTGAAGGATATCAAAGATGGTCCAATCGACCATGCTTTTGCAAAAAATGCAAGTGGATGTGTTGCTGGTGCTACAAAATCTGCTCCATCACCTGACATTACTCCACATAGCTCGATTCCATCAGTCAATGTTGATTCTACAAGGTCTGCTCCATTATCTGACGTTACTCCACATAGCTCAACTCCATCTTCATCAGATGATTCAAACCATAATGATGAAAATTGGAACCATAACACATACACAAGATTAGATAATCTCCACCCAATAAATGAAGGCAGTGATTTAAATTAAGGTAATTCATGGTCTTCAATTGCAATTAAAATTCACTGTATTTGGATTTTTTACTTATAACTTATGATATGTATATATATTATTATAGTTGATAATGAAGGACAACAAAAGAAAAAGAGGTCGAACTACTATAAAAAGAGTTATGGACATCACCTCCTCAAGAAAGGATTTTAGTGAGTTCCAATCAATTAGGAGACAACCAATTGGACCCGAGCACAATTATTGGCTACATTTCTAGGTATGCTTGCTCGATCGGGTCAACATATTGGCCTCCAATATCAGAGTTGGCATAAAGTACCAAAGACATTGAAAGATGAACTATTTAAATTTATTGAGGATAAATTCACTTAACTGAGTCTTCAAATGTATATTATGCTTATAAATATGCAAGCATCTTTTTTACTAATCCAAATGGTTTATAATGTTTTTCATATAGTTACGATTTTTCTCTTGAAATTTCAAGAGAGTATGTGCTCAAATCTTTGGGGAAGAAATGGAGGGATTATAAGCATGATATGAAAACAAAAACATTTCAAGCGAGAACAAGGTCTAGATGCAAACAAGGACAAACATCCAAGTGCTACTATTCGATGGCAATAGGAACAATTAGTTGACTTTTGGTATTCAAGGAGAGATTCGAGTAAATATTTTGGTTATTTCAATGAAAGTAACTTATCTTTGTTATTTATAATTTAAAATGCATGTCGTATGTAGGATTCAGAAAAACTTGGGGTTGCTAGTAGAAAGCAACAAAAATAAATACAAACTTGTGGATCAAAGAGTTTCGCGAGAAAGGAAAAAGAAATGGTATGTGACTATAAACTTTTTATGTTTGTCATTCAAACTAATTTTGTGTTCAATTTTTTGTAGGAGGTTAGCACAGGAAGAAAAGTAGGTCGCATAGAACTTTTTAAAGCAACCCATACGAAGAAGGATGGGTCTCACATGAATGCGGAAACCGAACAAATTATGGTAATTATACCTATGTTTTTAGTGTTCTTTAATCAATTTACAATTTGTTTTAAAGCATATTATTTCTTTTAAAAATTGTTTATTGATATAGGAGTCGGCAAATGAGAAGTTAGTTGGATGCCAAACAATAGATGAGGATATGCAAATGGTTGAGAGTGAAAATTTTAACACAAGTTATTGGAAAAGAACGATGTGGTCGCGAGTGAGAAGGCGTTGGGTTGAGGTCCAACGCCTAAAAGCTATTATGGAGGCTTGACAACCCGAAAGTCTACCGACTCAAACATTCAATCAAGTGAACTTGTTGACCGACTTCATCAAATGGAACAAGAAATGCAAAAAATGAAAGACTAGCGTATGCAAGAACGAGCTCAAGTAGAACAACAAAAATACACAATACAATGCTCTACTTACCTTTCTACAAAAATCGGGTTTCTGCTGCGTTTCTATTCCCGGAATTAACAATATTGGTTCATCCTCACAGTCGCAGGTATTTTAACATTGCACGAATTATTTTGGTTATGCCTAGCTAGGTCCATCTACTAATGATTTTATTTTATTTGTAGGATAACCCTTCTGCAGATTCTTAAGTAATGGTGTTGGTGATGCTTGGAGGTCTGTAGTCATTTATATATGTGTTATGCAATGACTTTATGTGGAACAAGAACAAGAATAACAGACATTGATATTAGTTAATTTGGTGTTCATGAAACTTATTAGCTTATGATTGGAATCTCTAAAATGTGACTTGTTGTTGGAATTAATGTGGATTAATATTAGAAATTATCAACTATTGTATATGGTTAATGGTTTGTGTGTAAACAGGTATATATGTGAGTGTTATAATACCAATGTTTATTCCAGGTATTTCAGTGGAATCAATACAAAATGCTCAGGAAAAAAAATGTGAATTACTGCAAAAATCAAACAATTCTGGTATAATTGTTCGCGGCGTTTCTATAATAAACGCCGCTAATGAAAAAATAAAAAAAATCACAGAATTCAGAAATCTCGCGGCGTTTTCAAATATTATCGCCGGGATAACACTGATAGGTGAGCGGCGTTTTACTATATAGACGCCGCTGTGTGCGCTAACAATTGCCGGCGTTTATATTTATAAACACTAGGAATATCTCTGTTGATGTTGAGATCGTCGCCGCAATACTATCGGCGCTTATTGGTATAAACAGCACTATTATGGCGGCGATTTAAATGTTAAACGCCGGTAAGATCCCGACGAATGTATCACCGGCATTTTGTCGGCATTTTGTAAATGCACCCGGTAGTGTAGTTAAGCGGGCGCTTATAAAGCCGGTAAATTAAAAAATAAACGCCTCAAAAAGTCTACTTTGGTGTAGTGATTCTTATTCTAAATTTAAGTAAAATTACTCAATTTCAATAAAAATAAAGGATTTGGTTTATCAATGTATGTTTTGCATGAGACAAGTAGAGTAGAATAATGTGTTTATCCACTCATTAGGATATGGAAAAGTATATCCCAATAAATACTTATCCTTTTATTAATATATATTAATATATGATTAATATAATAATTAGATATCTCATATTTTTTATTGCTTCTAACATTCTTAATATAATTCAAAAATTGTTGGATTTCTTTAACTTTTTAAAATTTTTGATACCTTAGATTCCTGGAGTTTAATTTACCATTAATAAACTATGGCATGTTGAGTTAGTTTTACTAGTCATTTTATATTATTATAAAATTAAGAAAGTAAATAAACACAATATCCCAAAAAGAAAACAACCAATTTTTTCATTCACTTCAGTATTATATGTGTATGCTATAAAAATTATAAAAACCAAGTCATATGAAAAAGTCAAATGTATTAAACTTACTCATAAATATTATAAAAATTTAAAAAAACAAGATTAATAATTTAGAAAAATTTTTAAGAGTTAGGGAAAATGAAGAGTCATGTATTAATAGCCATCCACTTCATTAATGTTTTATAATATGATCTCACTATTCATTGTATTATAACTTCTTATAAATCAACAAATAAATATGTTTATAATATATATATATATATATAGAGGTGGAAAGCAAATTGAAATATAACTTCTTATAAATCAATAAATAAATATATAGTTTATATATATATAAATAGAGTGAAAAGCAAATTGAATATGAAAAATGTAATTAAATTGATGTGAACAAAATTGAATCATAAATGTGTAATTATATGTGATTCCAGGAAGGTTTGAACCTTTGTATAGAGAATACAAATGAGAAATCATCCACACTTTCTCCTCAAGTTACTTCCAATTATCTCCATAATTAACTCTATAAGAATCTCCAATCAATGTCACCAGGATTATCTCATTGCCATAAATAGCACCATGAATGTTTTCTTAATGTAATTAGCATCGTGATTGATGATCTTGAATATCTTCTTAACATAATCAACACCATAATTGATTATGTCCTTTACCCCCCTCTCCCTCTCTCTCTCTCTCTTTCTCTCTCTCTCTCTCTCTCTCTCTCTCTCTCTCTCTCACAGAGTCAAGGTGGTGATGTAGAAACCAACTTGAGTTTGAAAACTTGTGTAAGAAATTAACTAGGGGAAAATAACTTGGTAAAAATATCAACTTTCTGAGCTCAACTGGTAATAGGAGTGAGTTGAAGTGTCTGTTGAAGCAAATGATGATGAACAAAGAGAAAGTCAATCTCGATATGCTTAGTACACTCATGAAAGACATCATTATGAGCTATCTGAATAGCACTTTGATTATCACAATGAATGTGAGTGCTGGAATGATGAGAAACACCCATGTCTTGAAGAAGCCATCGTAACCATACTAATTTGGATGTTGCATTTGCAAGAGTATGATATTCAACCTCAATGCTAAAGCGGGAGACAAATGTTTGCTTCTTACTTGGCCAAGAGATAAGTGACGACCCTAGAAAGAACAATAACCAGTAGTGGAATGGCGATCGGTGTAATCCCCTACCCAATCTACGTTATCATAACATTTTAAATCCAAAGATGAGCCAGAAGAAAAATATCGCCCATGAAACATGGTACCCTTTACATATATGAGAATACGAAGAACTGTAGCAAAATGAGTGGATCGAGGAGAAGAAAGAAACTGACTAACTAAATGGATAGTATAAGCAATATCTGGATGAGTAACCGTTAGATAAACAATACTCCCTACCAATGCAGCTTTAGCAATAAGATCAGAAGCATACCTTTTTTGGGATAAGTGTACACCTGTAGTGTCATCATTAACTTCAAGACCTAGGAAATACCTCAAGGAACCCAGATCTTTCATCTCAAACTGAGAATGGAGAAAAGTCTTTAGGGTTTGAATATCATCCACATCATCGTATGTAATAATAATGTCATCCACATAAAGTAAAAGAAGTGTGGTATAATGTCTTATTTTGCGAGTAAAAAGCTCAGGATCATGATCACTTGATACAAAGCCTAGTTGTGAAATAGTGGAACTGAAAACTAGACTCGAGGAGATTGCTTAAGGCCATATAGTTATCGATGAAGACTACAAACTTTATTAGATGGTATAGAGGAACCCAGAGATGGCTTTATATAGACTTCCTCTGTGAGGTTACCATTTAGAAAAGCATTCTTAACATCCATTTGATATGTTGGCCATGCATTAATAGCAGCAACAGCTAAAAGAGCACTAACGGATGTAAGACGAGCAACTGGAGCAAAAGTTTCTTCATAATCAATATCATATTCTTGTGTAAAGCCTCAAGCAACATGACACTCCTTATAACACTCCAATGAGCCATCTGACCTAGTCTTGATCTTGTAAATCCACTTATAGTCAATGACTGACAAGTCTAGTGGTCGATCCACAATGTCCCAATTGTGATTTTTGTCAAATGCCTGTAACTCCTCTGACATTACCTGCTGCCACATGGGATTAGAAGAGGCCTCTTGGAAAGTGTGTGGTTCATGTAGTGTGGCAAGAGCATAATAACAATGAAAATCACGAAGTTGTGTGTTTGGTTCCTGGACTTTGGTGGATTGGTGAAGAGGAAGAGATGTATGTGGGGAAGTCACAGATGTATCATTAGAAACCTCATTTAGATCAGAAGTTGGAGAAGTTAAGGAAGATGGATCACTATTTGAACGAGAAGATCTTGCATAGGTTTCATCAATGGGTGATAGATCAAAAGATATATCCGTGAAAATATGTAAAGATAGAGATTGTGAAGACAAAGGGTATATACTAGCATATTGTTTATGTTCCCAAAAGACCACATGGCAGGAAATACGAAGGCGCTTATAGATTGGATCTGAACACCTATATCCTTTTTGTTCTATACCATAATCCAAGAAACAGCATAATCAAGCACGAGGCTCAAGTTTAGTTCTTTCATGATCTGGTAGTAAAACAACAAAACAAATACACCCAAAAACCTTAAGAAAATGATAATCATGAATTTTATTATATAAGCATTCGTAAGGGGATCGTGTACCTAGAACTGGTGTGGGAACTCAATTAATGGTGTATACTGTAGTAAGAGCAGCTTCTCTCCAAAATTTTTCAGGAAGTGAAGAAGAAACTAGGAGAATATGAACAGTGTCAACTATGTGCCAATGTTTTCTTTCTGCTCAACAATTTTGTTGGGAAGTATGAGGACATGACCGATGAGAGATAGTGCCATGATTCTTTACTATATTACAAATGTTAGCGGAAGTATATTCACGAAGATCATCGATTGAAAATTTTTTATTGTGCTGGAAACTGAGTCTTGATCATGTTATTAAATTCATGAAAATTGATAAGAGTTTAGATCATTTTTAAACAAATGTAACCAAGTATATCGTGAGAAATCATCAATAAAAATGAGAAAATACCATGATCCTCCCAAAGTAGAAATTGGAGCATGTCCCCATATATTAGAATGAACTAAATCAAATGGTGCGCAGGAAGAGGATTCACTATTATTGAATGGTAATGCATGTTGTTTTCCAAGTTGACAAGACAAACATTCAAAAGTGTTATTTGCAATGTGCCTTAAAACACCAGTAGAAGCTAAAGATTTAACACAATAAAAAGATTCATGACCAAATCTAGAGTGCCACAGATCTAAGGAAGTAGAAGAGGAATTGGAGTTAGGTGTAGCAGCATTAATGAAATGTGATGGAACTTTTAGGCTTTCAAGTTCAAATAGTGTTCTAATCTTACACATGTCCCAACTTTCTGATCGATCTGAGGATCCTATACAATACATCCATAACGGTTGGAAAAATGTAAATCAAGACCAAGATCACAAAGTTGGCCAATAAAATTCAAATTGAAGGCGAGGTAAGGAACAAGGTGAGTGTTAGGTAGAAAAAAAGTGGAAGTATCTATATTACCAATGTGGGTGGCTGTCAAGGTAGAACCATTAGAAGTTGTAATGTTGGAAATATTTGGTATAGGCAATGTGTTCTTAAATAATGAAGGATCAGAAGTCATATGATTTCCACAGGCAGTATCAAAAAACCAAGTTTTACCAAATGGAGTGGCAGACATTGCAGTATGTTAAGATTTGGACATTATTTGATCAATCAAGACTTGAAGGTCATCTGAAGAAAGTGTAAATTTACCAGAAGACTCTGATGTGGATTCTGCTTTAGGTGTTGTAGTAGCTACAGCTGTATGAGGAGTAGAAAGCTGACTTCCATTGTTATGATATACAGCTTTACATTGAGTAAGAGGATGATTTGTTCTTCAACAACGAGAAAATGTAGTTGTGAAAGATGTTAAAGTAGAAGGATTCCGTGGTAAATAAGAGTTCGAAAGTCGTGTCCCATTTGCATGAAAGCTGGCCTTAAATTGGGCAACAAGATGATTAGTTAGCCCATATTTACAACAAGGCTGAGTAGAACTAGTGCGAGAATTTGGAGTAATAACAACCACAACATCTGAATGATGAATGTGAGTCATGGCTAATCGGGTTTCTTCATATATTAATTATGTTAGAGCATTCTCTAGGGTAGGTAAAGGATGTCTACCCAAAAGTGAAGACCTAGTATTTTCAAACTCATCTTGTACAGCCATAAGAAGTTGAATAAGTCAAATTTGATTTCGATAAGTACGAAAAATATCTTGCTTATGTTTGAAGTTTGGCTCAGAACACCCAGCCATATCCCACAAATGTTACATTTTGGAATGGAATTCATCAATATACTGACCTAATTCTTGTCGAAGTTGAGACAATGTAATCATAAGATAATATTGATGAGAAAGGGTAGAAGAGTTGTACCATGTAGTAATAAAATCCCAGGCTTATTTTGCAAGTGCAAATCACCCAAAATGAACATTGATAGAAGGAATTATTGTATTGGCAAACCATGTGAGGATCCTATCATTTTTACTTTCCCAGTCCTCAAGTCGATTAGCAAACTTGTCATCAGATTCATCGTGTTGTTTGATTGGTGTTGTTTGTTCACCGGTGACAACAAGCCACAACTTCATTCCTTTTAAACAACTCCACATATATGTAGCCCATTGTGTGTAGTTATGGCCATCAAGAAATATTGAAATTAGTTGTGTAATATCTTTTAATGCTACCATCAATTTTTTTTGTGAAGAGATAAAGTAACTCTAGTTAGGAAAAATTACTTGCAAATGTCTTCACAACAACCATTTTTCTAGTGGTAATGATAGCATCAGTAAATTCTTGAACAAAAGGTGGTTTATGATTGTGTTGCTAGTATTGGAATTTTTGATGGAGATGGAATTTCAGCTTTGGATGTAGATGAGGAAGATGAAATTGGGAATTTTTCGAAGTAGATGTAGATGTATATGAGAAAATATTAGATATTCCCAAGGTGATGCACCTTCGGGAGAAACCTAAAAATCAGCTCCGGTACCATGAAAAGCAAATTTAATATGGAAGGAACAATTGAATTGATGAGAAGAAAATTGAATTGTAAATGTGTAAGTATATGTAATTACAAGAAGGTTTAAACCTTTATATAGAGAATACAAATGAGAAATCACCCTAACTTTCTCCTCAAGTTACTACCCAATTATCTTCATAATTATCCCTATAAAAATCTCCAATAAATATCACCATGATTATCTCATTGCCATAAATAGCACCATGAATATTTTCTTAACGTAATTAGCACCCTGATTAATGATCTCGAATATCTTTTTAACATAATCAACACCATGATTGATTATTTCCTTAATATAGAGGACCCATCATCGAGAGACGTCCCTAGATTTAAAATGTAAGGATATCCGCAGTAGCCATTGGATTATCATCCAATGGTTAAATCCCATGTGTTTATATAAAAAAAATTTAATTAATTAATTCTTATAAATAAAAGATATACATATATCAAATACATGTCTTAATTTAAATAAAAATCAAAATTTTAAAATATGTTTATCCTAATCACATGCAGCCCAAATCATAACGGAATTACTATAATATATGGTTAAGATAAACAAATTTGATAATATTTGGATATATTCCAAGATTGCCCTATGAGTACGAGATCTCTAGACCATCTAAAATAAACAAATCTCATGATTAGACAAGAGCACATATCTCAAGGAGATCCAAAATATTTCAAACTCAAGATCGACCCATGATGACGGATCTCAAGGCGATCTAAAAATACATAAAATCTCAAGATTAGTGAGAACATAGATCTCAAGGCGATCTAAAATACACAAATCTCAAGATCAACCAAGAACATAGATCTCAAAGCGATCTAGAATATTCAAATCTCAAGATCAGCCAAGAGCACAGATCTTAAGGTGGTCTAAAATACATAAATCTCAAGATTAGTTGATAGCACTGATCTCAAGGAGACCTAAAATACACAAATCTTAAGATCAACCAAGAACACAGATCTCAAGGTGATCTAAAATACACAAATCTCAAGATTAACCAAGAACACAAATCTCAAGGCGATCTAACACAAATCTCAAGAGCAGCCAAGAGCACATATATTGAGGTGGTCCAAAATATTCAAATCTCAAGATCAACCAAAATCACAGGCGGTCTAAAATACATAAATCTCGTAATCATCTAAAAGCATAGATGTCAAAGCTACCTAATTTCCCAAATCCCAAGATTTACTTACGAATACAAATCACGCGGCAAATAAAAGAAATAATAATTATAATAAATAAATAAATAATAAAAATAAAATCACTTGAAGGAGTGGGAGGAAACAACTGGATAAAGATAATACAAATATATATACATATTACTAAATAATAATAATAATAATAATAATAATAATAAAATATGTTCATTGTGGTTACCTCGCTACCACTGTTGCCACCATTATCGCCCGCCACACGTTATTGTTACCGAAGAAAGTCGCTTGGGACAATGATGGTATGAGAATCACACTGTTGAGGGGGGCAGTATCTACCCGTTACTCTAGCTCGTCAAAGAAGGCTGCATGGAGGGTTAGGAGAATGCGTCACAAGTCATCGGACGGACTCCTGTCGTGAGACGTCAAGTGCATCAATCGAATGGTCCAGGCCGGTGTTTGCTTTCCCTTCACGAAGGTCCTCAAGGATGCCCCCATGAAGGTTCAAGCCACAGTTGCCGGGCAGTCACAGAGCTCGCTAGCAATTACCCTAATTCGGAGGACGTCTTTGCACATAATAATGTCATACAGTTTTTCGTTGGTCATCTCGCCTTCGAGACCTTGCAAGGGCACAACAAGTACATGCTCCAGTCAAAGGTGAACTCCATCCACTCCACCGTGCTTGCCAATAAGGACATCAGCAGCAATGGGAAACCACCTCACATTAATTCTTGATGACTTGTTTGAGAGTGGGAATCATGGCCACCTGATAGCTCAGCCGACAATGGCAGCGAAGCCCTTGAGATCTAACAATGGCTCCCTTTTCGGAGCGAGCATCAAAGGAAGGGAATATAAGGACCCAACTACAAAGAAAAATTATATGGAAGCCATTGCCGCTAGAGCCCTCTCATAGCTGGCTAAAGGCATCCTTGCCATCTCTAAGAGCATCACCGAATCAAAAACCCTTCTTTGCTTCATAGTCCACAACCACCGTAGCAAAGACGCGTGGTAAGCCAACTACTAAGAATATATCATTCTCTCCGAGAAACCATAGCACGATGAGCTCCTCATTCCAAGCATTGTAGCACTCAAATGCCTATCAAGAACGTTTAGAATAATGGAGACAAGGATCATCTGGCCATTGGTGGGCTTCCCAGACAACAGAGAAGAGGTGGTGATTAAAGTGGCGGCAGTAGTGCTATCCAAATTCACATTTACTGAGAACTATCCCCACCATGATCACTCCAAGGCCATCCTCAAGGCTAGAGGAACAAAGCACCTCATTCAGCATGCGTAATTTGGAGAGCAAGGTGTTCAAATGGGGGCACTCTTCTTGCTCTGCTACATTGCACTCCATGTGCCGAACATCGAGGAACTCGCTTAGGCAGAGTTGCTCACCATACTGGAATGGGCTTTCAAGCAGCTGTGCATGGTGCAAGATCGAAAGGTGGAGAAGCTCCTGCATAAATCCAAGGGAAGGTTGGAGGAGGTTCCAGAGGATTATATTGATTGTATTATACTTCAAAACTATTGGAGAGGATCAGAGAAAAAACAAAACACATGCCCATACTCTATGAAGAAGAACAATATTTTTGAAGCGGTAACAAACTCCCGTCTTTTATGTCTTCTTATCATTGATATTAATAACTGAATTCAAACCACATTCTTTATCCACTAAGAAACTAAACAGATTCAAACCAACAAACTTGTCCAAACATAATCCTAAATGCAAATGCAATTTAAAAAATAACAAGGGTCATAACTGCCAACATAAATGCAATAATGTCTAAATGCAGTATATAAATAACATAGTGTCCTAAATCCAATAACAAGATTAATTCAAAAAACACCATTCAATTTTTTGTAACTTTGTAGTTTTCCAAATTGTTTGTGTATATATAATAAAATATCATTTATATATATCACTCTTGCACTTCCAGACTAATGTCTATGCAATCATTGGATATGTTTTTTTATATTGTTTCTGGAATCATGCAATCAAGAAGAAGATTGAACTTGGTAAGTATAGGTGATCTACTTCAGAATGAATGCCCTATCTACCGCAGCAACATTGCTAGATTGGCGGTAGTGAAGACTAAGGTCGAAGATGAAAGCAACAAGGGTGCACCATCAAAAATAAGAAGGTTAAGACGGTCTTGCAATAGCGAGGGAAGCAGCAGTTTCAAGGGCCTCACGGCCTTCTGTTCTTTTGAAAAAATAAGTGGCTGTGGTTCAGGACAGAGAGCGAGTATTAGTGAAATCATGGGCTATCCTTAATATTCAATATTTGTTTATTAAATATTGATTAAGAGATTTTGTGCATTATAATAAACAAATCAAATCTGCAAAAAGAATTTGTACAAAGAAACCAAAGGGATGAAGAGAAGAGAAAATTAGGGGTTTTCTATTGTAGAGGGAGAAAAGATAATAATTAATACAAAATAAAGAGTATATAAAGTCAAACTAAAAATAAATATAAAAAGACTAACCCATATAAAATTAGATAATTAATAAATAAACCCAATACGCTAACATCCCTGCTTAAACTCATAATGCATTAACAGAAAGCATCGAGAGTTTACTAACTAAAAATCGAAAGCATGGAGTGGAATGCACCTTGGTGAACAAGTCTGTAAGCTGCATGGAAGTAGAAATAATAGGTAATGTGATGGTGCCACTTTGATAATGAAGAGTGAAATGACAATCTATCTCCATATGTTTGGTACGCTCATGAAAAACAAAGTTACATGTAATCTGAATAGCACTAGTATTGTCACAATACATAGGAGTGGGGTTTGAAAGAGAAACACCCATATCTGCAAGTAGCCAATGCAACCAAACAATTTTAGCTATAGTGGATGCCACTGCACAGTATTCTGCTTTAGTAGATGAGCGAGAGACAATAGTTTGTATTTTTCTCTTCCAAGAGATAAGAGAATCACCCAAAAATATACAGAAACCTATAGTAGACTTGCGATCAGAAGAATCACCATCCCAATCTGCATGCGAGTAGGCTTGTAGCTCTAAAGTAGATGTGGAAGGATAAAGTAGACTTTGAAATTGTGTTCCTCGAAGATACCGAAGAATACGAAGCACAACAATATAATGGAAATTGGCTAACAATATGAACTACATAAGCAATATCAGGCCTAGTGATAGTGAGATACACTATACAACCTACCAAAATACCCATCTTATATAAAGCAGATAGTTCTTCAATCATTGACTCTCACTATAACTAAGAAAAACACAGAGAGTAGAATGAGAAGTAAGTTTACTACGTTCAACATGAGGTCGAAGAAAAAGACAAGTAGAACAAAAAACCCTCAACACAGAGTAATCGGGAGCATGACAATATAATTGTTTCAAGGATGACAAACTTGAAGTGATGGAAGAGGGAATTCTATTGATTAAATGTATAACAGTAAGGATGGCTTCTCCCCAAAATTTCCTAGGAACATTGGTGGACAATAAGAGAGCATGTAGTTTCAACAATATGTCTGTGTTTTCTTTCTGCAACACCATTTTGTTATAGGGTATCAGTACAAGAGGTTTGATGAAAAGTTCCATCCGAAGCAAGCAATTCAGAAAATCTATTAGAGGTATACATTCACCACCTAAATAACATTGAAAACATTTGATAACAACATTATGTTGGGTTTTGATAAAAGTACAGAATAAATGGTGATCCACCTTTTGTAGGGATAACATAATATCATCAATGGTGATCCCAACAATAATGAGAATAATCATTAATGAAAGAAACATAACATCATGATCCACCTTATGTAGGGATAGATGAAAGTCCCCACACATCAGAATGAATTAAATCAAATGGTGCACGAGAAACAGAAACACTTTTAGAAAAAGGAAAGAAGAAAATTTAGCTAATTTGCAACTACAACAGTCTGAAATATCAGAGTTTTCAATTTTCCTAGGTCACTCATAGAAGCGAGGTACTTCAAATGAGAAGTAGAAACATGTCTAAGGCTAGAATGCCATAAGTAAAAACTAGAAGAAGAAGAACTTAAACAAAAGGAAGACAAATCAATAGTAGAAGCTGCAACATCAGGAACTCTCATCTCATCTAAAATGTACAATCCCCTCTGCCTACAGCCTATCTCAATCTGCTTCTTGGAAAGAAAATCCTGCACAGAGTAAGAAGAAGAAGTAAATAAAAATAAGAAACCTGAATCACATAATTGATCAATAGAGACAAGATTCAAGGAAAAATTAGGGATATGATAAACATCTAAAAGAGACAAGTTAGGCTTGCAAATTGAACCAACACCTGCTAATGGCAAAGGAGTGCCATTACCGGCCATGACAGACACACAAGAAGGAGAATTTATAGATATAAAAGAATTAAAATTAGGTCACATACGATGTGAAGCTCCAAAATCAAGGATCTATATATGAGAAGATATACCTGATCTGTTACTAGAAGACAAACCTATATTAGAATGGGCTGCCAAGACTTGTAGCTGGGAAGCAAGAAACTTATAAAACTACTCAGTGAGGTCGGCAGCTATAGTATTGAAAGTTTGGGTGCTTCCTGAATCTATAGGTGGAACAACTACTACCATATTGGGTGATGAAGGTCTAAAACATTGTTGTTGTGACTAATTATGAAATTTATAAGAGGTAGATTGCTTTGTTTGTTATGTTCCGTTTAGTAGCTTCAACACTGTGCTTTCCAATGACCCTTTTGCTTGCAAAAAATACACTCATCATATCTGATTTTTGTTTGAGGCTTGCTTTGGTTATTGGAAGGAAGCCTAGGAGGGACTACAAACACTGATGAATAAGGAGAAGAAAGAATTCCTTTATCAACTCGTGACTTCAAGCGGATCTCTTCAGCCAATAATTCATTTACAACAGAGTCAACAGACGGAAGTGGATTGTGATGCAAAATAGTGCCACAAAGATCTTCAAAATCATCTCGAAGAGCCATTAGTGACTGGACCAAACGTTGCTCTTCACAACAAGTAATATATGGTGCAAATTTTCGCAACTGCGTTGACTCTATCAAAGCTAGTTGATCCCAAAGATTAGACATTGTAGAATAAAACTCTTGAATACTCATATTATTCTGTTGAAGAGCATGGATATCTATCGCTAATTGGTATTGCTTTGGAAAATTAGACTGAGTATACAATCTTTCTAAATGGTCCCAGACCTCTTTGGTTGTCTCATACTTTGCAAGTTGGATGCCTATTGATTGCAGTGCAAAATTGTTTATCCAAATGATGTTCTTTGAATTACAAGCATCCCAAATATCTATATGATCTGCATAATTCTCATCCCCAACATTTGTAGGTTTAGCAAAAGTGCCAGAAACATATCCCCATATAAGTTTTCCTTTCAAAAGATTTCTCATCACGTAACTCCAATATGAATAATTCTGCCTATTCAATTGCATACTAATTGACTGAAGTGAATCATCTTTTTCACCAGTCATTGCAACAATACACCAAATATGCCAGCCAATCAAGTAGACAAGTAGAGATAGGAAATAAATTACCAATCAAATAAAGAAACGGAATCCAAAGGAAGACGAATCGATTGATGTAAAGGCAAACCAGGCTATGTAAATGCAAATCAAATTGATGAGAATCTCGTGAGATCCGCGAAAGTTGTACAATGGATTAATTTCTTTGTTATTATGATAAAACAAATCAAATCTATAAAAAAATAATTTGTGCAAAGAAACCAAAGGTAAGAAAAGAAGAGAAATTAGGGTTTTTCTATTGCAGAGGGAGAAAAGGTAATAATGAATACAAAATAAAGAGTATATAAAGTCAAACTAAACATAAATATAAAAAGATTATAATACACAAATAAAATTAGACAATTAATAAATAAACCCAATACGCTAACACATCATTGGTTGTGTTTTGAGTTTGGGATTGCAAGAGCATTAGGGGAAAAAATAGCAGACAACCATTTGAAGACCTACCTTATCTTTGTAAACAACCTAGTTCATGTATAGTGTGGTGTATCAAATTTTTTAATATTTTATGTAACGTAATGTAGTGTATCTTTTATCGGAAGATATTTATATAGATAGTATATATACATATAAAATATATAGCATACCCATTTTCACATTTTCCATGTAATTAAATTAAACATTATTTGATAAGTTTGGGAAATAGTATACAATCATAAGTTATAGTCTAATATATACATTATTATTCATAATTCATGAATTATCTAATAACATTTAAAATTTATAAATATTATGAATCTTATCCAAGTTTGATCTAGATAAATACATTTAAATTACATTATTTTTAATTTAAAAATTGTTATTGAAATTAACTTCAAATCTAAATTTTATGACATCCTGAAGAAGATAAGCTTTGTAAATGAGAAAAAGAAAACGAATAAAAAAAATTAAAAATCTAGAAATGAAAATTTAAATACTAATAGAGGGTCTGAGACTCTACAAAATATCTTCTTTAGGGTTTCTCCATAAAAAAGCTTCTTAAATTATTTTTTTTCTTGCCATTAAAACTTTGCAAAAAGAAAGATATATCTGAAGTAAGAAATCTCTTGATAGAGTAGTGACTTTTTGAATTTTTAAGTTTAAAATATCACCCTCCAGTACGATACACTATAGTTTGATCATACGATAAATTATGAAGATTTAAATTATATCGATACATCCACTGATAGTATCAAAATCTTTCTTTTTTTTAGATACATATTGTGCGATATGTATCCTATGATATTAACAACTATGTGTGAATGATAGTGTTGATTTCATAATGCAGTTAAAACAAAAACAAAAAAACAAAAAAAGGCGGCTTCCGTTGGATATCATGTGAGCTTTGAAAAAATTGAATATGGGGCCTCCTCCATTGTTTTGTATTTCTGCATGGCTCCTGTCTTAGTCTATTTGACCCCTTCACATTGTGGGACCTGTTTAGCTTTGTCATGGTACCGCACAAGTTTAAGCAAGGTGCTAAGGCCATCAATGGAGATGCTTGATTGATTGTAAACGGATAGCAAAAAAAGTGGTAGATCTTGGCTTCATTCTCCTTGAGTCAATCGTTGAAGTGAAGGATTTGTACCATATGCCATCATCCATAAATAGAAGCTCTTTCCACATATATGTGCGGCAGAGATCAGAGATTAAAACAAACAAACAGAGACAAATAAACACAGAAAATAAATCACAAGTTTCTTTTGATCTGGCCCATTCTTTATTAATAGCTTTGCTTAACATTGAATTCTATGAAAACAAAAACAATGACAAGATATTATTATGTATAAAAAAATGTTCACTCTGAAACTACGACAAAGTTTAAAAATATATACAAATTTTAAAGCGGTGACGAGATACATTTCTCAAGACGGTAACAAGGCATGCAATGTGGTGATGAGGCACAAACAACAATACATGATATATATATATATATATTATATTTTCACATATAAATGATGTGATAAAAAAATTATATAAATATATATATAATAAATAAAGAAAAAAATAAATAATGAAGTCTATAATTCACAATATTTTTGTATTTACTTGTACTCGAGCTCTTAATCGGAAATTCTTAAGATTTTAGTACGGGATAATTAATAATAGAGGTTTGCCTCTATAAAGAATGAAAGAGTCCATCAAAAAGATAATAAATAAAACAAATAACATTTGTAATTCAATATATCGCCAGATGTCTCTTCACCGACATGATACCAAGGTGCGCATTTTCGATTTCACATAATTCATAAACATTACGAAGTAGTATCAAATATCATTACACAGTAATGCACAATGATCATAAACAATAAAGCTACAGATGATCTATATAAATAATAGCTACTGGATCATCATCCAAGTACTATAAATAAACATTCATATTAAAAAGTACTCTACTTAGCTCCTTTGATGACTTGAACCCTATATTATATGTATATAAAATAAATAAAACATTTACAAGGGGTTTTATGCAAGCAATATTCTATATAAGCAATACCAGAGCAACAAAGCACCCTTGCCACCCACTCATCTCATCAACACAATCAACTCCCCTTCAATGGCCTCCTCCTCCGCCCAATCCCCCAAACCCCATCACATTGTCGCCATGCCCTTCCCCGGCCGCGGCCTCATCAACCCTCTCCTCAACCTCTCCTGCCATCTCTCCACTCACGGCCTTCTCGTCACCGTCGTCCTCACCGAAGAATGGCTCGGCCTCCTCTCCACTTCCCCCACCCCACCTCACCCTGTTGTCCAGTTCCGATCCATCCCCAATGTCATCCCCTCCGAGCACGGCCGCGCCGCCGACTACAACGGCTTCCTCAATGCCGTCAACAGTAAGCTCGAGGAATTCTTTGAGCGTCTCCTCGAGGATCTCGATCCGCCACCGGCAGGGACGAAACCAGGACTTGATGGTAGAGGGGACTGAAGCCTAAAGGCAAAACAAAAAAATAAAAAATAAAAAAATAATCTAACAAAAATAATTATTTTTAAATGAAGAATAATGTGCTAATATAACCAAAAATTTGAATATATATATTAAAAAAATATATAAAAGTATAATTTAAAAATTTTTGTTATTCTCGATAGAAAATATATGAGATTTTAAATAATTCAACTAATAAGAATACATCTCAAGTTTGTATTTTTTTTTTTTTAAAATATGGTAAAATTTAAAAAGTATTGTTTAAAAAGTATTTTCTCGGCACCGAGGAGGGCTTCGACTGCTAGCCCCCTGGTTACGCTCTGGCCACCCGATGGCAATCCTCGCGGATACCCACTTGTTATCGATGGTCTCCGTCGGCGAGCGCCGGAGGCTGCCAGTTTACTCGCTTTGGACTATGCCAGCGGCGTTCTTCTCTCTGTTCTATGGATTCGAGGACATCTTCGGTGGTGACTGCACCATGGCTTCTAAAGGTAAACTCTCTTTTTTATTTATATTTATTATTATTAATTTATTGGATTCTTTTCAATATAATTTTTTAATTATTAAAATAATTCAATGCAAAATTTATTTATTAACATTGGTTTCAAAATATCACATATTGGTTTTTTTTCATACACCTTATTTTTTTAGAAATCATAAAAAGAAAATATTTGTATCTTTATTAAATATTTTTTTAATTTTTTTAATTTTTAAAAAATTTTAATTTTTTATACAGCATTTATTTTGAAAAAAAAATTCTTATTATTATTGCCCGTGAGAGATAAACACAATCGATAATATTAATAATAATATTCGCACTTGAGGTATAATTGTCATAGATGATTTTAATAATAATGTTTGAAATTTAACTAAGTATATTGTTATTCAAACTTTTAAAAACAATAAACTTAATTTAAATTTTGAAAAAATGTTTATTGATTCTCTTATTATTAACCCATTTAATAATTCTCCAACTTATTTGAAAACTTTTATCAAAAGTTCATATCTACATCAAAGTTTCAACAAATTTTGAAATTGTCAATATTTTTTGAATTATAATTTGCTTTTAAAATTTTAGTACGTATTAATAATAATTTGTATTTGATTAGTATTGGATGAATCAAATTTAATCTTTTTTTATCTATATTTAAAGTTTAGCATAATATTAAAGATTACGAAAATGTCATATTAGTTTTTCCATATTATGAAAATAATTTTAGCTATTCATTCACATATTTATATAGTTATATATATAATATATTGTTAGCTGTTAGCATAAATTATTATTATTATTTTTTTTAATGTTCTTCAAAGTTAATTAATGTCCAAATAATTTTAGCATAAATAATAATAATAATTATTATTATTATTATTATTATTATTATTATTATTATTATTATTGTAAGTAGTTGGATTTTATGTTATTCTATTTTATTTCCTTAGCTTAAATTCTAATGTCCAACACAATCTATATATATATATATATATCTAATATATTAAAGTAGGAAAGTCTTATACCATGTGTCAAGCTCTCATTAAAAGTTTTTTGCCAAAATCATATAATATTAAAACAATATTTAAATATTTATAATTATCTTTAATTTTGTACCAAAACTTTAAAAACAAATTTAATTTCCAAAAAAATTATAATTCAAAAAGGTATTGATAATTTCAAAAATTGATGAAATTTTGATATAAAAATATCGTTAAAATATAAACTTCAATTAATTATAGAGAGTCAACAACATGAAAATTATCCTCTGATCTTCATCTTCTTGTTAAAATTTAAAAAAAACTGAATAATAATAATAATAATAATAAGTATTTTTTATGATAATTTTAAAAAATTTAAAATTAATTATAAAAATAACAAATTTAAATTATAACAATAATGATAACATATTACAAATAAAATAATATTAATAAATAATACATTTATTTAATTATATATTCACTCTATAAGGAGCATAAAAGACATTTCATACATATTTTCTTCTTTTTACTTTTCCAATTCCCAATGAATTACTCTCTCATACATTCCAACCAAACACAATTTTTCTTTCATTTTTAATCCATTCCCCCTTATTCTCATTCCTATCTTATTCATCTTCAATTCCATTGCTTGCAAACAAACAGCCCCTTAGACACTATAAAACATCTCATTGGTCCGCTGTAACTCCTAGAGATATAGAGCAATAAATGCTCTCTAATACAACCTTAAAGTTCACATAACACCAAAACAATACCTTAGTACACACCCATCCTTGTACATGAACATGACCCAATGCCGATCTCCATGCTTCATCTCATTGTCATCTCCCGCTTCCGGTGAGCCCTGACCATGTTGTCAATTAGTGGTGTCAAACGGACCGGCCCGGCCCGGGCCCTGCACCATGCCCTAGCATACTCGGGCCCGGCATGCCCATCTAAAAAACTCGGGCTCCCCAGTCGTGCCCTGATTATATTATATTTATATTTTTATTTTAAACCCTCAAAATTATAAAAATACTCTAAAATTGCTAAAAAAATATAAAAAAATATCCTAAAAATTCAAAGAAACATAGCTAAAGGCCTATTGACTAAAAAACAAAAAAATATCGAAATTTTTTTAAAAAAAGACTGACGTTTGGGCGTCGTGCAGCTGGCCCGAGCGGACTGCAAACCCCTAGCCCGACGGTCGGGGTTTTGGGCGTGCTAGGGCACGGCCCAACTCGTGCTCGGGTCGTCGTTTGGGCCCGGCCAAGCATGGCCGCTTTGACACCACTCATCATCAATCATACTTCAACAAAAGTTGTCCAGGAGAAAAACTAATATCTTACTATTTTTTTTAAAAAATCCACTCATCAACTAGTGATGACATGACTTGATTGATGGATCTGTGGAACAAAGAATATTATCAATGATTATAGCCTTCATACAATGGCACAAGACAAGAGTTGGGCAAAATTGCATGATAAAATGAAAATTTCTCAAAGTTTGGGTTCCGGTCAATTATGTAATATATATATATATATATATCCTTTTGGGTAATTATGAGGTATTTTGGGTTAAGAGCCATTTTTCAAAGGATCAATTAATTAATTAATTAATTAATTAATTAATTAATATCATTCATAAATGACATAATTAACTTAAAAAGCTAACAATTTACACCACTTGGGTATGGTGCTCATTTTGGGAAGATCATATTCTTAAATTATTACTTTCCATATTTGTGCATGTGCCTAGTTTCTCTTAAATGGGGGTTGGAGGCACTTGTTTGTTATTTGTAAAAAAAAACAATAATTATAATAATTAACTTCAAAGATATAATTGTAGGCGTGGGGATTTGAGATATATAGGGTTGATTGTTTGAAATTATTTTGAAGGAAAATTTTTCATCTACTAAATTTGACTTATCTAATAAGATAATAATTTAAAAAATAATTTGCTTTTATAATTATTGGTAAAAGTTTGTAAATATTAGCAATCCAGTTTATATTTCAAGCTATAAAGATATTTATTCCTCCTCTATCAATTGGACAAGCCATAACCCTCAACCATTATTATCACATTGTGGGAGTGAGGTGAATGGTCTCAACCTTTCACTCTAAAGAGAAATGAATTATGGTTCATCTTGACACCCTCCATGAACTTTCTACCCACACTTGTTCAAAGTCATTGTTTTACAAATTACTCACCTTAACATGATATCTAAATTATCTTTTCGAAATTTTGAAGAACAAAGAAGATGTAGGTATATATAAAAGTTTAAGGAATGATCATTATCTCAAGTGTTATGTGTGGAATATTAATAGAGTATACATGAAAATTTTATTTTAGTCTTGAAAAACAAAAAGAGTTCTTTTACAATAGCGATTGTTTGGATTCAACATTGTAGGACATTGTAGGATGAATGCCCTTGATTTACTGAAAGTGATTTACATAAGAATCAGATAAGAAAACACGCAGCCTTAAGAAGAGGGTATTCACTCTTATCTCTTAACCCTAGAATCCTCACCAATTGAGAATATATATACAGATATATATTATACTATATGTTTACAATTGGGCTTAAAGTTGGTTGTAGAGAATTGGGCCTAAGATTGGCCTAATGTATTCTTAACAGCGATCAATAGTAGTTACTGTCTTCATAGTTTAGGGGTCGCACTTGCAATTTCTTCTCAGTCTAAAGACCAAAATGAACCTGTTTTGCATTCAAGAACAAAATAGACCATAGAAGTATAGTTTAATGACAAAAAATGCACTTTTACCTAGCAGAATGCTCTATGTATTTGCAGAAATAGACAAGAAATTGGAGCAACATGTCAACAGTCTAAATTTAGGTGATGTGAGTGCCAACGACCTTCGGGTCTATTGGTACACGGGTTGTCGATAGAGCTCTCACCAAGTGATGAGAGTTTGATTCTCGGCTGAGGGCACATTTCTGTGAGTTGTGAGTAGTGATTGTGTATGAGTGGTTCCTGCGCCCACATGAGCGCGGCCCTGTCCCCACTTGTTCCACCGAGACTTGTGCACATCCCTGGGGTCTCTAGTGGGTTCGCCCCGCTCCTCTTCCCAAAAAAAAATAATAAAAATAAAAATAAATAAAGAAGTGGGTCTTAGACATTCTCTTTTGGGCAAGAGGAGCAAAAGGAGTCGTCTTCGCTTCAATATATGAGTTGGAGCCACACATCATAGACTCATTGAAATCAAAGCTCTCATGTCCTGTGTACACTGTTGGTCCTTGCATCCCTTACTTGACACTTAAAGATAAGCCTTGCAATTCGGATTACATGCAATGGCTCGACTCTCAACCTATCAACTCTGTGCTCAACTTATCTTTAGGAAGCTTCTTGTCGGTCTCCGTTGCACAAATGGATGAGATTGTAACCGGGCTTCATGAAAGCGGCATTCGTTTTTTAATGGTTGCACGAGGCGACACTTCGCGTGTGCAAGCAAAGATGGGTAGCACAGGACTTGTTGTGCAATGGTGTGATCAGTTGAAGGTTCTGTGCCATCCTTCTATCGGCGGTTTTTTCACACATTGTGGTTGGAACTTGACTTTAGAATGATTGTTTGCCGGTAAGCCAATGCTCACATTTCCTTTGTTTTTGGACCAACCCCTTAATTGCAAGCTTATTGTGAATGTATGGAAGGTTGGTTTGAATGTGAAGGAAGAGATCGGAGACGGGTGTTTGGTTGGAGGAAAAGTGATTGCTAAGTTTGTAAAGAGGTTGATGGATGTGGAGGGGATGGAGGGTAAGGAGATGAGGAAAAAAGCTGTTGGACTTAGAGAAATAGTTCATAGAGCTGTTGAAGAGGGTGGTTCTTCTTATTGTGGTATTAGTGCCTTTGTTGCAGATGTTTCTGCCAGTTTTTGATTTTTCATGAATTTTGAGAGTTTGTTTTGGCTCTTTTTCATTGTTTGTCATGAAAATAATTGATGCACTTAATGTATTTCCACGTATTGTTGTAAATTTCTGTTTGTCTTTAAGTTAGGACCTATGGTCCTTATGTTTGTTTGACAGTGTTTATTGTTTGTTGTTTGTTTTTAATAAAATGTTCAGTATGGCTTCAGTTTATGTGAAAGAAATAGGTTTTGTAAATAAAATGTGGACAAGCTAGATTAATCTTGACCTTTTATATGAAAAAATAGTTTATTCTAAGAAAATGTGGATAAACCAGGGTTAAATCTTGACCATTGAATTTGGAGAAGAATGAAGGTTAAAAATGATTTATTTTCTATTTTTAATATTACATTTTTTTTTATAAGCTCGGGTAAATTTTTGAGGTCACTGTGTTATGGCCGATTTTCATTTTAATTATTGTGTTTCAATTTATATTTTTTTAGTGATCATGTATTGATTCTTTTGACCTGGAGGTCACTCATGGATTTCAGGCTAATTTTGACTGACGTGGCAGCCGGAGATGCCATGTCACATTATATAAAAGTTTCTTCGCAGTCCAACTGGATGGACACATCAGCCCCATGTCCTCTACAACTGAGATGGAATGATCTTTAAAATAGTGTGACGTGGCATCTCCCGCTACCACGTCAATCAAAATTGACTGGAAATCCATGAGTTACCGCCAAGTGAAAAGAAATCAACATGATGACCAAAAAAATACAAATTGAAACACAGTGATGAAAATAAAAATCGCCATCACACGATGACCTCCTCAAAAATTTACCCGATAAGCTTTATATAATAATTTTATAAAAATTTTATTTTATTTTCTCCATCTCTGATGAATTTTTGGTAGTTGGTTCATTTTTTTTCTTTTCTTATCGTCTCTATACCACTAGTTCCTTTTTTTTTCCTTGTCGTTGATGTCAGTAAATTTATTATGATTTCTCCCAATTAAATATATGTGGTTTATCTATTTTTATAAAATATATATTATTTAAATAATTAATTTCTAAAAATTATTGTTGATAAATAATTAATATTATTTTGAAAGATAAATTTTTATCTCAAAATCTTTAATTTTTATTAATATTAATTAAGTTAAATTGTATTTAGCCAAAGCTAAAATTTCCATCAAATTCAATATTTTTTAAAAAAACTAAAACTCTTTTTACTTGAGGCTTTGCAGAAAATTGTTTTTTTTTTGTCAATTTTTTTTATTTTTAATAAAATTGATAAACTATCATTTACATTATTCGCTATTAAAGAGGGATTGGGACTTTATTAACTCGAGCTCCAGTGCATGCCAATAGTTAATCTTGGATATCAATATTTTGTTCATCTAAAATTATTCCTGTGCAATACGCATACGTTTAATGCATAATAAATAAATAAATAAATAGCTAAATAAACACATAATTAAAGAAAATAACAAAAATCAACGGCGTTCTTCTCTGGACGGGTCACAAATCCTATGCTCCTATAATAGATCCGTTACCTTTATCGGATTCGGGTCAAGCCCGCCACCAATGGAGTCTACCAGTTTATCAATAAAGGATTGAAGGGCAAAACAATGATTTAAATGATGGAGGAGCTCCAAAATGCAACCCAGTGACAAGCCCAGAATCTTCTCTTCTCTGTCTCCCTCTCTCATGCTCGCATTCCCTCAAACCCTCGATGATATGGAGAAACTCACAAAAACATAGGGAAAGAGATAAGAGAAAGAGAAGGAGAACACAAGATGGTCAAGAAGAGCAAGAAAACTCCAATTTATTCACTAAACTTTACATTCGAAACCATTCACCTCTTATACACAAGCCAACAATTTATATTATTTCTCATACGAGCGCCCCACCTACTTAAAATGACCCTATGGCCCAAATTCGATCTTTAACATTGAATCAGATTACACTATCTTACATCAGTAATTACATCCAATACCATGATGCCACATTAGCAAGCCCTCATCCTACTCAGCATAACTACCGATTAACTTTCAATTCCCATTCAAAAACTTCGAAGTATTTGAATGGGAATTGAAAGTTATTACAACAACTTCAATTGCTCTTCTTCCCAATCTTCATAACAACTTTAACAGTAATCCCAGCTTCTACAGCTCATTGGAACACCACCGAATTACCAAAACACTTCATATCATTACTCCTCATTTTCAAACTCCCTTGTCCTTAAGGGAAATTCAGGAAATCATAGTTGCAAATCTTCTGCAACTCCCAAGTTGCATCTGTTGGAGAAGAATTCATCCAAGGTATATGCCATTGAGTTGCAGCCACATTACCTCACTTCACAGATCTTTGCATCAATATTGCTAAAGATTTTAATCAAGCTGTTGGAAGGGCTCGCTGAAGGAGGCAAAGCTATAGCTTCTTATTCTATTGTCAAAGCAGCTTTTAACAAAGACACATGAAATACTTCTTTTTGTTCCTGATGACTTCTTCATTAACACTGCAACCTCCAACATCATCCAAGCTCTTTCCAACACTCTCATTCGCTTCCCTACTCTATTCGGCTACCTTGACACCTCCAACCCTTCAAAACCATTCATCTTCATCAATACTCCCACCCTCGGCATTTATTTTATCCGGACATAATCAACCTTATCAACCCTCCATTCCCTTTCTCCTTTCCATCCATCTCCAAGTTTCCAACTCCTCCATCCTTCCTTACAAAAACCCCAAAAATTTCTCCAAGTTCAATTGACTAGTTTTGCTTGCGGTGGCCTTGCTATCGGCCTCACCACCTACCCTCATGTCCATGACGGCCATCCAGTTAGTTTTTTCAATGCATTGAGGCAGAATGCGTTGTGCTTGTTACACCAAATGCAATAATAAAATAATAATAATAATAATAATAATAATAATAATAATAAACAAAAGGAAAAATAAAAAGAAAAAAACAATAACACTTGTCTCAGCCGTCAAATTTTATTCCTACTAGACCTACAGTGGGAATACCAAAAACTTAAATTAAACCCAAAGAACAGCAGAACAACTCAAGCAGACAAGGTACCATGCTCGGATATTTTTGATGTCACTGTTTATGCACATATTTCTTCCTATCTCTCATTCCTCTATTGTGCTTGTATAGAGATCTAACATAGTGTTTGGATCGAAAATTAGAAGGGAAATTAAAGGAAAGGAAGGGTTGAATCCTTCTTTGGATAATCATATTTTAGAAAGGGGGGGGGGGTTTCCCATAAACTTTGTTTGGTTAAAGAAAGGAAGGGAAGAGAAAGAATATATAATAAAATAATTTATCAATTGTACTCTTATTATTAAATGAAAATTACTTATTTCTATTTAAACACAAAAGGGGGAAATCTAGTGATATAACAACGTTCAAGGTAATATATATAAATGCCGTGATCTATATCAATAAATGGAGAGAGAAAGATATAAAACATAAGATCAAATCAATGCAAGATATATGGAATTAACAATAAGGATCGAATCAAGAGTAAAAAAAAAGTAATTTGTGCCATATGAACCCTTGATTGCAGTAAAAATAGATTGAAAAAAATGAAAGAAGAAACTTATAAAGCGATATTATGTTTTATCAATTATACTTTTTTTGGTTAAAGAAAGGAACGGGAAGGGAAAGAATATATAATAAAATAATTTATCAATTATACTCTTATTATTAAATGAAAATTACTTATTTCTATTTAAACACAAAAGAGGGAAATCTAGTGATATAACAACGTTCAAGGTAATATAAATGGTGTGATCTATATCAATAAATGGAGAGAGAAAGATATAAAACATAAGATCAAATCAATGCAAGATATATGGAATTAACAATAAGGATCGAATCAAGAGTAAAAAAAAAGTAATTTGTGCCATATGAACCCTTGATTGCAGTAAAAATAGATTGAAAAAGATGAAAGAAGAAACTTATAAAACGATATTATGTAATTAATTTAAAAATTGAGGGTATTAAGGTCTTTTTAAAAATCATAAAAATTTTACGAGCTTCTCCCTCCCTGGTATCCCAAATCGAGGGGCCAGCAAAAGTGAGATTTTGGAGGGTCAAAGTTAACTCTTTTTTTAAAAAAATCTATTCAAACGAGAGAATGGCTCACTGTAACCCTCAGAAATCCTCTCTTTCCTTTACTTTCCCTCGCCAGCTCTTAATCAAACATAAAATAAAAGTTGTTATTTATTGTTGTGATTTTATAAATTATATCAAATAATTTCGTTTTTTTTAATAACTAAAAATTTCTAAATATTTATAAATTGACTTCAAGGTCCATTTAATTTGATATTTAAAACAACTAATGGATTCCTACTTATAATTGCTTCGGAGCTTTGTAAACATCAAATCAATTTTTGATTTTTAAAATAATAAAAGTGCTCATATTCTTTGTTTTCTTAAAATATTTTGTGCTTTATTATTTTAACATATACTTCTTTTTTTATTGTTTTTCTCAATTATTTATTTAAATATTATCTTTTCTTTTCTGTTTATTTTTTTTTTTTTTTATAATATATATCAATTAATTTAGTTTTTTATTATATTTTTTTGGTGTTTCTATACAAATTGTGTGAGTAAAAAAATTTTAAAAACTTATATATTTATATTATATAATAATATCTGTTTTTTTAGAGTATTATATAAAAAAATTTCAATTTCTTTGGATGCCTCCGGAGAGAGCAAAGCCACTCATCTCTCACGTGATTCTGACCTAAGCAATGATCCAATTTTTGTTTTAGTTTTTTAATCAAGTGGGTAAACCAAGGATTCATTAAAATAATTTACAAAGACAATAAAAAAGAAAAATAAAAATCACTCTTTTCTTTTTTTTATCTAAGTCGTCTTCTTCTTCTTCATCTTGTTCTTCTTCAACTTGGTGCTCTCATTCGATTCTTCTTTGTCCTCTTTGTATTTGTACACCTTCTTGAGGCGATTCGTCATTATCTTATTTTTTATTCTCCATCTTGTAGAGACCGCAGAGAAAGCTTTTGAGGTTCTTCATCTTCTCATCTTTTATGGTAAGTAACAGCTGATAACCTTTATAACTTTTTCAAACTCCATGCAGGTGTTTGAGAAAGCTTTTGAGGTTCTTCATCTTCTCATCTTTTATAGAAACCTTTTGTGTCGTGGCATGATACAAAGGAGAAGAATGTGTGCTTTAATTCACCGTATTGAGTTCATGGGAAACAGTAATGGGTGACATATGTGAGCGATGGGCACTGGATAGTTCTCGGGTCAGGGTGAAGTTTGTGACACCTGACTCGTATAAGATGCTTTGTCCAATTAAGTCAAATACTGACTTTCAATGCATGTTTCATATACATCATACTTTCAACAAGACATTCGTTGACATCACCATCGACGACGCGAGTAAGTCAGTGGATGGCAACTTGGCCTCATTTATTCCATCGTAATAACAATGATAACTATTGTCGGTTACCTTTGTTTGTGTGTTACTGTGTAATTAATCAATTACATGTTTATTAAATTGGCTTCATGTGTATTAAAATAGTTTTCTGTGTAGTAAACGTTCATTCTGTGTAATATTATGCTTTACTATATAACATTACCCTTTCTTGGGTAGGTTTCAAGTTTTTTGTGCAATAAACCATGGTATTAATACTGTCTGTGTTATGCATTATCATGCAGGGACGCCTTCTTAACAAGTATGAACGCCGATGTCGAGATATATCTGTCCCAACATCCTTTAGCGGGGCACTCAATATTGTTTCGTCTTCACAAACACTTGATGGATCGACCTTCAAAGTGGGTCAACGCTTTGACAATGCATACTAGTTTAAAGATTGCCTATACACCAACGCCATAAGATAATTTTTTTATTTTACATTTATAAAAAATCATAAACTTCGAGTGATCGTCAAGTGCACTGCTCAAGATTGCGAGTGGCATGTGCATGCATCGAAAGAGGGAAACGTTGACATCTTCCGGGTGAAGATAATAAAAATAATGCACAGTTGCGGTGGAGGCATTGGTACAACAGTGCACCCTAAAGCAAACAAAAAATGGGTCTCTCACAGTGTAATGTAGAAACTCAAGGAGTGGCCATTATATAGAGCTATTGACATTGAGAAAGGTATATTACATGACCATGATGTCCGCCTACCATATTAGCGTGTTTGGATGGGGAAAGAGGTTGCATGGGCCGCCATTTTAGTAACGAGGTTAGTAGCTACAATTTGCTTCTATGGTATGTGGAAAAAGTGGCGGAGATGAATCCCGCTAGTTTTGTAATAGTTGAGAATGACGATGAGAGATTTCAACGGGCTTTCTTATCTTTTCTAGCATGTTTATTGGGGTTCAAGCTAGGGTGCATGCCATTACTTTTTGTTGATGGATCTCATTTGCTTGGGAAGCACGGCGGGATTCTGTTAGGTGCAACTGGCAAAGATGGCAATGATGGTATCTTCCATGTAGCATTTGCTGTCATTGACAACAAAACCTATGATAACTGGACTTGGTTTCTTGCTACTCTCATGGAGGCATTGTACGGTGAAGATGATTACGAGGAAGTTATTACATTCATCTCAGATCATTCGAAGGGTCTTGTTAACGCAGTTGTGCACGTGTTTCCCCTCATCACCGCATGGTTATTGTCTGCGCCATTTGGAGGCCGACTTCATGAAGGCTAACAGCAGGCTTGGGGAATCATTGAAAGAACAATGTTGGGTAGTAATCATGAAAATTGCGTATGCCGGACACATCTAAAGAGTTTGACGATGCAGTCATTGAACTTGCAGTTATATCAGCCGATGCACATGATTGGTTGTTACACAAGTCCGACGTTAATCATTGGTGTAACTATTTATTTAAGGGTATGTGGTGGTGCAAGATGTACTCGAATGTAGTGGAATTTTTAAGTGCCAAGATCAAAGAGACAAGGCATCTACTGGTAATGAGCATGGTCGATTCTATACAATAAGATTAAATCTACAATTCAGTGTTTAATGTGTACTAATCAACATTACTGTGTAACAGCTGTCATTATTGTGTAAAACCTTATGTCTATGTGCACAACTACTTGTTCATGTCCAATATTTTTAAGACATGTTTAGTATCTAACGTTAATGTGTAAAATAATGTTTTTCTATATATTATGTTAAGTTAATGTATGCAATATTACGTATATGTGTAATATTTCCAAAATCTATGTAGTATTTAACATTAACGGGTAAAATCATGAATTGCTATGTATTATTACAAATTCGTGTGTAGTAAATTATGTTTATGTAAAGTACTAACTCTTAACTTGCTTCTCGCATGTCAACGCGCTGGTTTAAACTAATAAACATGCTGACTGAGTGGCCCGAACTATCTGCCATGTGAGATACATATCTTTGCCCTAAGATACACAAGAAGGTTGAACAAATTGTCAAAAACAGTCGGTATTTGCGGGTGGGCCGATCAAGCGATGATTCTTACGAAGTGGTTGACGATCACAATAATGCTGTCAGCCTACGCATCTGAAAGTTCTCCTGCAGGAGATGGGAAGTATATGGACTCCCATGCAAGCATGTAACTGCCGTGATTATGCAAATAGACACAAATGTATCGTCATGCATGTTGACAAATATTTTACATTCGAATCGTATCATCATGCATATACTGAACCAATATACCCAATCCCTAATAGTGAAAAGCCATCCGATGACACCCATCAATTCCAAATGCGGCCACCAATAGCAAACAAAATGACCTGTCCATCCGCAAAGGAAAAGGATCGAGTCACATGCCTTTCGTGTACATAATTTACATTGTGAACGGTGTCACCAAAGTGGACATAATTGACAATCTTGTAATGCAGTCATTACGGACTAGCTATGGAAACTCCTTTATGCAGTTATTTTACCTTTTTTGAAGATTTATACTGTGCAAGTGTAGCTTCACATATAGGGGTACATGTGTCTTCTATGTGTATGCTGTGGAATCATATTTGTTCCTGTTTTATTTTAGTTGCAATTGTGTAGTATATCACTTTCCTGTGTAGTAACATGTGTTTCTGTGTAAAGTTCGATGTTATTGCATAGAAAAACCATTCTAATGTGTAAAAAGATCCATTCCTGTGTAATAATACATATTATTGTGTAGCAATATCATACTAATGTGTAAAATCATACTGAGTTGGATTTCTATTTGCGAAGATGTTTACATGTCAAAGTAAAGATTTTACCCATATGCATGATACATAGTACAAAAGCGTGTAAAGATTTTACCCATATGCATGATATATAGTACAAAAGTGAGAACGCAACGGCAATAAGACGGCAGACAACGGTGGCAATAACGGCGGCAGCAACGTCAGGAAGTAGCCTCAACAACAAGCAGCAGCAACATCGACGGGTAACGTTGGTAGCAATGGCAACAGCGACGACATAGACGGCAACAATTGTGACATCGATGGCAGTAGCAGCAGCAGTGACGGCGACGATAGCAAATTATATATAGATGTTTGGTAGGGAAAGAACAAAAAGACCTTCTTTTTCTTCTTCTACTTTCTTTGTCTTCTTCTTTCTTTCCTTCTTCTTTCTTTTTCTCCGCTCTATGGGTTAGGCTCATTCTCCTCCCTCTTCAATCTTTGCCAGCCTCCTTTTTGAAAGCTTTTACATCGACCTGGGGCAGTTGTGCGTTTGTACTGATCATGGGGGTAATTGTACAGATCATGGGTTAGTTGCATTGATCGTGGTATCCCACGAGAAACACAACCTCACGTACACTTTTTTTTTTTTACTTTTTATTTATTTTATTATTATATTTTATTATATTTTTAAAAAAACTTGTTTTTAGTCACGGCATCCCACGGGATACACAACTCACGTACATTTTTTTTTACTTTTTATTTTATTTTATTATTATATTTTATTATATTCTTCTAAAAAAAATTTTAGTCATGGCATCCCACGGGAACACAACCGCACGTACATTTTTTTTTTACTTTTTATTTTGTTTTATTTTTATATTTTATTATATTCTTTAACAAATCTTTTATTGTTATTTTTTATTATTTTATCATATATATTTTATATTACATTATATATATATATATATATAATTTGTTTATTATTATATTTATCTGATTTTGATTTGATTTTGATTTTTTTATTTTATTATATATATATACATATATATAATTTTTTCTGATAATTTTATTATAATTATTTTTTATATTATTTTTATCTTGATTATTTGATTATTTGATTTTTTAAGAGAAAATTACTATTTACCTCTCATGATTTTAAAAAATTCCTAAAAACCCTCTCCAACTTTCGCACACTCCGGACAGCCCTTCCGTTATAGTTTATATTCCCTTTTTATCCCCTATCTTTCACTTCAAGTAGGTCCATGTTATGAAATTTCATTTTTGCCCTTGCAAATGGTGGGAAAAATACCACCCGATCACATCATGTCCGACTTTTATGCATACAATTTTGCATTTTTTTTTTTGCCTTCCTACATGCTTTTTGTCAAACAAAGTTTAGAAAGCTCATTACATCTTCTTCTTTATTTTCTTCTTCTTCTTCTCCTCATTTGGTTTATTCGATTTGAGTTCTGTCGGTTTCCTGATAAGGTGAGAATTTCTTCGTTGCTCTCACTTTGATCATTCTACGAGAGGGCGTAACAATTTATAAAAATGCAGGGCTATTATGGAGAGTTTTTGTGCTATTGCTAGATACAACTGGGAGGAACGAGTGCTAATGTTCATGGCACTGACTTCTTGGGAATTAGTGTTAACTGAGATATGTGAGCGATAAGGTCTCGATATTTCCCGTGTTAGGGTGAAGTTTATCACACCCGACTGACATAGAACAGTTTGTCTAATAGAAAACGAGGCTAACTTCCAACGTATGTGCCACATGTACTCCATCTTTAAATGCGCTGTAGTCGATCTTATTGTAGAGATAGATGATGTGCCATCGTATCCTACTAAAAACGAGTTCTTATCTTGATGTAGAAGTTAATTATTATTTAATTTTCTCAGTTTCTATTTAACTATATCTAATCTACATTTAAAAACTGTCTTCTTCGCTTAAATTATTCTGTTTCTGTTTAAATATTTATTTTAATGTTTAAATTTTATAGTTATCATTTAAAAATTTTATATTTTTGCTTAAAATCTTGATCGTTTTTGTTTAAACTAAAGTGTTGGCAGAAATTCAGATTTTGGGAGCGCTTCTATTCTACCTCATACCGACCCTGATGGTGTGGCATGCCTTCCTTCCTCGTCAGATCAATCCGAAGTGTTGTCGCTAGATATCGGACAATGTTTTGAAGGCGTTGAACATTTTAGAGACGCAATTCGGAATTTTGACTTCAAATTCCTAAAGAACGAAAAAAACACCAGGTGACTGTGGAATGCGCTGGCGATGGTTGTCAATGGCGCCTTCATGTATCAAAGGAATATAATAAAAATACTTTCAGAATCAAGACAATACACCCGTCATACACTTGCGGTGGTGGAATTGGATTGGCGCCACATCCAAAAGTGTTCAAAAAATGGGTAAGCGCATGAGTGATTCAGAAGCTCAAGGACCGGCCCTTATACAAGGTAATCGACATTCAGAAGGACATGTTGCGGGTACATGGTGTCCACATTCCATACAAGCAGGCTTGGTTGGGAAAAGAGCATGCCCAGGTGGTCCTCGATGGCAGTGACATCTCTAATTATGATTTGTTGGTTTGGTACGTGGATAAGGTGGTTGAGGCAAACCCCGGCAGCATTGCAATCGTGGAAAGAGACAGTAAGCATTTTAAACGTGCATTCTTTTCTTTTAATGCGTGTATTATGGGATTCAAGAATGTTTGCAGGTCGCTGTTGTTTCTCGATAGTACCCACCTCCTTGAAAAGTATCAGGGTACTCTATTGGGTGCCACAGGCAAAGATGGAAACAATGGCTTTTTCCATGTTGTCTTCGGTATTATCAATAACGAGACTGATGCCAATTGGACGTGGTTCATTTCCAAGTTAGGTGATGCTTTATACGATAAAGGAGATTATCAAGAGATAATTACGTTCATGTCAGACAGGTCTAAGGCCTTGTGAACACCATTGCAAGAGTCTTCCCTTCTTCCCCACATGCATACTGGCTATGACATTTGGAGGCCAATTTTATGAAAGCCAATGTCAGACTTGAGAAGACACTGAGGGAGGAGTGTTAGTCCATATACTTTCATATTGCGTGAGCTACCACGGCTAAAGAGTTTGATGATACCGTGAATGAACTGCAGGCCACATCACTTGAAGCCTATCAGCAGTTGATTCATAAATCGGATATGTCGCATTGATCGAATTATATGTTCAGAGGTAAATGCTGGGCCGAGATGTATTCAAATATCGCGGAATCGTTCAATACGTGGATCAAACAAGCTCGGCAATTATAGGTGACGAAAATGGTCGACTCCTTAAGTTATTCGAATGTTGATTTTATTTAACGCTTAAGAATTGTTC
Organism: Dioscorea cayenensis subsp. rotundata; assembly: GCF_009730915.1. Lineage (NCBI taxonomy): Eukaryota > Viridiplantae > Streptophyta > Magnoliopsida > Dioscoreales > Dioscoreaceae > Dioscorea > Dioscorea cayenensis. Next base: position 16,910,290 of record NC_052476.1, on the reverse strand, counting down.
TTATCCTTTAAACAATTTTCCTTACTGTGTGAAAATCATTGTCTGTGTTTAACTATCTAGCTCTTCGTTTAATTTCTTATCCTACCGTTTAAAACTACTTGTTTCTGTTTAAACATTAGTGCCTTTATTTAACCTTGTTTAAGTATTCGTGTTCTACGTTGTACAGATTCAAGTTGATGCGCGTGTTATGCAACCGCCTTGAGCAAGCGAACAAATAGGAGACCTACTAATGCTCAGACATACATTCGAAGGTAGAGATACTTGTCGAGGAAAGCCGAAATCTTCATGTTAGTCATTGTGTTGATGATCGCTATGAAGTGATTGACCAGTGTAGCAATTCTGCAGATCTTGCCAATAAAACTTGCTCATGTCGCATATGGCAAGTTTATGGTATCCCGTGCAAACATGCTCATTGATTTATTAGTGGCTACCTCACCGTCGACAATTACAAACTGGCGTATTTGGAAGCTATATTCCCTATACCCGACAATGAGAAGCCTATGGATGAAAATCACAAACTGCGTTTGCGACCACCTGTGACGAGAAGGCAACCTAGGGCATCCTAGATGAAAGAGGATCGAGTCGCAAGTGTCCGAGGTCCGCTAGTTACGTTGCAGTCGTTGCCACTCGTCCAATCACAATTGTAGATCTTGCAATGAAACTGTCGCCGACTAGGTATTGTATATGAACAAATATTTAAAAAGAAACAAACTTATTTGAGTGTCAACTTTTGATATTTAAACAGAGACATTGTCTCTTAAACGTTTTAATTAAACTTTTTGAAAAACAAAAACGGTGTTGTAAATAAACAAAAATTTAAACATAAACTCTTAGTATTAAAACACAGACAATAATATTTAAATAAAACCAATGATATTTAAACAGAAAGACAATGTTATTTAAACAGAGAAACTTATAAATTAAATAATGACAATGATATTTAAACAATATCAAGTATATTTAAGTGAGATACAATATTATTTACACGATAACTCTGTTTGACATAATTACATATTAATCTTTTTTTCCCCCGGTCGAGGAATCCCCTTTCTCAGTGATATCGGATGTGCTCCCTTCCTTAAGTATGCGGGTAATATATTTTAAGCGCTAGTAAGAGACATCCGCTTGCGGTAGCCGTAGCTTTTCACCGTTGAGTAACTGCTCGATAAACCGCATGACATAAATGGCGCAGTCAACACTTCCTCATTTCTGCCTTCGGGTGTCAATGTCGTGAAGAAAGGGCACGTTAGAGTCGCCGACTCTCCAAGGTCCATAGTAACACAATAGTCGAATAGTCTCCACTGTCGAGATTTAAAATTTGATGTTAGAATCCTGACTAAGATCGCACTATTTATAAAACTCTAGTTATCAAAGCACTTACCATCTCTCCGGCATCTCTCTCGTACTCCTCACTGTCGGCAGAAATATAGTGCCTATATTATTGCTTGTCGTTATCAAGAACAACCAAATGGAAGTTGTCATTCATGATGATTGGCAGGATGACTATGTCAACATCATGCAGGTTACATGCGGCATCTCCCATCATAGCGAGAGCCGTGTCATTCGTATCCTCCTGCTTAGACATGAATATTGCCAACGGTCGCGTGATGAAGGCGTGCTTCGTATATAGATATGGTACTTTCTTAAGAGATTTTTGGATTATACAAATGAACGCGTCCATCACATCGTCTGTCACCATTTCTTTCCCGTCCAGCAATGTGTATAGGTTGGCTTGTGTGGTGCTGACATAGTCATTCCTCCATACGATAGTCCTATGGTTAAACGGTCAAATATAAAGTTAAACGGAGATAACATATTTAAGTGGTAACGACAAAAGTTAAACGGTAACTTACATATTTAAATAGTAACTAACATATTTAAACGGTACCTAATAAAGTTAAATGATATCATATGTATTTAAAGTATAACAGAAATACTTTATACTTATGAATCCATCATGCAATTCAAGTAGATCTTTAATAACTCCTGCTCGAGCACGTCTAGGCACCCCAATCCGGGGTATTTTTTCTTCTTCGGTCGAAAGTCTGTCCGTACTTTTTTGTATTATTGGTTGGCGAGGACCATAGCGTCAACCGCAACATCGGTTGTTGTTTTTTCGCTGACGTTTCCTTGCCCCACGTCAGGAGAATCTATCAGTTCATCGGCAGGTGCTGTTGTTAATGGTTGTGGGAGAGTTTCTCCCTTCAATGCAGTGGTGTCGTCCGCCTGTTCAACCGAGATAGGGATTTTATTGACAATGCTGTCAACGATCTTGTCAATTACGGGCATAACGACCGCATCAACCAAAGACATAATCTTTGCTGGTTCTTGTTGTTGAGGGATTGTGTCTACCTTCAACACATCACTATCGTCCGCTGGTTCCATGGACATGGGAATCTCTTTGGCCATCGCCGGTTCCATCGAGATGGGGATCTCTTTGGCCATCATATCTACTATAGCTACTGCTTCTTCCGGAGCAATTTCCTCAGATGCTGCCATCATAACCGGCAGATCAACCGCAGGTGGTACTGCTATTGTCTCATCATCGGCAGGTGGAGGGAGAGACATTATTGTTTTTCTCCTTTTGGTGATTCTCTTTAAACTTGGCCCTCTTCGAACGGCCGTCTAAATGACATCGTCGTCATCAAAATTTGACGCCATTCCCTCACGTCATCGACAATCGTCGGGGCTACCTCAGCTGCATCAGGGCTTTTTCCGGGTGGCGTCCATTTGTAAGGATGGTGCATTCGATTGTGCTCGTCCTTCCAATGCCTCCACTCGAGCAACAAGCCGAGAGAACTCGGTCATCGGTACCTGGCATGCCTACAGCAGACTTGCGGTGACATCATCATCAATGGGGGGCGTAGCTATCAGGGAGTTGTTCCGGTAGGAGGGGATGTTACCATTAGGGGAGCGAGTATTTCGGCTGGGAGGGTAAGGTGCGCCTCCAGCGCCAAGGAATTTGTGCATGGGTTGGGCTGTCATCAGGTGAACGTCGTCGAGGGATGCCTTGAAGAGGATGGCCTCTCATCCTGTCTTTGTGCCAGTGGTCCGAGAGCAATAGCATCCCCCGGCGGATGGCCCGAACGAAGATTTCTTCATCCATATTCATCGCGACCAGCTCAGGAAACTAACATAGTTAAACAACACAGTGTCAGTGAAAGCATTCAATTTAAACAATAACAAATATTTTTAAATAGTTTACATATGTTTTTAAACGATATACAAAATAGTTTAAACAGAGAACTGCTAGGTTAAACACTAAATGATATTGTTTAAATAGAAACGTTTGATATTTAAACAGAGACTCATAATTTATTGCCTCATTTCCTTCGAGCGATGACAATATGGCTTCTATCGTCGCTTCCTTCCGGTAACAATTTCACAGTAGCACAGCATCCTCGAGGTCTTACCAAATTGCACCTTCTTTCCAGTGCCGGTCAGCTCATAAAACCAGATATTCAGTATGACCGAGCAACTTTTGACATACCCCGTGTTTGTCTTCTTCCCGGTGCATCTCGCTTGCACTTGAGCGGCCGCTTGTGGGACATCCTCCATTAGCCACTTGTACGTCGCTTGCGCCCATGCTTATCTTCCCATGGCAAGTAGGTCATCGACATAGTCAACTATCCAGTTCGGAACCGAGCAGGACGTGTTTGGGAAAAGGATTGTACCCATGAGGTACACCATTAGAAGTTTGACAAAATTTTCTTCTTCTTCCCTCTACTGAACAAGCTTGTGGTAATAACCATAAATTTAAACAGTTTCAGATAAATTTAAGCTGGAAGTAAAGATTTTTAAACGGTAACCTAAATTCTTAAACAGAAAGATAAATATTTAAACAGAAACAACAACTTTTAGACAAAACATCAAATGTTTAAATAAAATCCCATTACACAGTATAACAATCGAAAAATCTCTTTTGATCGTGTACAACACCCTAGACAAAAATGAAAACCAAAACAAAACCCTAGCCAATAAATCTCCCTGCAGACTTCAATATCATCCAATAAAAACATAACCACAAAACAAAACTGATAAATTTCTTTTTTTAACAAAATAGTTTATAAAAAGAACCATAAACACAACCTCTTCAACGGCGTCCACCTCGGCTCAATACCTTACACTACAAACTAATGAAATGTAGAATACTTGAGGGGGAATTCTTCTTCGAGACAATGGTGGAAAGCGAAGAAGAACTTCCAGATAAGGATGCCCAGGCAGAGACGACTTTGGAAATGGAAAAGCTGAAGAGACGAAGAGAAAAAAAAGTATAATCGGTGGCAGGGATTGCCTCTAGGTTTTACCCAAAATAATAACCCCTTCACTCCCTCTCAAACTGGACACATGATTGCACTGCCATAAGTTCCCATCCAAGTGGCAATTTCATCCATAAAATTCAAAAGTAACTTTGTTACAGTCGGTTACAACTTTTGCAAGTTTGAAAATCATTGACTTTAAAAGGAAGGTGTTTTCAGGGATTACCAAATTAAGGGGGTGTTTTTGGCAATATTGCAAAGTTAGGGTTTTTTTGGCAATTTCCTCTTTTTAAAAGTATTATTATCATTATTTATTTATTTATTAATTATTTTGTTTTTATATATTTATTATTATTGTTGTTGTTATTATTATTATTAGGGAAAAGTACAAAAAAAACCCATGTGGTTTCCGAGTTTTGCAAAATAAGGAATGAGGAATTTTTTTTCGATTCTATGATATGTGGTTTCCCAGATTTGCAAAAAAGGGAAAAAAAACCGTTAACGGCGTTAACTTTTCCAGTTTTGGCAGGGGCAAAATTGTCTATTTATGTAAAAAATCACTATGTGGCTTAAAAAACAAGATTTTTCAACATGATTTTGTTTGATTTTTGGAATTTAAGTTTTTTTTTCTTGTTTAGTGAAATTTTGGAAGAGAAATAAATTTAAAAAATATTTTTTTTATGTCATATAAGTTGATTTTTAAATAAAATGACGATTTTGCCCTTATGAGTTAACACCGTTAATTGCTTGATAACGGTTTTTCCTTTTTTTGCAAATCTAGGAAACCACATATCATAGAATCGAAAAAAAAATTCCCCATTCCTTATTTTGCAAAACTCGGAAACCACATGGGTTTTTTTTGTACTTTTCCCTTATTATTATTATTATTATTATCTGATTTGATTTTTTTAACATTTATTTTTATTGTTATATTTTTATTATTATTATATATTTTTATTTAATTTAATTTTATTATCATTTATTATTTATTTATTTATTTTATTTACTTATATATTTTTTATATTATTTTTTATCTGATTTAATTTTTTTATTATATTTATTATTATATATATTTACCTCGTGATTTGTATTCACAGGTAATTTTGAGATTTTGACATTTTAGATCACCTTGAGATCTGTGCTCTCAGCTGATCTTGGGATTTAAATATTTTAGATCGGTTCAAGATCAGTAATCTTGGCTATTCTTGAGATTTGGAAATTTTGGATAACCTCAAGATTTGTGCTCTCTGTTGATCCTAAGATTTGAGTATTTTAGACTGCCTCGAGATCTATGCTCTCAGCTGATCTTAAGATTTGTATATTTTGGATCACCTCGAGATATGTGCTATTGGCTGATCTTGAGATTTGGATATTTTAGATTAGCTCGAGATCTATGATCTTGGCTGATCTTGGGATTTGTATATTTTCAATCTCCTTGAGATCTGTGATCTTTGCTGATCTTGGGATTTATATATTTTAGATTGCCTTGAGATCTGTGCTCTTAGCTGATCTAGGGATTATATATTTAGAATGCCTCGAGATGTGTACTCGCGGCTGATCGTAAGATTTGTGTACTTTAGATCACTATGATATCGGTGCTCTCTGGGATTTGGTTGCATGTTATTAAGATAAACATATTTTATAATTTTGATTTTGATTTAAATTAGGACATGTATTATTTTTTTTATATAAACATTCAGTCCAGTCAGGGATTCTACAAGTACGTTGACTTCTCGTAAGCCCTCTAGTTTACTATCTGATACGTCAGTTGAACTGGAGTCACGTAGAAGCATTCTCTTTGGCAGGGTGCGCGCAGGAAGTTGGTTTTTTGGACCACGAGTCCTTGTAGTTTGTGCTCCCTTTGATACGGCTTTCTTAGGTGTAGGTTTTTTTGGCGGATCTCTCTTTAGTAGAGCCTTTGGGGCCTTGACTGGGGCTTTCTTCGGTGGAACCCTCTTTGGTGATAGTTTGGCGAGGCCAGCTTCAAATTTGTCTACCTTAGCCGTATGGCGCGTTACACGCCTTGGCGGTGTATCAACTTTACCACCTTCAGCGGTTGAAGTCTCTACAATAGGGGTAGGCTCGACAACAGGTGCAGGCTCTGCAATAGGGGAAGATGCTGGGCCTCAGAAATGGGATTTTCATTTGGAGGTGTTGTAGTAGGAGATATCTCCTTTCGAGTGTCATCAGGATCAGGAACCTCAGCGACCGTTTCTAAAGTATCCCTTTCCCGACTATGGGCAGATTGGCCTCTAAAAGACCACACTACCTGCTTAAGCCTCCTACCTGAAGAAAAAGGAGGAGAAGGATCTGTTGCTTCCCGCTGTATGTTGCTATTCGGCAGCAATGACCTTGATATGGCCCTCTGCTACCTTTCATCGTTCAAGTCGCGCTCGTCTAAATGCGCACCTATTTCACAAATTCCTCTAATACCTACTGCAAGAGGTTTCACACATTATCGTTGTCTCCTTGTGATTGACGGCGAGTGAATTTTGATGAGTTGTCAGGGGGAAATCCTCATGGGATCACTTCTTTGCCAGTTGTTGGCTTGGTTTTGCAGACGATTCCTTGGGGGCATGTTTTCTTTCCACATGCCTCATTGGCGGGGAGCGTCGTCCGGCCCTTTTCTTTCTGTTGCCTACTTCGAACGACCTCTTATACCCTTGCTTGTTGCTTTCATGCCTTGCAACTTCAACCAATTCAGTCTTCTCATCATTGGCTGAAACAAGTTCGTAGAGTTGCAAAATTGGGCATATATTACACAGGTAAGCCTTATTTTACACATGAAAAACTTAAAGATACACCCAAACTATTTATTTTACATAGGAACGTATAACATTACACATCAAAACATTTTTGTTACACAGATAATCTTTATTGTGCACATAAAAATAGTTTTCTACACATATAGAAATTATTATACATATGAAAAAATTTTAAACATAGGAGAACAATATTATACACACGGAATAACCCAAGTCACATGTTTTGCAAAAAATTTCACAGAGATAGATCACAAACTTACTTCTCTCCCTTTAAGCGACTTCAACAAAGGACCGATTGAAGTCGCCTTGATGTAATTGGTTTCCCCATATCATATTATACTGGGTGTTCTTCCCAGCCATTGTTTTTTCACATTGCCAGTTACCTCGTAGAACCAAATGATGACGACAACAAGGCACCCTTTCAAATAACCTGTGGTGGTGTAGTTTCCTTTGCACCGCATATGTATATGTGCCACCGTTATTGGGAGATCGGTCATCAGCCATCTGTGAATGGCATGGGCCCAAGCATAACGGCCGAGTGAGGGAAGATCATCAGAAGTGCTGGGGAAGAAGATGGTGGCCATGAAGTATACCACCAGATGGTGGCATGCTCTCTCCTATCTCGAAGCGTTAGGTGTAATCATCATACACCAACAACAGTGCGTCAAGCACTCCTGCATAATGGGTGCGACATCCATGAAATGGGCAAAAGGAGTGCCTCGGAGTATCTCCCAGTACCTCCTATTCATTTCCTTCCTTAATGAGGAGATTAGTTCCACAACAGGAGCAAGATAACATCATGCATTTATAAACGTCGTTGCCATCTTCTGTTGTGGAAATAAAAGCAAAAAAACACATCAATATCTTAAACACGAACATATTTATTTTATGTACATGAATAAGATATTGTACACAAGAACACCTTATTTTACACAACGAAAATATTACACAGTAACATACACAAAGTAAATAACAAACTTAAGCAAATACTCATCATGATAATGTCATATTTTACACAGAAAGGAGCTAATGCTACACATGAGACAAAGATCCAAACTATAAACACATGAGATAAACATCTAAACACTACGCATAGCACTATCATCCTCCTACTTGAAGGCCCGCTTTCTCACCTCTCGATTGTGATTTCCTTGGAGAAACTGCTTCAATGGCCGGCCTTCAACTGGAGAACAAAAGATTCAGAGAAGATGAAAGGCGATGCTCGCGTGAAAGACAACTGCGGGGAAAGGATTCTCCACCGGCTTTACCACAAATATATAGAAGACAAACAGTTGTGCCACCGTTGGAGAAAAGCGGCCTCGGATCCCAACGCTTAGCAAATCCAACCGTCCCACCGTGCGCAATACTCAGATCTTCGAGGCATTCTCATCATTTCAAGCGGCTGGAAACTCTCTCCACTCATGAAGGGCAGTCTGGTAATTTCTACCACTATTTAAACACCCCATCTAACACCGTTTAGGGAATAAGGGCTGAAAATTAAATGCCCAATAAAGGAGAGACTAAGAAGAAAATGAAAAACTTGCACATATTTAGAGGAAAAGTGTAAACTTCTCAGGGATGATTCACTACTTTCCTGTAAAATTTTTTTCCTTTTTTTAATTTCATAAGATTGGTAATGTGCAGCACAATCATTCTTGTTTTTTCTTTAAATCTATATTTTTTAAGAAAAATTCAATAACAAATATAAAAAGTTATTTATTTAAATAGAGTAGAATAATCAAAGAGTTCATAAACCAGTGATACCTCACAACAAAAAATCGTGGTATAGAATTTTCAAATGTCTCTCGGATGCATGTTATGGTAATAGATCCTCAATTTGGGTGCGGTTTTAGCAGTTCAAAATCTTGCATCACTAAATGAAAATACATGAGTTTGGATTCTCAATTTGTGTGTTATTTTATAGTTTAAAATTTTTTGTCCCTCAATGAAAACATATGCGATAGATGATAATTTTTTTATCAATATAAATATAATAATTAACCATGTTTGTCACATTTATTAATAAAATAAAGCTAATTGCACGTGATTCTTCTGCATATTTTTACTACTTTTCTCAATTGAGCCTACGAATATAAAATGCCATTATTATTATTATTATTATTATTATTATTATTATTATTATTATTATTATTATTTTGTCATTTTTTCTTTGTTTTACCCTCCAACCTGAATCTTTTATTATTATTTTTTTGTCATTTTTCCTTTGTTTTCCCCTCCAACCTGAAGACTCTTTGCCAAGCAAGTGCGGGACATGTGAGCCAGCTCATGCACCGGCAAAATCACTGTGCAATGACAGTCAATCTCCGTAGAAATTTTTTTCCTGTCATTATGTTTGTTTTTAATGTTTTTTTAATGCCATATGAATAAACCACCCCACAAACTCACCTTATTTACATCTTAATATTAAATTAAAAATCAAACCTAAGAATTTTCATATAAAAATTAAATACCTTCATTACTACGTGGGTAAAAATCCTGAAAAAGGTACCAAACTATGCCCATATTTTATAATGGGTATTATTTTTCAATTTGTTTTTTTTTAGTACCAGAATATAATTTCAGTTCATCGGATAGGTACACGTGCATTTCCGGTTAAAACCTATCTACGTGACAGTTGGAGAAATGAGTTGGCAGGGGTTTTGGCACGTCAGCTACTCACGTGGAGGAGGAAAGTGGCATTTTTAAGCCACATCAGCCAGCTTATTCCACATCAACCCATGGGCCCTCGTCATCGTCCCCCTTCTTCGTCTCCTTCTATTTCTCCACCCTCTCTTCTTCCACTGCCCATCTTCTCCACTCACCATCCTCAAACTCCCCTTCCACAACCTCACCGGCACCATTTCTTGGCTCTATCTAACCAACATCTTAACCCTTCAAGTCCTTGACCTCTCCCACAACTATCTCACCGGCTCCATTCCTGTCTCCTTTTGGTCTTCCTCTTCTTCCCTCACGCACCTCAATCTCGCCGGCAACCACCTCGGTGGCACTCTCTACTTCCCTTCTTCTTCCTCTTCTCTTCTTTCCCTCAATCTCTCCAACAACCATTTCACCAAACTTCCCGGCCTTCACCATCTCTCCAGCCTCCAAGTACTAGACCTTTCTCTCAACTCCATCAATGGCGTTTTCCCTTCTGACTTCCCTCCTTTTACCAACCTCCATGTCTTAAACCTCTCCTTCAACAATATCTCTGGTTTTCTCTCCCCCAAAACGTTTTCCATGTTTGGCTCTTCCTCTTTCAAACAAGCCAGTTCTCTTATCACCTTCTCTCCTCCCTCCTCCTCCTCCTCAAAACAAGAACAACAACCACAAGAGCAACAAGAAACATAAAATCTCATACAAAATAGTATCCATCTCAGCTACTTCAGTCATTCTCCTCTTGTTAGGCCGAAATCCACGTGTCATGGAGGAATTTGTTGGCGTTGCATGCTTTGGCCGGCGATAGGGCGAACATCGGAAAACTGGTTGAATCTGGCATGGTGACCGTGGCTCGGAATCTCTTGTTGATCACGAGACGGCGGAGGAGGCGACGGCGTTGCTTACCGCCATCACCAAGCGGGGCAGTGCCTCATCCCTGGCCTCTGCCAAGGGATCTATTAAAATACTCGTTAGGGTTTTGAGACATGGATCGGAGTCAGCGCAGGAGAATGCTGCCACGACGCTAGTATTGGTTTGCCGGCGAATGGGTGGCGCTACGGTGGCAGAGATCACAACGACGCCCGGGATCAAGTGGGCGATCTGCGAGGTTATGAGCTCAGATACACCTCGTGCTCGCCGGAAGGCCGCTTCTTTGGGGCGCATTTGCCGGTGATGGTTCGCCGCTGAGTTGACTTGTAGCATCAATGGCTCGGCAATAACGAGGGGGACGATGACGAGGGCCTATGGGCTGATGTGGAATAAGCTGGCTGATGTGGCTTAAAAATGCCACGCCCCTCCTCCACATGAGTAGCTAACTTGCTAAAACCCCTGCCAACTCATTCTCCGGCTGCCACGTAGATAAGTTTTATCCGAAATGCACATGTACCCACCCAGTGCACTGAGATTATATTGTGGTATTTAAAAAGAAACAAATTGAAAATCGATATCCCATTCTGAAATATGGGCATAGTTGGGTACCCATGATTTTTACCCTTACTACGTCATTACAACAATGTCAACATTTTTTTTTGATTAAAAAAAGGTAGGAGAGGTGATAAAAAAATTTTGAACATCAATTTACTGGAAATAGTAGATACAAATGTTAATTTTAGTCATAGACTCATAGTATTAAGATATAGAAACTTAAAATAGTTGACGTAAGTTAATACAAAATATACCTGATAGGATTCTTATTCTAAATTTAAGTAAAATTACTCAATTTCAATAAAATTAGAGGATTTGATTTATGTGGAATATGATTTTTTTTTTTCATAGGAATAATCTATGTAAGTTTTGTGTGAGTGGTACAATAATGTGTTTATCAACTCATTACCGTATGGAAAGTTTATCCCAACAAGTACTAATCTTTTTATTAATATATTAATATGTGATTAATATAATAATTAGTTATCTCATATTTTTTTTTCTTGTTTCTAACATTTAGGATCTAAAATTATTTTTTTTAAATAATTTTTTATGAATATTCAAAATTGTTGGATTTCTTTACTGTAGGATCCTAGGGTTTAATTTATTATTAATAAGCTATAGCATGTTGAGTTAGTTTTGTCATTTTACATTGTTATAAAATTAAGAATGTAAATAAGCACAATATCCAAAAAAAAAGAAAAAAACAATAAATTTCTTATTCACTTCCCTGTAAGTTTTAGGAGTTTTCGAAAATGAAAAGCTTTGTATTAATAGCTATCTACTAAATAAATTTTTATAACATGATTTTTTCTCATTATTTATTATATTACTTATTTTAAAAAAAAATTGTATTAATATCTATTTTTATTTAAAATATGTTTTAAAAAGTAAGTAGTTAAATATAATTATTGAAAATTGTAGGGATATATTAAATATATAAAAGATAAAATTTTAAAAAATAATATTTTATATTTTATAAATTTTTAAATAAATAATTAGAAAAAAAAGCAAAAAAACAAATAAAAAGCTTTTTTTTTTATTTTGAGTAGATAAATAATAATTTATTAAACAGAGAAAAAGTGAAAGACAAATCACAACCAAATAAGTTAAAAGAGCCATGACCGGAAGTAAAAGAAAAAGAAACAAGTAATAAAACTTTTTAAGAGATTAACTTATGATAAATCAACAAATAAATAAGTTTATAAAAAAATTATATAATTAAATAAAACTTTTTACAAGGGTTTTATGCAAGCATACGTTCTATAAAAGCGGCACCAGAGCCAGAGCACCAGAGTACCCTCGCCACCCACTCAAAACCCTCAGTCTTTCTTTCTCATCATCACCATCATCCCCTTCAATGGCCTCCTCCCCCGCCCAATCCCCCAAACCCCATCACATCGTCGCCATGCCCTACCCCGGCCGCGGCCACATCAACCCTCTCCTCAACCTCGCCGGCCTTCTCTCCACCCACGGCCTCCTTGTCACCGTCGTCCTCACCGAAGAATGGCTCAGCCTCCTCTCCCCACCTCCCTCCGCCATCCAGTTCCGATCCATCCCCAATGTCATCCCCTCCGAGCACGGCCGCGCTAACGACTTCAATGGCTTCCTCGACGCCGTCAACACCAAGCTCGAGAAACCCTTTGAGCGTCTCCTCGAGGATCTCGATCCGCCGCCGGCGGCCATCCTCGCCGATACCTACTTGTCTTGGATGGTCGCCGTCGGCCAGCGCCGGCGGCTGCCGGTTTATTCGCTTTGGACTATGCCGGCGGCGTTATTCTCTCTGTTTTATGAATTCGAGGACATCTTCGGCGGTGATTGCGCGGCGGTGACTGAGGGTTAGCTCTCTCTGTTTCTTTTATTTTTATTATTTATTTATTTATTTATTTTTAATTTAATTTAATCATTATTATTATTATTATTAATTTTCTAACAAGAATGCTATTCCCTATGTTCCTAAATACATGTCGGTGGTTAAGGATGTTGTACAAGAATTAAAAATAGCATTAAATTATCTAAATTTTAACATAAAAAACAACTAAATTATTAAACTATTCCTCTCTTGAATCTATGTATTTTTTTTTACTATAAATATTAATCTCTTCATTTATATAACTTAGAAAATTTAAGATGAGTAAAATTAAAAAAAAGAATAAATATTGCCTTGATATTGTAAAACGACAACTATTTTAAAATTTTTTTTTTTCTTAAAACGACATGTATTTAGGAATGGAAGGAGTAATATTATCAATGATTATAGCCTTCCTAAATTTCGCCAAAATTGCATGAGCAAAATTAAATCCAACCGCAACAGAATAGAAAGTGAAATACAAAAAAGTATTTTGATTTGAACCGTAAAATCGTGATTGTAATAGTTACTCAATAAATTACAATATAGTAACTCAATAAATTATAACCATCCAACTTGTCCAACTCATAAAAGCACCTTTGAGAAAATTTTTATAAAACAAATCTAGCACTCTCTCACCCCATTCTCAACCAAATACAATGCTTATGAACCTGTTGTGTTCTCTCTCCCTACCCAATCCTCTTTGTTTCTCTCTTTTAGATATATCTACGAACATCCACCTGCAATTGCCTTATTTTAGATAGATATAGCTAGATATAGATATAGATATGTACAGATAGATATTTCTTTTGGGTAATTATAAGGTATTTTTTTATTTTAACAAATGCGGATATGAACACTCAACCTCTCCACTTGGGAGGGAAATAAGTTACTACTGCTCCTACTGCAGCGAATGTGGTTAATCTTGACACTCTTTCATGAACTTTTACCCACACTTAAAGTCGTTAGTTGTTCTAGGAATTACTAAACTTATCTAAAATGTCTTTCAATAATTTCAAAGAACAATAATTTGTAGGTATATATATCTAGAAGTTTATGGAATGATCATTATCTCAAGTAATATATGTGGAATATTAATAGAGTATTCATGAAAATATCATTTTGGTCTATAGAAAAAAAAAATGTTCTTTTGCAGTAAGAACCAACACTATTTACTGTCTTCATAGTTTAGGGATTGTAGCTGCACTTTCTTCTGAGTCTAAGAACCAAAATGAACCTGGTTTGCATACAAGAAAAAAATTGACCATATAAGTATAGTTTAATGACCAAAAATGCACTTTTACCAAGCAGAATGCTCTATGTATTAGCAGAAATAGACAAGAAATTGGAGCAGCATGTCAAGGGTCTAAATTTAGGTGATGTGAGTTCGGTAATCCGCTCAACCACACCAAAGAAGTGGACATTAGAATCTTTCTTTTGGGCGAGAGGAGCAAAAGGAATCATCTTCACGTCAGTATATGAATTGGAGCCACACATCATAGACTCATTGAAATCAAAGCTCTCATGTACTGTGTACACTGTCGGTCCTTGCATCCCTTACTTGACACTCAAAGATAAGCCTGGCAATTCAGATTACATGCAATGGCTTGACTCTCAACCTATCAACTCTGTGCTCTACTTATCTTTAGGAAGCTTCTTGTCGGTCTCCGTTGCACAAATGGATGAGATTGTAACCGGGCTGCACGAAAGCGGCATTCGCTTTTTAGTGGTTGCACGAGGCGACACTTCGCGTGTGCAGGCAAAGATGGGTAGCACAGGCCTTGTTGTGCAATGGTGTGATCAGTTGAAGGTTTTGTGCCATCCTTCAATTGGTGGTTTTTTCACACATTGTGGTTGGAACTCGACTATAGAATGTGTGTTTGCCGGTAAGCCAATGCTCGCATTTCCTTTGTTTTGGGACCAACCTCTTAATTGCAAGCTTATTGCGAACGTTTGGAAGGTTGGTTTGAATGTGAAGGAAGAGATTGAAGACGGGAATTTGGTCGGATGTAAAGCCATTGCTAAAGTTGCAAAGAAGTTGATGGATGTGGAGGGGATAGAGTGTAAGGAGATGAGGAAAAAAGCTGTTGAACTTAGTGAAGCAGTTCATAGAGCTGTTGAAGAGGGTGGTTCTTCTTATCGTGGTATTAGTGCCTTTGTTGAAGATGTTTCTGGTACTGTTTGATTTTTCACTGGTTTTAATATTGTTTGTGTCGGCTCTTTTTTCACTGTTTGTCATGGGAAAAAATCATGTGGGCTTACTGGATTTCCACTTATTGTAATATTTTTTTCTATTTATTTATCTTTAAGGTAGCACTATTTGTCCTTCTTATGTTTGACAGTAAATGTTCAATGTGGCTACAGCTTGTTTGAAAAACAAATTTTTTTTTTTTTTAAAAGAAAATGTGGATAAGCTAGATTAATCTTGACCTTTATATGAAAAAATAGATTCATTTTAAGAAAATATGGACAAGTCAAGGTTAAATGTTGACCCTTGACCTTTGACCTTAGATACTTTGGCGAGATACTTTGGAGTTTGGAGAGAAATGAAGAAGGGTTTAAAAAATGGTTTATTTTCTGTTTTTAATAATATATTGTTTTTTTATGAGCTAATATGGCGGGATATGCATTGCTTTAGTATAATAATTATATAAATATTAATACCTTGGAATGTTGTAAAAATCGGACCGGACCAACAGGTTTAATCAGTTGAACCGACCGGTAAACTAGTCTGATTAGTCACATGAAACACTAAGTAACCGAATCCACCAGTTCAGCTGGTTCAACCGGTGAACCGGTTGGATCGGACTGACCAGGTTGGTTTATTTATTTTAAATTTTTAAAGTTAAACCCATTCTAAAAAACAAAAGTAAAGATATTATATACTATTATTTTATTTTATTCCTCGTTGTTTTATTGTATACTTATATTTTATTTAATTATTTATTTTTAAATATTTGTTGTAGAGTTGTATCCTTATATATTTTGTATTTTGAAAAATTCAATTTTATATAGAGTTGACATTTTGTGACCTTATAAAGGCAATATAACTTTGTAATATGTAATTTTGTATTTTTTTTTATTTTTTTCTTATTTTAAAATTATTTTTTATCTATTTTTAAATTTTTAAAAAATTATTTATTTGGAAAATATCAAATTTGGTTGAATCGGCCGATTTAACCGGTTAAACCATGAATCGGTTGCCTAAACGAGTCAATAATCGATCGGGTTTTTAAAACATTGATATCTTGTTTGTCTAAAATTATTCCTGTACAATATCTAAAAATAAGCAAATGTTTAACGCAGAATAAATATATACATTAATAGAAAAAAAAAAAAACCAAAAAATTAAACAGTGAACGGTGACGGATCCTTTGATCCTAAAATAGATCCGTTTATCTTTATCGGATTCGGGTCAAGTCCGCCACTAATGGAGTCCTACCCGTTAATCAATAAAGGATTGGTGAAGGGCAAAACAGTAATTTAAATAACGGAGGAGCCCCAAAATGCAACTCAGTGACAACCCCGGGATCTTCTCTTTCTCCGCCTCCCCTTCTTCTGCTCCCACTCCCTCAAACCCTCGAGCTCTCCGAACTCCGCCAAAATCTCCGATCAACTCCGGCGCCGGAACCGCCTTTCCGATGGGGACACTGGGGAAGGCGATCTACACCGTCGGGTTCTGGATCCGCGAGACCGGCCAAGCCATCGACCGCCTCGGATGCCGCCTTCAGGGCAACTACTACTTCCAAGAGCAGCGTAAGTGTTTTTCTTGGTTTTATGATGCCTTGATGATGATCTCCATTTGGTAATTATTGTTTGGATTGGAATTTTTTTGTGATGTATTGGGTGATGTCGAAAATTGTTGTCTTTTTTTTTTTCATTTGTAAATGTTTTGGGATTGGATGAGCTTAAAATGTGATAAAATATGTGATTTTGACCTGGTTGCTACGTGATGTGATTCGTGGTTGCTTCAAGCTTCAAATTTTGAAAGATTTCTCGAGTCTGTGGCTATATGTTAGCGATTATGATGCTTAGTGTGGCAAGTTTTAAGTAAGATTTTGATCTTGAGATTGTTCTGTTTATGGTGAAATTATGTTAAGTCAGGACATTTTGTTCCTTGTGAGGATGGATTGGCCAATTAGAGCTTTGAATTTTGATTTATTTTTTTAATTTTTGTTGAAGATGAATTTTTTAAGTATGTAAATTTGACTGAGAGCTCATACGTTCTTCTCTATTTACAAAGATTAGCTTTAAAAAGTGATCATTAGCTCCGGCTGTGAGTTTTTCACTAATTGTCTTGCCCGATGAGATAGCCCAAATTCAATATTCATGCATGGTATAACACAAAATTGGTGAAGAATTCTCACCACCTGTTAGCCTCTTCCTGCCTTATAAGCATTCTCTTCAACATATGTACATTGTTCACATAGTAAGTGAAGAAGCATCCATTTGCTACTTTTTCCACTCTTGAGGAATGATTGGTGTTGCTCTTCTAATGGTAAAAAGGAACACTTAGAGGTAAAGGAACAGCTGGTCTTTCTAAACTTGAAAATAATTTGTGGGACTTAATTACTGGTTATGGGCTTAGGATGCAGGATATGGGGTATTGATTTGATGTATAATTTATTTGAAAAATAATCTCTTTGTTCACACAAGTTAAAGATCCTCATTGTGAGAAGACTTCCTGTGTTTTTCATTGCAATAGTTAGAAAGAGGCTCATTTCCAAGGAACTGAGTGTTAGGTCAATACTAGTGCAAATGCTAATTGAGGTTTATATTGGCTTCCACAACTCTTAATCTGGTGTAAATCTCCAGGGAAACTATTTCCATTATCTGCCAGTATATAACTTATGCTAGTGGCCTGAGGGTTTACCCTCCTAGTACAAGGAATTAATTTCTATAATGTTCATGACCATGATTGTGTATAGTCTTGATTTCATGATTAAGAAAATTCCAGTGGTGTCAGAAAAGTATTTGGTAGGGAAGGCTGAGGAAGGCTAATTGATTCGAATTTTGGTCGACCATTGCATCGTTGAACTGGACAAACTTTGGTAATGATATTATTGATCAGGTGTGAGCTTCAGTATAGACTAGTTATAATGCTACATGGCTTGCATGTGTTGCCTTTTGGGGATGGCTTTACCGTAAAAGACAATAAGTTTACAAAGATACATTGGTTATATTCAATGCCATTTTTTCTGATGTGAGTATTTTTCATCATTATCTTATAATGAAAATATGTTCAATCCTTTAAATTGGAAAGTAAAATGCATTATGTAATGAATTAGTTATTTTTTAGAAGAAAATTTGCTCTATACAATTTACATAATATGATATTTAGAAAATGCTTTGTGATTGGCTTGTTGTATGTGTTTGTAGCTCTTGCTAGTATCAGCTTGGAAATTTAATGAGTTTGTAGCAGAAGGTGGTACGTGCCATGTTTTGCTCTCAAGGCTTTTGTTACTTAAGTAGTTTGTTAGAGTATCATCTGTATATAGTATTTGCACATGCTGTTTTCTAATTGTGTAATGATTGATGTTAATTATTAACTTATAAGCATTTTGTTGTTAATGCTGCAAGAAAAGCAGCACCTAGTTGTATTAGGTAACCTATCAGTATCATACCTCCTAAGATGTAAAGGCATAATTTTAATTTTAATTTATGATCATATTTAGGTATAGCCTTTCATTAGTCATTCCGACTATTCCCCTGCTTCCTGTTTGTTTATATACCAATAACTCTCTTGTTAAATGTTTCCAGTTTCAAGGCACCGTACACTCATGAATATATTTGACAAAGTTCCAAATGTGGACAAGGAGGCTTTTGTGGCTCCTAGTGCCTCAGTTATTGGCGATGTTCAAGTGGGTCGAGGATCATCCATTTGGTATGGATGTGTTTTGAGAGGTATGCTTTTAAATTATTGCATATGTTTGAGTTATTATTGCATATGTTTGAGTTGCATGTGTACCTCACTGAACATATGCACAATAAATTTTAGGTATAATCACCAAAATAGTCCCTGTGTTTTTCTCTCAATTACATTTTGGTCTCTCTACTCAGAAATGCTCCTGACTAGTTCCTTTACTTTTGACAATGTGCCCACTTAGTTAGAAATGCTCCCAACTAGTCCCTCTACTTTTAAAAATGCGCCCACTTAGTCCCTCTAGTTGGGCCATTTTTAAAAGTAAAGGACTAGTTGGGAGCATTTCTAATTAAGTGGGCACATTTTCAAAAATAGAGGGACTAGTCGGGAGCATTTCTGAGTAGAGGGACCAAAAGAGAAGAGAGAAAAGTAGAGGGACCAATTAGGATATTATACTTAAATTTTAATGTGTAATCATATGTCACCACTGAATTTACTTAATTCGCTGCTCAATTCTTTCTGAACAAATGTGTAAGTTAATTAATCAAGTAGATCCACATGGTGACAAAATCTTTAAATAATAATAATAATAATAATACGGCACAATGAATGTGAGGCACAGACATTGATTTGTAAATGAATTTTGGATTAACTTACTGAATTGCTTGTTAAAATGATCATTAGCTTCCTTAATTGAGGCCATTGTGAAGCTAAGGTCATATGATTTGAGGAGTTTGTGTTGACTAAGTATTTCTTGTTTCTGACATTTGAGGATTTAACCTAAAGGCATATATGACAAAAAATCATACAAAAATCATTGATTTATAAAGGTTTATATTTAGATAGAAATTTTGGAGGTATATCTTATAGAAAAATCATGCTGACTGATATATTTTCCAACTTTAAAATGGTCAAAGATAATACTTAGACAATTAAGCAAGTTGGGCCATTCCTTCAATTCTTCAAAACACGTTAAACATCTAAGCCCTGCAGCTTTATTGATGCCAGAGGGTAAGTAAGTAGGTGGAACTTTAAGATTTCATGAACTTGGCTATGTAAGCCTTGCAGTCTGAGGAGTAGCTAGAAATTTGGATGATTGATTTTCATTGAATTGAAGCTCACCAATTCTAGTCATCTTGTGGTCGATTTAATCTGTGCAGAATCCTTAACAGGTAAGGGTTCAGTTATATAGGATAAAAAAAAGACCATAAATTAATATGATCTGAATTTCAAAGGAACTAATTGAGAATTTGAGAAACATAATTACTGTGTAAGTTCTGTTACATCATGTATGTAATATAGCCATTTAATATTTTATGTTTCTTCTAAAGTGGTTGCATGAAGCCAATCAGTATATTGGTTTACATCTTTTGTCTAAACATGATCACTTACATTGTGAATTATATTGAACAGTCCCTTCTGGAAATAAACCATGTTGCTGATGGAACAGCTGTATGCCAATTTCCAAAGAGTAGAATTTGTAATCAAGAGATTACATTGACTGTTCCTTGGCTCAATTCACATTTGAAAATAATTAGATGCCTTGGGTGATTAAACAAGTTTCTTCTTTGATATGCTATTGTTTAACCTTTACGATTTCTAAACTCGTTCATTGCTTGCATTTACTATATCCCTCAAGTGCAAGGGGGAGTTAGGGTACCTATTATGCAAATACCCTCTGATGTGAGAAAGAAAAAATCACTTTTGTTGATGAGAAGTGGGAGAGTTTATGATTTGGCTATGAATTCGTTATAGAAGTTTCTCATTTGTCCTTTTTTCCATATTGAACTTGCCTACTGCCGATTCTCAGTTAGTTTATAAATGACATTATATGATCATTGAAGACTCATGTGTGGATATAAAAAACTTGTTGTGTTTGCTAATTTAACTATCCTTACCTTTTTTTCCTCATCAGGTGATGTGAATAGTATCCGAGTTGGTTCTGGAACAAATATACAAGATAATTCTCTTGTTCATGTAGCAAAATCTAATATAAGCGGGAAGGTATTACCAACTATCATTGGAGATAATGTCACTGTGGGTAAGTAACATGCTATTAACTTTTGTTTTAGACATTTTTATACTTTCAATGCTCAAGTGGGTTCTCTGAATGTATTTGCAAATTACTATTTAATTAGTTCTTTTCCTGTGTTAACCAAAATAACTCGTGAAACTTGCTATAAAAAAAATTTAAATTTGTGGTAGATTCTTCCGAGGAACAAAAATTGGTTAGACTATTGTATAATGCAATTGTTCAACATGAAAAAAAAAGAAAAAACCTTTGCTTCTGGCTCTACTGTTTATTTCTTTTTTAAATTTGGAATTTGGATTTTGACAGGGCACAGTGCAGTCTTGCATGGATGCACTGTTGAGGATGAGGCCTTTGTCGGCATGGGGGCAGTCCTGCTTGATGGGGTGGTTGTGGAAAAGCATGGCATGGTTGCTGCTGGAGCACTTGTTAGGCAGAACACAAAGATCCCAGCTGGAGAGGTTCTCTTATCCTTTTCAATAATAGTTACCAAGATCTTAATGCCATGATAAAACTCTTTTATCTCCACAGTAATTCAGTAGTATGCATGTTCCATTCTTGCATGCCTACTTGTCTACCTCTTCTATCAACTCATCTGATTGTTAGGACTGCCTGTTTAGTATTTACTTAGAAGTTCGTGTGAGAAATCCTTAAAGCTGCTGCAACTTCTGTGCTTAAAGAAACCGGTGATCAAAAGGAATTATGTCATCAGGTTTAAAACAAATTTCGATTGTTTGGACAGGTGTGGGGTGGTAGTCCAGCAAAGTTCCTTCGGAAGCTGACCGAGGAAGAGATAGCCTTCATCAGCCAATCAGCAACCAACTATAGCAATCTGGCCCAGGTACATGCAGCTGAGAATGCAAAGACATTTGATGAAATCGAGTTTGAGAAGTTGCTCCGCAAGAAGTATGCCCGTCGGGATGAAGATTATGACTCAATGCTCGGCGTGGTTCGTGAAGTCCCTCCTGAGTTGATTCTTCCGGACAATGTCCTACCGGGCAAAACTGCCAAGGCTTCCCAATGAGTTGTCATCTGAGGCAATCAACCATATTTAATGTGCTGATTTTGTGGCATCTGTTTGTTGGTTGTTGATGTTCTCTGACCAAGATGGATTACATTATCTTTTTTCCCTTCCAATAATTTTTGTGTCGAGCTATTTAATCAGTTCGGCCACAATACTGCTTGGACTCATTGTTCTACATAGGTTTTTGCAGGACAAAATGCTTTGTTTCTCTGTACGGAAAAGAGTAGATGCTTATGTTGGAACTGGGAAAAATATGTCAATTTATGATTCCAAGGATCAATGCAGCATGGATTTTTATGTCGAAAGGGCTAATTATCTTTTCATATCTAGCGTGCTTTCTTGCTGTGATTCTGTCAATACCTGCCATGCATCTTTTATGAATCAAAATGGTGCACCTTTTCTTTTTGAGAAGTATCTACACAACTGTATTACCTCCCTTAATACTGAAGTCTTCATGGTCAAAGTATCTACACAACTGTATTACCTCCCTTGTCCGTTTGGATTAGTAATTTCTGATATGACATGACACGATAACCACATTGGTAAAATTTTTGGGTCAATATCAAAATGGTTATGTAATTATATAAATTTAATCTTTTTAATTCCTCTAATATAAAGTGTATTTTTGTACTACTCTTGTGTGTGTTTAGATTACTGTAATGGAATGAGGGGGAATGAGGTAATGAAAGAGGGGAGGGGGGAAGAATGAGTAGAGGGATGATAATGAAAAAAGTGTTTAATTGAAGAGGTAATTCATTGGGATTGAGAAAAGTAGAAGAGTAATATATTGGGAATTGAAAAAGTAATGAAAAGATATGATGTAGAGGTACTTTTATGCCCATAATATAAATAAATAAATTTTGTTGTTTATAAAATATTTTAAATAAATTTTAATTATTATAATTAATTATTTAAATTACTTATTAATTATTTTATGGCTTATATTTGAAATAAATATTTATTTAATATAATTATTATATGATTATTATTATGATAAATATTAATTATTTTAATATTAATACATTTATATTAAATATAAATATTTATATAATATAATTATTATAATTTGTGGGACTCCTTTCTTTTCACCCGGCCTTTAATTAGGATTGACCGGATAAAAAGCATGGATCACAAATCAAATTTTAATATTTTGTAGACTTCAAGAAATTGTGGGATTCATGACTTCCCTAATGTTAATTACCCTGGACATTGTCACAGGAACCTCCGATTAAGAAAATAAGCATCAAGAAAGAAACAGATTCCAACAAATAAATTTTATTCATGAATTCATAGACTTCATTGAAAATACAAAAAGTTTGGAATTTAATCATCTTGACGCAACAATAATTGTAGCCTTTTATCTCCTTCCGACTATTTTGCCAAAAATCGCGCTTTGACTTTTGTTGACTTTTGGTCTTCGTCAACGGTCGAAATATGCATCTTGAACATGACTTAAAAAACTGGTGAAGTTGTGTCTTAGATATTTGAATTTGCATCTTGGACTTGATTTGGAACTTGATTTGATTCTTCATAAGCTTCGGCCTTCAGGCTTATAAAAATTTTTGTAACTTGTGAACTCTCCAACGCTTTATCCTTGAGGTTGTTGAGCTCATTTGTTGATTTATTTGAAACTTGAAAGTTGGACATTTGATCTTTTGCATCTTAGATTTTGATTTGGAACTTGATTTTGATTTTTCAAAAGCTTCGGCTATGACTCTTGTTAAGCGTTTTGCAACTTGTGAACTCTTCAACACTTTAACTTTAAGGTTGTTGAGCTCATTTGTTGATTTGTTTGAAACTTGGGTCTTTGATTTTGTATCTTAGAGTTAATTTGGATTTCAAGCTGTGGATTTCCTATGTTGATGAATCACAAACTTGGTTGACTTTTCATGAGCTTCGGCTGTCATGCTTGTGAAGCTTTTTGTAACTTATGAACTCTTCAACACTTTAACTTTGAGGTTGTTGAGCTCATTTGTTAACTTGTTTGAAATTAGTGTCTTGGACCTTGAACTTGCATCTTGAATTTGATTCTGCATCTTAGACTTTGATTTGGATTTCAAGTTGTGGATTCTTTGTATTGATGAATCACAAACTTGGTTTGACCTTCCATAAGCTTCGGCTGTCATGCTTGTGAAGCTTTTTGCAACTTGTGAACTCTTCAACACTTTAACTTTAAGGTTGTTGAGCTCATTGGTTGATTCATTTGAAACTTGGATCTTTGATTTTGCATCTTAGATTTGATTTGGATTTAAGCTGTGGATTCTCTATGTTGATGAATCATAAACTTGGTTTGACTTTTCATGAGCTTCGGTTGTCATACTTGTGAAGCTTTTTGTAACTTGTGAACTCTTCAACACTTTAACTTTGAGGTTGTTGAGCTCATTTGTTGACTTGTTTGAAACTTGGAACTTGGACTTTTCAATTTGCATCTTGAATTTGATTTGAAACTTGATTTGATTTTTTTTATAAGCTTCGGCTTTCATGCTTCTGAGGCTTTTTTGCAACTTGTGAACTCTTCAACACTTTAACTCTGAGGTTGTTGAGCTCATTTGTTGATTTGTTTGAAACTTGGGACTTAAACTTTGAACTTGTATCTTGGATTTTATTTGAAACTTGATTTGATTTCTTTATAAGCTTTAGTCTTTAGGCTTGCGAGGCTTTTTTACAACTTGTGAACTCTTCAACACTTTAACTTTGAGGTTGTTGAGCTCGTTTATCTTGGATGTTTTGAGTTTGTCTTGAATTTGATCTAGACTTTAAGTTATAGATTCTCTGCATTAAGGAATCGCAAATATGGTTTGGCTTTTCATGAACTTCGGCTTTTATACTTGTGAAGATTTTTTACAACTTGTGAACTCTTCAACTCTTCATCCCTGATGTTGTTGGGTTCATTTGTTGAATTTGCATTCTTTGATTTGATTTGGAACTTGATTTGGAACTTGATTTGACTTTTCATAAGCTTCGGCCTTCAGGCTTGTGAAACTTTTTGCAACTTATGAACTCTTCAACACTGTAATCTTGAGGTTGTTGAGCTCATCTGTTGATTCATCATTTTTTTAATGCCTTGATTTTAATTTGATTTTCTTTTTTCTCTTTTTTTTTGTTTTAGAATGCTTGGCTTTTGAAGATCTTGAAATTTCTTCATCGCTCTTAAGAGAGTCAATGGCCTCAAACACGGTCTATGAGCTCAAAAAGAGTTTTATGGGTTTTGGAATTTTTCGTCACTCGAATGAGAGTCAATAGCCTCAAAAAGGGTCCATGAGTTCAAAAAGAGTTTTATGGATTTTGGAATTTTTTCTCACTCGAAAGAGAGTTAATGGCCTCAAACAGGGTCCATGAGCTAAAAGAGATTTGTCATCACTCCAAAGAGAGTCAATGGTCTCAAACAGGGTCCAGGATCTCAAAGAGAGTTTTAGAATTTTTCATTACTCCTAAAAGAGTCAGTGGCCTCAAACAGGGTCCATAAGCTCAAAGAGATTTTTTTCATCACTTGAAAGAGAGTCAATGGCCTCAAACAGGGTCCATAAGCTCAAAGAGATTTTTTTCATCACTTGAAAGAGAGTCAATGGCCCCAAACGAGTCTCATAAGTTCTCAAAGAGAGTTTTTTTTAAAAAAAGTTTAAAAAGTTTTCAAACCTGCAAATTTACATAAATACCCCCTTAGCAGGAGATGAATCTCATAATTTATTTGCTTTTTTTTTTTCTCTCTCTTTTTTTTACATGGAATTTCATAAGAGCATCTACTAATCTCTTAAGACACCCCTCGAGATTTGTGCTAAGGTTACACTGGTCGATTTTTTTATATATTTGAGTGATTTTTTTATTTTTTTATATATTGCTGTGTCCAACATAAAATATATATCTACATTTTTGTTTTTGAAAGAATAACATGACATAACATGTTTATCGGTTTTTAAAAAGAAAAATTAAGATTCAGCCCGCGAAGGAAAAAAAAGGGGGAAGACGAACAAATCCACTCACTGATACCAACTTAATGCCCAACCAAACACAAATTTACCAAATTTCATATCCACAAAAGTGGCTTAACTCAATAGTCCCATACAATGACTTGGATATCATCAAGTAGATTCAAAATTTCAGAGCCAAGAACCAACCACTATTCCATGATTATAATGCAGAACAATGGTATAAATCTCACTTCAAAAATGATAATACCAGATCCTCAGCAAATATATAAACCCAACATACATATCGTAAATATAATATATTTGTCACTTGGCCGGGGTAAATATGCCACTGACTTCAAAGGGCAATTCTTTTGCTGGTTGTGTTCATGTAAGGTCTCAATACCCACTCAATCTGGGCTTTCACTTCGCTCAACAGTTCCTAGTGTTATCTAGAATCCAAGCATCAGGGCAAAAAATGGTCAGAGAATAATAATGTTTTTTTTTACATTGATCAAAAACATCGACTTTTGGTCTTACCTTATAGAGCCGCATCTCAAATCGAGGGCCAATCTCTGTTATTTCTACAGATTTCGGGCCACCGCCACGTTTCTCACATAAATGATGCCTGCCCAATATAAATATCAATCATGCTCTTCGGTTTAGTCCTATTTTTCAATAATGTTGAGTTGGATAGGAAAGATTGTGTCAAACAGGTCATGGGAGGGATATGTTCTTTCAGTACTTTACGTGTGCAATTAGCAGGTTTCTTTTAATAGTGGCATATACGTAGGCCAAGAGCTAAATCAGTGATATTTGTTCACAAAAATGAGCAATACCTAAGTCAAAGTTACCAACCTAAATGAGATGTAGTCGGACTGGTTTGCGAAAGTGATGATGCGTTTGGAATCAGGCTTTGGCACCGGGAATAAATGTTTAAGAATGTTGCCTGTCCTTTCACCAAGCTGCAATCATTTACAAATCAAGGGCATCAAAGATATGTAAGAACAGGTTTTAAGTTGAACAAAAAGTACAGGAAATTCGCCTGGCAACAGCCTAGAAAACCCTTGACCAGAAACCAAAAAAATCGTGTAACTTATTGATGACTAGCATTTTATGCTCTTACTATTGTCTTAATGCTTATAATTCACATGTAGCATAAATTGTGTTAGCATGAAAAAATAAGTTCAATTGATATTAGTTGCCCAGTTAGAAATGCGAAGGCTCTATCTGATTTGTTGTGTCAAATTTAGAATTTGCACCATGTACATAGTTTTCTAAATCACGGAAGTTCAGTTTTTGAAAGAATTGAGGGTGCATCAAGTACTCAAAGTTGAATTTCACAATATAACAATGACTCAATGCACATGGCCTTAGTCCATGCTGTTAACCTGATGGATAGAATATAAAAATACCTTACTAGAGAAGTTTTCAAGAATCAAATGAGGATAA
Source organism: Dioscorea cayenensis subsp. rotundata (assembly GCF_009730915.1). NCBI lineage: Eukaryota > Viridiplantae > Streptophyta > Magnoliopsida > Dioscoreales > Dioscoreaceae > Dioscorea > Dioscorea cayenensis. The sequence goes on along the minus strand of NC_052476.1, from coordinate 16,883,064 downwards.
ACCTCAGGCATTGTTCCCATGGACTTCTTGTCTTTAATGTCATGTCTTGTCACCTACAAACAAATCAACTGACGTCAACATTATATTGGAATCATATAATCTACTGACATGGGACCCCAATGAACTGAAATGTGGCGCATCTGCATACCACGTTGAGCAATCCAAAATATGCTGTTGGACCGAATGGCAGGTGAGAAATAACCAAACCATCTGGTTTGCCACGATGTTCATGTACCAAGATAACATCTGTAAATTCATGTGAGCGACAAGTTTCAATAATCTCTGAGATGACCTGCGTATAAGTTACAATAAAGTAAGCTAGCATGAAGGCAAATAAATTTTCAAGTAAAAAGGTTGGAATCTAACAGTTGGATTAAGCTAAAACTTTGTAATAGGTGTTCTTGCACACATCTGCATAAAAGTAGGCTAGATGTGGTGGTGAATTTGGGAAAAGATAACAAGAACCACTGCACCAGCTTCTAAATTGTAACAATAACATTAAGCCTTTCAGAGAGCAATCATCTTTGATAAGTGAAAAGCAATGTAGCAGCAAACATTAGGCAACCCATTTATAGTTGTGGCTCTTATAATTGAATCTTATCCTTCTGAAATATCCTCTATTGAAAAAATATGACACTTGAAGTTGTTAACCAAAGAAAACAACAATCAGTGCAACCTTTAAATTTCACAAAACAGTGTGACAACTATCTTCTTTGATACTGCAAAAGGAGATTCAAATCAAAATTATTTTGAACAATGCCAAACAAAGGAGCAAGCTCAAAGATTGAATTTATAGAGTCTCAAGGAACTAAACACCAAGCACCAACTCCAATGCCCATCATGGATACAACCACAGACAAATGCACTGAAAAACTGTGATCACTTCAACAAGAAGAACCTTATAAAATCCACTATGCTGTAAAAATAAAAAAAGGTTTCATTATACAATGGACTCATCCTTTCACTAGATAACATCTAGCAAGTCAATCAATAAACACAGAATCATGCAAACAATAACATCAATTAATCAGTTTCTCTGATCAAACTTCAAGAAATCCAACTCACAACCAGTTCAAAACAGTCTCATATAAAAGTTAATTAATAGAAAAGAGTTCAAAACAAATCTCAGATATTACAAGAAAGCATGCACCAACCTGTCCACCACGATTAATCCGTGTAGAGTTCGGGAACACAAATTTCAGCTCCTGGTAACCCAAAATCAACAAAATTAGCATCAGCACCCAAAAAAAACCTATAAAGAAAGGAAAACAATGAAATTCACCTTGACAAACTGGACAAGAGGAGCACTTGGATTGCGAGAGGTGGTGAGCAAAATCTTCGGATCCCTCACAGTGGCATCAGCATACTCATCATCAATCACACTTCTCGGCTCTTTAAAATTTAAAAGAGCTAACTTTCCATCAAATCAACACCAAAAACAAAATTTTCAACAAAAATCAAAGAGAAAAAAAAAAAGAATCAAAGTATAGTTGAGGATGGAGACCGGCGGTGTGGTCGTCCTCAAGATCGATCTCCTGGCGGAGGGAAGCCTCCTCATTGCGGAGCTCAGTGGGGATGGGCTTGCCCTCCGCGAGCGCTTCCCGGATTTTGCGCTTCTTCTCATAGTACTCGCGCTCCTTGCCTTCGAGGCTCTTCCGGTATAGATACTCCCTTCTCTTCCTGATATTCCGCCGCAGCATCTCCTCGAAGAAGCCTTCCTCTCTCGCCGCCGGCGAAAACCCTAGTTTGGCGGCCAAATACCTTTGATTTATAGTACGAACGAAAACGAAAGAGAACAACGAGGGAGGTTGCGCCGAGTTGATAAGCGGGTTTCGGATCCGGATGTGGGATTCAAACAGAATCCGACCCGTTACAAGGGTTGTGTTTGACACCTTTGGCCCACCACTTCTCCATTAAAAATAGAGAAGGTCAATTTCAGTAAGCAAATATTTTTTTTTGCCCCACAAAAAATGAAATAGTTAAATAAGTATTTATTTATTAATATTTAAAATATAGATACAACTTTATGAAAAGACAAAAGATACATTGTAAGTATATATATATATATAAAAAATATAGAAATTAGCATACTATAATATTAGAGGTGTCAATTCGAACTGGCGGGGCAGGCCGGCCCGCGGTCCGCCAAAACCCACCATTTGGCAGGGCGGGCCGGCCAAATGCCAACCCAACCCGACCCGCCAAAAATATAAAAAATTAAAAAATAATTATATTTCATATTCTCATATATTTATTTATATTTTTGACAAATCTTACCACAATACACAAAAATATTAACAAAATCCAAAAAACTAATTGCAAAATAAAAACATCAATTACTATTAAAAATCATCAATCCATCAAAATTACTTTAATCTAATAATTTTTCATTTTTAAAATATAATTTTTAAATTAAGGGCGGCGGGCTAGCCCGCCGTAACCCGCAAACCGCCCCGCCCCAACCCGCGGCCCGTGCGGGTTGGCCCGTTTGACCCGCCTCCAAACGGGTCTATATAATGCCAACCCAACCCACTTATTTTAGTTGGCGGGGTGGTTCGGCCCGGCATGCTTGGCCCAAATTGACAGCTCTATATAATATAGATTAAAAAATTAAAAAAACATGTTACTATATATTACCCTTATTTTTAAGGGAAAATTGCTTGCATACCCTTGCAAAATAATAAAATTGCTTAAATACCCCCATAAAAATACTATGTGCTTGCATACCCCCGTAAAACTATATTTTTTTACTTATATGTCCCTGTCGTTAGTTACCGTTAGCCACCGTTAGAGTTTATAAAATTAATCATAGTTCCCATTTAACCCAACTTAACAAAATTACCCAATTGCCCTTAATACCATCTAACCTAAGCCATCTGAGAAAAATTCCCAAACTTCTCAACCACTCAACCACCCTCTTTTGAGATTCCCTTCTTTCCAATCCCTTAAGCCATGTTATCTCACTCGTTGGCTCTTTCAAATCAACTTCAGAGATGTCTATTCCGTCCTTGAAGGTTTCAACCTAACCTTACTGAACCATCTTAACGCCAACTACGCCCGACGCCGTGGCATTTGCGCATGTGTTGTTACCTTCACCATCAATCTTAGGTCTCAACGTGATCAACACCGTCGCCGGCGTTTACTTAGAGAACCTCCCAATTTTAATGAATTTTATGGGAACTTGTTTGCTCAAAAAATTTGATGTCCCTTTAAAGAACTTGATTGTAAAAAACTTAATATTGGATGGATGTTCAAAAAAAATTAGTGGACTTCTTTTTTATAAATTTCATATGTGATTATATTTTGAGTAGGTGTATGAAATTATTTGTTATATATGTTAGTTTGAGTCCTATTCTGAATTCAACATCGTGATGATATTGATTTAAACTGAATTCAAACTAAATAAAGTGGTCCATGACTTATCTGGTGGAATCCTAATTTAATTCTAATTGGCACTTTGAGTTGTGATCTAACTCAAACCTTTAAGTTGTGTTAATCCTTTGATGGTAAGGATTATATATAGACAGCACCATGGGTCCCCAATCTATCATTCTAACAAATACCTAGCTCCATCAGTGGGAGAGGACGGGATAGATTGGAAGAGTCCCTGGTTACTTTTAAGCGCGGACTCAAGACTCTCGTCGTCTTCAACAATTTGCTATGGCTGGCTTGGGCGGGCGCAGACCCGGCCGCACACAGGTGCTGGCCTCGCGCAGGCGCACTAGCCGCACGCGCACGTGCCTGGCTGCATGCACACACAGCACCGTCCGGCCGGCAACGGCTACCCATGTGGAAAAGTTAGGGTTTTTATTTTTATTTTTCCCCTAACATTAGATTTAATTATTTTATTTTATTGATTCACTAATTTGAATGATAATTTGAATAAAATAGTTTATTGGGTGTTTTTACAAAAATTACATTACTTTATTGTATTTTTGCATGTAAAACCCTGTTTAGTTATTTATTTAAATTTCAGGCTTTGTTTGTATGAATTATTTATACATTAAGTGCATTAATTATAATTTGTATAATTAATTATTAACATTGAATTTGTTCATGTATATGGTTAGTATGTCATGTGATCGAATGAAATTTTTGTTAAATTATAGAATAGCCACAATGTTATGATTTTAATTTTAAAAATTATAAATTACATATTATGAGTGTGATGGATCACATCTAGGTTAATTGGCATAAATTGTAATTAATTATGATTAGTATAATAATTTTGTTCCACAGGGATTTTATTATATTTCTTATAATTAATTAGGATAAAATAATGAATAATTTTTATTACTTAAGCCACCCACATGTATTAAGTAATTTTAATTATTTATTAGTTTTATCAGGTGGCAAGTTGTGATTAATTATGTTTGATATAATGATTTTGCCCAACAGGGATTTTATTATATTTATGTAATTAATGAGGATGAAATAATGTTAATTTTTATTTCTTAAGTCGCCCACAGGTATTAAGCAATTTTAATTATCCATTAGTTTTATCGATAGTTACGAATTTATTTGTATTTATATCTCTGCCCATAGGCAGGTTGTGATAACAAATTGGTTCATGTTATCCTTTTCGGTGTGGCTTGCATTGGTAAGCATACCAACTTGTTTTATTGCCTTGAATATTAAGATTAATATGTATGTTATTTTATTTATTGTAGCTATGCAATCAGATACTTTTGATGAAAAATGTCATGTTCCTATGTTAAGGGGTGATAATTATAAAGATTGGAAGGAGTTGATTCTCCTCCAGTTGGGATGCATGGATTTTGACTATGCTATAAGGAAGGATGAACCACTTGTGCCGACAGACAATAGCACTCCGGGTGCAATGCCTTGTATGAATGGTGGGAGCGATCTAATCGCTTGAGCATGATGTACATTAAGACACGTATATCTGCTAGTATCCGTAGTTCAATCCCAGATTGTGCAAATGTATGAGATTTGCTGAAGGCAATTGATGATCAATTTGAATCTTCAGATAAGGCTCTTGCTAGTACTCTCATGACCAAAGTATTATCCATGAAGCTCACAAGTGTTAAAGATATGAGAGAGCATATCATGAGGATAAGAGACTTAGCAGCTCAACTTAAGGCTTTAGAGCATATCGATTTTTCAGATGCTTACCTTGTACACTTTATCTTGCACTCTCTTCCACATCAGTATAACCCTTTCAAAATCTCATATAACACACATAAAGATAAATGGTCTTGTGGACTCCTTTTTTCTCACCCGGCCTTTTAATTGGGGTTAGACCGGTTAAAATAAATGGATCACAAATCAAATTTAATTTTTATGACTTCAAGAGATTATGGGTTCATGACTTCCATTAGGGGCAAGCCTTTAATGTTAATTACCCTGGACATTATCCCAGGAACCTCCGATTAAGAAATAAGTGTGAAAAAGGAAACAATTTGTGACAATTAATTTCATTCATTTCAATAAATATGAATTCATAGATTTCATTGAAAATACAAGAAATTTGAAATCATCTTGAGTTATGAACTTGTGCCCGAACTTGTGTCTTGGACATTTTTTTGCATTTTGGATTTGATTTGTATTTCAAATTCCGGATCCTCTATGTTGATAAATCATAAACTTGATTTTGACTTTCCATAAGCTTCGGCTTTTATGTTTGTGAAACTTTCTTCAAGTCTTGACTTGTGAAACTCTTTTGGTCTTTGACTTATGATGTCTTAACACTGCTGAGTTCAATTGTCGATTTATATGGATTTTAAATATTGACTTGTGAAACTCTTTGGGTCCTTGACTTTTGATATCTCGAAACCGCTGAATCCAATTGTCGATGTATATAGATTTTCAAATATTGACTTGTGAAACTCTTTGAGTCTTCGACTTTTGATGTCTTGAGACTGCTGAGCCCAATTGTCAGTTTATATATGTCTTCAAATATTGACTTGTGAAACTCTTTGGGTCTTCGACTTTTGATGTCTTGAGACTGCTGAACCTAATTGTCGGTTTATATATGTTTTCAAATATTGACTTGTAGAACTCTTTGGGTCTTCGACTTTTAAGGTCTTGAGACTGCTGAGTCCAATTGTTGATTCATATGGATTTTAAAGTCTTGACTCTTTTCATATTTTTAGTCTTGACTTGACCGCTTTAGTTTTGATTTTTATATATCCATATACATGTTTTTAGCGCTGATCATCATATAAATTTGAACATAACCGCTGCATGCGCCTCGTCGCCACATCATATGTCTCATTGTTGTCTTGTATGTCTCAATGCCGTCATGCCTCGAGATGAACGTTTCTTTTTTTATTATTGCTTTTGAATGAATATATATATATATATATTTACTTTTCTTGCTTTGGGTGTTTTAATAGATATATATATATATAAATCCATGGTATCATACTCATCCCATGTGCATGGTGGGACCGCCCTTTTAAAAAAATTCTTCTATTTGATGAATGATAGCTCCCTGAGTATATATATATATATATATATATGTATGCTTCTCATTTTCTTTGTAGGTGTCTCTTTCATGGTGGGCCATGCTTTTTTATTTATTATTCTTTTTTAATATGAGTTATACGGGTGAGGAATGAGGATGCATGCATTTGATCACTTTTGATATGTCATTATGCATCGAAGAAGGGCCCATACCCTTTTGCTTTGCACATCATGAGCATGCATACGGACTATAGCCTGGTTCTCATTCTTTTTGTTTGTTTATTTATACACTTCATTATATTTAAATATCTTTTTGACTCAAGGCTCTACTTGAATTTGCATGCATGCATGACTCAAATGATAGTGACCTCAGATTCTTCAACGGTTTGGGATGCACCATATCAAGCACTGAGTGGAACTAAAGCAGTAAATCCTGGAACCGATTCCACAGTCTTATATATGAGGTTGTCATTTCAACAAGTCAGGGAAGTAAGGTCTCTGATGTTCTTCACGGGAGCGTTAATTATGGATCCACCATATGACTCGAGATATCTGGTCAGTGCATGTATAACACTTTCCAAAGTCTAACATTTTGGATTCCTTGTCGTCATCACCCAAAGTCTTGATTTAGTCATCCCCATTGAGAGATAAAATAGCTATTGCAACCATCCTATGCGAGATATATATGTGTGTGTATAAAGTACATAGAAAACTCTTAAGCCCACGATTACACCACTCATGTTATCCCATTAATGAAATCTTACTCATGCCTTGCAACTTGTGCTCTTATATATATATATATATATATATAACAAATGTTCTGAACTGATACAAGATAAATCTTAAGAATTATGCAAAGGGCAAAATCCTCATTTTTTTTTTAGCTGATGTTCAATCTCACCTTAATCAATCAACATCCTTTTTTTATATATTTTAATAAGAACTACCAGTGAATGAAAAGCTTTTATCTTAGATTGGTCAAATAACATCTTCCTTTCAAAGTAGACTCTTCTCACTGATATTTTGCAAAATGAATCATTTATTCAAAAAATGCTTCACTACCACATCACAGAGTGACCACTTTCACCGATTCTCAGATTCTTCACGATTTCCAAATCATTGCCACATGGATGGGATTTTTTTTATCATGATGAATGCCTCTTGCTCACGCCGTCTGATGATAAGGATGGTCAGAGTGAAGTTTCCTCCATGAATCATTTGTCGACTAAGGCTTATCCTCAAACAAAGCCCCTGAAGCAACTGCCTTCTCAAACGCCATGGCAATCAAGAACTGGGGCATAGCAATTGCCGATCTGTCCAGGGTGTTCCATGATGATCATGACTTGGGGCAGTGAAGTTGGTGACTACATGGTGCTGCTGCCAATGAGTTTGAGGTCGACGAACTGGACATCAATTTCCAGGATTTCCGATGAAGAATCTGCAGCGGGTCGACTTTTGGTTTTGGGCTGCGACTACGCTTCGCCGTGGTAGCAGCGATAGCAGGTAATAACAGCGACAACGGCATTAGTTGGCGGTAACAGCACCAGCAGCAACAGAAGGTCATGGCGACAAGCGACGGCGGCAGCAACCTTCTTTCGATGACACTTTTTTTATTTACAATAGAGAAGAGTGGAACCAATGAAACATTTTCTTAATCTTTTTTTTTTTTAATATCTTCTAATTTTTTTGGCTGGTTCCTTCATTTCTCCTTCTCTGTCTTCATGAGTTCATCATTAAGAGAGGCCGCAAGAGGTGGGAAAGGATAACAACGGCGACCACGTCGGTGATGACGGCAGAGGTTCTTCTATCTTCACTGCTTTTTTTATGCTTTGATTCCACCATTCTCACAGCATCTTCTAGTTTCTCAGGGTTGTATGCCTTCACAGCCTTCAAATGATCAAGAGTGGCACCAGTTGGCGGGTAACAATGGCAACAACAGTGGCGATTATCTTCTTCTTCTTCCTCTATGGAAAATTTTTCCTTTTGTTCGCTCCTCCGGCCAGTTTCTTTTTTTTTATCTTCTTTTATTTAGGTTGTGGTTGGCTTCCTCCGGAGGTCCTCCTCTGGCTCTCTTCTTCCTCCGGATCGTCTTCTTCTCTTCTTTCTTTTCTTTTTTTTTTATATGAGCATATGCTTCGCCGAGAGAAAAAAAAAAGAGTCTTCTTCTCTCCCCGTCAGTCTTCTTCGTCTCATTTATAATACAAGTATATGTTTTGCCGAGAGAACCCTCAGCATCTTCCTTTTGCTCTATCCTCCTTCTTGCCATCTTCGGACCTTTTCTTCTTTTTCTCCTTTTTCATACGAGTTTCTCCCCTTTCATATGAGTTTCTCCCCGCCTGGCGAAAAACAGCCTCTCCTCTCCTTCTTCAATCCTTTCCTTTTAAAGACGTTCACGGGTGCGTGGGGAGACGCAGCGACGTGGAGACGTGGCGACGGACGCAGCGACGTGGCGACGTTATCCAGATAATGGGGTGCCCACGTCTTCCTTTTAGAGTAATGCTATATAGAACGAAAACATAACACGAAACCAGCCACATGAATGATGTGGCTGGTGACGTGTTTTTTTTATTTTAAATAAAAAAAAAAAAAGAGAAGAGAGGTCACGGGTTCTCTCTTCTATAGGGCTAAATCACAGCCCTAATTTAGTTCTCTCTTTCGTGGAGGTCTCGGTCGCCGCTTCCCTCCATCGCGATCGGCTGCCTCTTTCCTCCACCGCGACCGTCCGCCTCTTCCTTCCATCGCGACCGGTTGCCTCTTCCCTCCCCCGAGACCGGGAGCCGCTCCTGGCCTTCGCTTCCTCCCCGTGATCTCTCTTCTCTCTCTCGTTTGGCTTTCTCTCTCTCTCTCTCGTTTGAGTGTGTGCTCCCGGCCCCTATCCGTCTCCCCGCTCTCGGCCCCCGTCTGTCCCCCCGCTCCCGGCCCTTGTCCTGGCCGCCGCTTCCCTCCCCCGCTCTCGGCTGCCACTTGCGGCCTTCGCGTCCCTCCCCCGCTCCCGGCCGCCACCTCTTTCTTGTTTGGCTTTGAAGAGAATATAGGGCACAGGTCAGTGGTACACAAGAAATAGAGAGCGGCGGCCAGTCCGGTGGTGCATGAGAAGCTAGGGAACGAGATCGCTTCCCCTCTCTCATGTGGCTGGTTATCTGAATTCTTGGGATAGAAGGCCCGGCTCGCCTTGAAATCAGGTATAGAGGCAATGATGATGCCCTAAATTTCTCTCCTGCCCTTGTTTCTCTACAATGATGGCATAGTAGCTTGGATGGCCTAGTAGGCAACCGCTACTGTTATTGTTGTAGAGAGAGGGGGAATGATGGGAGAAAATCATGTATGTTGAATCTGAGCCTCTGTTTTGATTCTATTGCTTGATATATTATAACATTCAAGCATGAATCATTTTTGTTGCATGGTCTATTTCTTTCTCGTCGATGTGGGTCTGGTTTCGTGTGATGTTTTTCGTTCTATATAGCATTACTCTTACTCTTTAGTAATGATGTTCTTGTGGCCATGATGATTTGCCCTATAAAAAGAGTATATAGATTGGGTGGCATGGCAAACTTTAGTTGCGACCCTTGATACATGTTTATCCATGCGAAAAGAATAGCGGGCAGATCGAGCCTTTGATATATTATAGAGCATAGTTCTTTTTAGAAACTCTAACTATTTTTCTTGCAACAATTTTTTCTTATGTGATTTCTTTTTAGTAATAGTTCTCTCGGGATGATGTATTGACGTATTGAGGAGAACAATTTTCAATGTGGAGGATTCTGCACATATGCGTCTAGGTATATTGTTTATTTCTATGGATCAGCAAAGTCTTCTTTGCTCACCAGGTATCTTGTTCTTTTCATAATTTAGGATTTATACCTTGCTGTAGTCTGCTTCTATTTTATTTTATGCTCAACTAATGTTATTAGTCCTTGGCTGCTGTAATTGTTCTCTTTCATGTATATATTAATGATCCTGCTGTTTACCAAATCAAAGCTTACTGAATTGTGAATTTTACTTGAACTATTCAAGAAAAACGCAATATCTCGTGTGCCGGTTTTGTCACCGTTTCATCGAATGAATGTTGCTTTACACTTTGTTTTCGTTCATTGATTTTTCTTGTTTGGAATCATTCTTTCTCGAGAAGTCGGGATCAAATTTGAAGTGAATTTATTGAATTACGCTTCTATTTTTCTTATTATTACAAATTCTAGCCCCTTAAATTCAGTTGTGACTTCCCATATCATTTTTGGTTTAATCTTCCTTGCTGCAGGTCTTGCAGTCATGTCCTTAATTCATCGATGATTATTTCTTCTCAATGGTTATGCTCATTCCTCATACATTTCTGGTGCATTAGATTTTCTGATGATAAGGCCCAACAAATGAGTTTGTCTCTGTTTCAATTTCTAACTTTTCATGTTCAATAAGTGCATTTTATGAGTGCCCATGATCTGCTTTAATTTGCATCTGCATTCCTTAAATTCTTTTTTTATGAGTTCCCATGTTCAATAAGTGCATTTTATGAGTGCCCATGAGTGCCCATGACTTTAAAGCTGATGATGACAATGTAAATGTAAGTTTTTGCTTGCTCAGTTATTCCTCACTAGTGTTATTACTCTTTTTTTTCCTTATAATTTGTAAAGACAACATGTGTGCACAAAATTACAGGTTTAATTTATTTAGAATTCAAGCTTTTAATTCAACTTGGATCTTCTGAAGGTTGGAGATGGAGTTGGTGGAGGTGGTGTTTCTCTTGCTGGTACATGGTGGGACAAAAAGGCATTGTCTATTGCAGAAGAGGTCTCGATGTCATTTGAAGCTCCAATTCTTTTAGAATGAGACTGCACATGCTACTGATGCAGTAGATTTCTTTTCTGTTTTTTACATGAATCCTGCTGTTCTGAGATCTTTTCAAAAGAATTGTCCGGGGTTTTTGTATCTAACCAAACATAATTCACGTGTCCAGTTCTCCTAGCATGGGCCGATATTCGAGCATTTTTCTTCCGAATATCAAAGCACGCTTTGGATGAAGTCGAGCTTCTTTGGAGCTGTACCCGAGTAAACATATCATTGGAGGTAGTCTTTTAACTTTTTATGAATTATTGTGATCTTATATCTTGCAATTTATGGATGTTATGTATGTTAAACCAGATATATAATTGTACCAGTTCTACTTTGTTTTTTTCATTGAACAATTGATTACTATCTAAATGCTTAAAAAACTAAACAATGCATTGTCCTTGCAAACATTTCATAGTAACATATCATGCTTGTCATCAATCTAGGTGTCATCTCCTGGAGTCGAAAGAGTTGTTCGAATTCCTGAAGATCTCGACCGCTTCAAAGACCGTCCCATGTATGTGAAGTACACTACTGACGGTGATCAAGAATCTGATGGTATCTTCAGGCTCATCTCATTTGATCTAGACTTGTGCAATTGCACTTGGGGAATTGCAGATGTGAAGAAGAACAGACATCAAGCAGGCAAAGGTAGACCTTTAAACAATAAACAAAGAGAATGGAGGCTACAAACTTCTTTTGATTCGTTGCGCATTGTTCGATTACATTCGAGTCATTAATTAAATTAATCCTTGAGATTATAAACAATCACAAAGTGATAAAGAGTTATCAAACTGTGAGCAATTTCCACATTGCAATGTATTTACAAGCCAATGGTCAGTATCATCAGTGAATAACATTTGTGCTTGTCAATAGAATGAATTCACTACCATGATATATATATATATTCTTTTGATTTAGCAGTAAACGTGTCATTTTGCTTTGGTCATCATTCACAATGTTGAGCAAGTTTTGCAAATTTTCATATTCTGTTATGCCTTAGAGAATAATAAGCAACGCACACACATTCAAATTTTCGTATTCTGTTTTGCAAATTTAAACATGGACACCTTCCCTTACTACAAAATCAAACACAAGAATCAAACAACATTACAAAATTGTATTCTGTTGAGCAATAATAAGCAATACACACACATTCAAATTTTTCAGTGATACAGTAGGGGTAAAAAAATAATAACATTACAAAAATCAAACAACATGAACACTTTCCCTTACTACAAAAATCAAACACAAAAAAATATCTCCCCATCAAAACATAATCAACACAAACTTAGAAGATGAACATAAACATAAATTTGTTTGTTTTTCCTCCACGAACATGAACAGAAATACGAAATCAAAAATTAAATCTTAATAACAAACATAAGCAACACAAATTTAGAACATGAACATGAACACAATTTTTTTTGTTTCCCTCCACGAACATGAACACAAATGTGAACACAAAAATTAAACCTAGAGTTATATAAGAAACTTGCATCACCATACGATTCCCTGAAAAATTAAAATGGATAATACATGAGAAATTCACAACACCAATAATCGTAATCATTAAGTATTGAGAAAAAAAATAACAACTTACCTCATAAATCATTGCACTGGCTTGTAAAACCTATAGAAGAACTATGATGCTTGTCCAGATTGATAGATATAGAATTTGAATTCACCTATGAAAAAAGATTTTAGTTTAATTAAATCATCATTTGAAATTAAATGATTGAAATTCCTAATTTGGACATTAATGACAGTTACAAGAGAATTACCACGCTCTCTTGTGTGCAATGATCATCTTGCACAAATTTTTTAGCTGATGCATCTTCCTTTGTTTGTGCCTTCTGCCAATAATAACATGGGTGTCATACACTAAAAAAAAAGTTAATCGAAAACAAAAACTAAACAAGTAATGATTATGATACTAGTTAAAAATACCTTTTTCTTGTTTCTAATTATTATTTCTTCAACTTTTGACTTCTTCCTCTTTGATGGTGGACGACCCTTACTCCGCACCTTCAAAGGAGTGAGAAATTGTTGGTGTGGCACAATAGTCGCCTTCGACAACGTAGGTGTAAAATTTTTCTTACAAGTTGTGTTGTCCATCAACTTCTCAATTGCATCATCCACATATTTCATCAACAAGTTGAACTTGTCATTTGACTCCGCTCCAAGTTCTGGGACTTTAGAAAAATGAGAGCACAACTTAGTGAACCGCAGCTTCTCCTCACTTGTTTGTGGGTCATCGTAACAGTTTTGTACATACGTATGCATGCGTTTGATGTCTTTCCTCCATCGTGGTAAAATATACCTAGAAGGAATGTCTTTCACATTCTGTTCAATAAGCACCTTGAAAATATGCCTACAATAATCCCCTTAAACTCAAACAACTGACACGAGCATTTAATATCAAATTCTTCCTCGTTAGTGTAGACATTGTATACCACTTGCTTTCTAAATGCACCTTCCTTCCCCTTGAGAATGTCGGACACCTGAAATGAGCAGACCGCCCCATTTGAACCAATTAAATTCAGATTGCAATATATCATGCCGCGCAACTCATCTTGAAACAATTTAAAAATTTCATTTGTGTATGCTTCTTGTAGTTGCTTCTCAAAATAGCAATCGGTGATTAATGGAAAGCACGAGTTAAATGAAGCAAAATCAGCTTTGTTCTCCTTCTCAATCTTACTTTTGAAGGCATTATCATATTGCTCAACAAATTGCTTCAATGAGGTCGTCGGACCAACATAACCATCAAAAAATGCATTTACGCTTTCACTTCTTTGAATGGTAGACATTCCCGCCCAAAATATGCCTTTCACATATACAGGAGCCCAACGATCACGAATTTTGAATAGAGAATTCAACCATTCATTTTTCTCAATTTTATAGTCCGCCATCATCTTCAAGTATGTGTCTTCAAACTCTTTAGAATCAACTGCTTCATACGTGATATGTTTCAAAATCTTCTTGATTGCTTTGTATTCATTTAAACATCCAAGCTTCTCGGGAACCTTCTTCATGATATGCCAAAGGCAAAGGCGATGATGTGAATTTGGAAAAACTAATCGAACTGCACCTTGAATAGCCATACACTGATCTGTAATAATTGCTTTAGGAGCCTTGCTTGACATACACTCTAGCCAAGTTTTGAAGAGCCAAACATATGTTTCTGTATCCTCTCTGGACAGTATGCCACACCCAAACAATACCGTCTGCCCATTATGATTTACACCGACAAATGGAGCAAATGGCATGTCATACTTATTCGTCAAGTATGTTGTATCAAAGGAAATTACATCACCAAAAGCTTCATAAGCCGCTATAGACCTCGCATCCGCCCGAATACATTTTTTTCGAGACGACCTTCTTCATCCATGTCAATCAAATGGAAAAAAATTTTTGTATTTCTTTTGTTGCATGCGAGAAAAAAATATTTTCAAGTGTCACTGGCATCTCCAACGCCAAGCCTAAATTGCCTTGCTTTTGCAATATAATTCCTACAATCTTTTTCATTGTATGTTAAATTTTCATAACCCCCACTTTCAACTGCTAGGGAATGAAAATTTTTGCTCAGGCTTATTCCTGCTTGGTCGTTTAATTCAAGCCTTCTTTTGACATATGCATCAATTTTTTTATTGGACTTTTGGAAACGAGCTTTGTGTGGGCTAAGTGCATGATTGTGCTCCAAATTAACACTAGAAATGGTAAACCGTCCATCATTGCCAACAATGACATTAATCTTTGCCGAACAATTTACTTTAGCGGATAGTCTTGGGTTGAAGGAGTTTTTAGAAGTAGATATTCTTTTGCCACCTCTTGCACATGCTAGCGTGTAATATTTCAATTTTCCATCATCATCTAATCTCGTGCTTTTTTTGTTGATGCCAAACCCTTCACGCCGCGCATATTGAACATACAAATTATAAACTTCTTCTTCAGAATCAAGGATCATACCGGCCCCCGGCACAATATTTTCAACTAAAACCTTTTCTACCGGTTTTTCTTTGGCATGTATTTCATAACTTGAACATCCAACTTCTACATTATCTTTTTCTTGCTCACACCCAAGTACCACTTCTTCCATGTTCTTGCTTTAGGTATATGTCTAAAAACAAATGGTGGGACAAATATTTAGAAAGCATGAAGTAAAGCAATGGTTTCTAATTCAAAAAAATCATACCAAAAAAATCAAGATGATGCTTAAATAACTCCAAAAATAATTCATATACATTGCCAACAAACAAAAAAAATCCATTCATAACTATTGTGCAATGGAGTAGATTATTTAGCCACAAGAATCTGTTATAAGTAACACAAACAAAAATAATCCATAATTAATTAAATGTGTTAATTAAATGTGTAAACTATTAATTTTGAAAATAAAAATAAATTCAATTTAATTTTATCCCAAGGCTAATAGAATTAAGTAAGGATTATTTTTTTAAAAATTTTTTTTAATCTCAATTCTATGGCGGGATTTGAACAAATCATGAAATTAAAGTAGGAAAATATGGTCAAGGTAATTACGGTCAGGAGCTGGGGAGGAAGCCGCACGGGACGGGCAGGAAATGGTGGCCGGGATGGGGGGCCGGGAGTGGCGAAAATGGCGGCCGGGATGGGGGAGGGAGGAGGCGGTGGCACGGGGCCGGGAAGCAGGGAGAGCAGGCGGTCGGGAGTGGGGAGACGACGGCCGGGGAGGCGGGAGGCAGACGGGCACGGGCACGGGAGGCAGAGGCAGGGCGGGAGTGGGGAGACGGGGTGCCACCGGGAGGCGGGAGAGCGGATGGCGGCCGGGAGTGGGAGAGACGGACCGGGCTGGGAGGCGGGGAGAGGACAGGCAGCCGGGAGGCTGGGGAGACCAATATCGGCAGGAGCATACAAAAGCAGAGAGAGAGAGAGAGAGAGAGAGAGAGAGAGAGAAGCAGAGAGAAGAGAGAACCCGTGACCTCTCTTCTCTTTTTATTTTTTTTTTATTTAAAATAAAAAAAAACACGTCACCAGCCACATCATTCGTGTGGCTGGTTTCGTGTTATGTTTTCGTTCTATATAGCATTACTCTTTCCTTTTATATATATTTATATATATATATATTATTTTATTTTAGTTTATTATATATGTATTATATTATCTTTAATATAATTATTATCATTTATACATACGTTTATTTACTTACTTTATTTATCTGGTTTGGTTTATATACGTATATTATTATATTCTTTTATTTGATTTTTTTATATATATTATTATTATTATTATTATTTATTTCTATATATTATTGATTTTTTTTATCTTTATCTGATTTGATTTTGAATTTCATATTATATATATTGGATTTTGTTTATTGGATTTTATTTATTTTATTTATTCTATATTCTCTAATTTGATTTGATTTTTTTTATATATATATATATACATATTTTATCGTATTTTATTTTACTTTAATTATATATATATTGCTTAATTTATTTTATTTTAACTTATCTTATTATATATATATATATATATACATTATTTTATTATTATTATTTTATACGATTTGATTTATTCGATTATTTTATCTTATTAGAGATTTTTTTTTTATGTTAATTTAAATTTTATATTATATATCTATATATATTTTGCCCCGTGATTTGTATACATGACTGATCTTGGTATTGTGGTCGCGTCAAGATCGGTGCTATAGGCTGGCCTTGAAATTTGAAATGCCTCGAGATCTGTGCTCTGGGTAGATCTTGATATTTGAGTATTTTGGATAGCCTCGAGATCGGTGCTCTTGGTTTATCTAAAGATTTGAATATTTAGATCGCCTCGAGATCTGTGCTCTGGGCAGATCTTGATATTTGAGTATTTTGGATCGCCTCGAGATCGGTGCTCTTGGCTTATCAGAAGATTTGAATATTTAGATCGCCTCGAGATCGGTGCTCTCGGCAGATCTTGATCTTTGCATATTTCGGATCGCCTCGAGATCGGTGCTCTTAGCTTATCCGGAGATTTGAATATTTAGATCGCCTCGAGATCGGTGCTCTCGGCAGATCTTGATATTTGCATATTTTGGATCGCCTCGAGATCGGTGTTCTTGGCTGATCCGGATATTTGAATATTTTTTTAAATTGCCTCGAGATCTGTGCTCTCGGTAAATCTAGTATTTTAGATCGCCTCGAGATCGGTGCTCTGGGCTGATCCAGGGATTTGAACATATATATATATATATATTTGATCGCTTTGAGATCTGTGCTCTAGGCTGATCTTTGGATTTTAATATTTAAATCGCCTCAGAATATGTATTCTTAGGTGATCTTGAATATATCCATATATTATAAAATTTATCTATCTTATCCACATGTTGTCCTAATTTGATTATGATTGGGTCACATGTGATTTTAAAATTTTAATTTGATTTGGATTAGGACATGCCAAAATTTTTATATAAACAGATCTATTAATGAGCTTTTGACCATGTGTGTTCAAGAGGAGGAAAGGTTGCTATTAGAAAAATAGTGAAAGTGGACATATGGCTACTCGAGATATGAAGAGAGGACAAACCAACCTGAAAAAAGATAAAGACAAATTACATGTTCAGATCGAGAAGGTGTCCAAGTGCTTCTTTTGTAAGAAGAAAGGGCACATGAAGAAGGATTGTCCGAAACTCAAGATTCATCTTGAGAAGAAAGGTACTGAAATTTCTTTCGTTTGTTATGAATCTAATATGGTTGATGTTTGTCATAACACTTGGTGGATTGATTCTGGTACCATAATCCATATTTCTAATACCTTGCAGGGCTTCTTAAGCCGAAGGATACCGATGAAGAGTGAACAGTTTATTTATTCAGGGAATAAGATTCGTTCACATGTAGAGGCAGTCGGGACATGCAAATTAGTTTTAGTTTCAGGATTTGTTTTAGATTTGGAAAAGACTTTTTATATTCCTAGTTTTTCTAGAAATTTAATTTCAGTTTCACAACTTGTACCATTAAGATATTCCTTTAAGTTTTATGAAACATATTTTCGTTTGTTTTATAATTCTTCTCTTGTTGGGAATGGTGCATTGTGTGATGGTCTTTTTCAAATTTATTTACAAAGTAATGTTTCTTATAATGTGTTGCATGATCAAGTAAATGTTGGTATTAAAAATAGTGTTTTGAATGATAAATCTTCTATGTTATGGCACCGGAGATTGGGACATATCTCCATAAAGAGAATTGAGAAGTTGGTGAATGATAGAATTGTTGACTCTCTTGATTTTACCGACTTTCAAACTTGTGTGGATTGCATAAAGGGGAAACAAACCAACAAATTTAAGAAAGGTGCTAGGAAGAGTTCATGCCTATTAGAGATCATACATACAGACATTTGTAGTCCAGAGATGGACTCGTATGGTCAGAGATACTTCATCTCTTTCATTGATGATTATTCACGCTTTATGTATCTCTACTTGCTTGACAATAAGAGTGAAGCATTAGATGCTTTCAAGATCTTTAAAGCTGAAGTAGAGAAACAATGCGGTAAGCAAATAAAGATCATGAGATCAGATAGAGGAGGAGA
Organism: Dioscorea cayenensis subsp. rotundata; assembly: GCF_009730915.1. Taxonomy (NCBI): domain Eukaryota; kingdom Viridiplantae; phylum Streptophyta; class Magnoliopsida; order Dioscoreales; family Dioscoreaceae; genus Dioscorea; species Dioscorea cayenensis. The sequence goes on along the minus strand of NC_052476.1, from coordinate 16,864,254 downwards.
ATATTATGGTAGGTACACAGAGGATGGACAAGCACCAGGTCCATTTGCGAGGTTTCTAGAAGAGCATGGTATTGTGGCCCAAATATACTATGCCTAGCTTACCAGATCAAAATGGTGTAGCTGAAAGACGAAACCACACTTTAATGGATATGGTTAGGAGTATGCTTATCAACTCCAAACTTCCTCGATCTATGTGGATTGAGGCTCTTAAAACAGCAGCATATATATTAAACCGTGTTCCGACCAAAGCAGTTTTTAAAACTCCATTTGAATTGTTCAAAGGTTGGAAACCGAGTTTGCAAAATATGTGTGTTTGGGGTTGTCCTGCTGAAATAAGAGTGTTTAATCCACATGAGAGAAAGTTGGACCCAAGAACTGTTAGCGGTTATTTTATTAGTTATGCCGAAAAGTCTAAGGGTTATAGGTTTTATTGTCCATCATATAGCACTAGAATTGTGGAATCAAGAAATGCCAAATTTCTTGAGAATGACTTGATTAGTGGGAGTGATCAACATCTAGACTTTAGTCTTGAAGAAGATCATGAAGAAACTCCGGACACTAATCAAAGATTGATTGTTTCACATGATAACCATCAAGATTTGGAAGACATTGAAATGACAATCGTTGAGGAACCACATCCTGCTGATCCAGTTGATCAAGTCCCACAACATCAACCTGAAGTTATTGAGGAAGAACTTCATCAAGAAGATAACGATGTGCCATTAAGAAGATCAACTAGAATTAAGAAATCGGCAATATCTAGTGATTATGTTGTGTATTTACAAGAATCTGACTATGATTTTGGAGCTGCTGATGACCCTAAAATGTTTTCACAAGCCATTAGCTGTAGTAATTCTAAGTTATGGTATGATGCTATGAAGGATGAGATGGAGTCCATGGCACATAATAGTGTTTGGGATCTAATCAAGTTGCCTGAAGGGGCGAAACCCATTGGGTGTAAGTGGGTCTACAAAACTAAAAAGGACTCGCTGGGCAACATTGAGCGTTACAAGGCCAGATTGGTTGCTAAAGGATTTACTCAGAAAGAGGGCATCGACTATAATGAGACTTTTTCCCAGTTTCGAAAAAGGACTCGTTTCGTATTATAATGGCATTGGTTGCTCATTTTGACTTGGAATTACGTCAGATGGATATGAAAATGGCTTTCCTTAATGGAGATCTAGATGAAGAGGTGTTCATGAAACAACCTGAAGGATTCTTCTGTAGTGAAGGTGAAAGCTTGGTTTGCAAGCTTAAGAAATCTATATACGGACTGAAACAAGCATCCCGACAGTGGAATTTGAAGTTCCACGATGTTGTCTCATCATTCGGTTTTGTTGAGAACATTAAGGTTCAATGCATATATTATAAAGACAATGGGAGTAAGTTTTGCTTTTTAGTCCTATATGTTAATGATATTTTGCTTGCAACCAATAATAAGGGTATGTTGCATGAGGTGAAGCGATTTCTCTCTAAGAATTTTGATATGAAAGATATGGGCGAGGCATCTTATGTCATTGGCATTAAGATACATCGAGACAGATCCCGTGATGTTTTGGGTTTATCTCAAGAAGCCTATATTAATAAAATTCTTGAGAGATTCCGGATGGAAAATCGTTCACCTAGTGTTGCGCCTATTGTGAGAGATGACAAGTTTAACTTAGACCAGTGTCCTAAAAATAACTTGGAAAAGGAACAGATGGAAAACATCCCATATGCTTCAGCCGTTGGAAGTCTTATGTATGCTCAGGTCTGTACAAGACCGGACATTGCATATGCTGTGGGGATGTTGGGAAAATATCAAAGTAATCCAGGGATTTACCACTGGAAAGCTACAAAGAAAGTAATGAGGTACCTTCAGGGTACGAAGGAGTACAAGCTTACATACAGAAGATCAGATGACTTAGAAGTCATTGGGTACTTGGATTTAGATTATGATGGCTGTCTTGACTCTCGGAGATCAACATCCGGTTATATTTTCATGTTGGCCGGTGGTGCTATCTCATGGAGGAGTGCAAAACAGACTTTGGTTGCTACTTCCACTATAGAAGCCGAGTTTGTTTCATGTTTCGAGGCGAGTTTCCAGGGTATTTGGTTGAGGAGTTTCATATCAGGGCTTAGAATCATTGATTCTATATCCAAGCCATTAAGGATGTATTGTGATAATTCTGATGCTGTGTTTTTCTCTAAGAATAATAAGAGTGGTAGTCGAAGTAAACACATAGACATCAAATATTTGGCACTAAAGGAAAGCGTGAATGGCGGTGAAGTAACCATTCAACACATTAGCACAGAGTTGATGATTGCGGATCCTTTGACGAAAGGAATCACACCAAAGTTGTTTAGAGATCATGTTGAACATATGGGAATTGGTTCTTCTCTATGAACAATTAGTATCACTTTAGTATTGAACTCTCATAACATTTATTTATTTATTTACTTGTCTTCTCTTTAAGCGTATACATTAAGTTTGAGAATGACAATTATTAAGTTTATGCATTATTATTTTGCATGTGTTGGACCCGAATAAGCATCTGGCTTATTCATTATGATAAAATGGCATATATAGGTTTTGCATTAGAGAGAGAGATTGCATCGTAAGGCATGGAAGGTAATATTCGGTTATAATGATGACTTACCGCCATGATTCGTGTAATTTATTTCTTTGATGTAGAACATACTGATTCATAGGTTAATGTGAATAGATATTAAGACACCTGATAATTTTGGACCAAGTGGGAAAATGTTAGTTTGAGTCCTATTCTGAATTCAACTTCGTGATGATATTGATTCAAACTGAAGTCAAACTGAATTCAAACTAAATAAAGTGGCCCATGACTTATCTGGTGGAATCCTAATTTAATTCTAATTGGCACTTTGAGTTGTGATCTAACTCAAACCTTTAAGTTGAGTTAAGTAAGGATTATATATAGACAGCATCAGGGGTCCCCAATCTATCGTTCTAACAAATACCTAGCTCCATCGGTGGGAGAGGAAGGGATAGATTGGAAGAGTCCCTGGTTACTTTTAAGCGTGGACTCAAGACTCTCATCGTCTTCAACAATTTGCTATGGCTGGAGGTAAGTGATCCTGCTTTCGCATATAATATACGACATAGATGGCATAATTAAGTTTGATGAAAATCTAATAATATATTGTTACATGTAGTAATTTTTTACCTATTTTTAGGTTGTGTTTGTAAAAGCATGTGATAATGTAAATTGTTTTTAGAGATGTTTCTAAAAACTTTAGAAATATGAATTTGCTCAAAAATTCATGATTTTTAATAATTTTTAAAAATAATTAAAGTGTATATAAAAAAATTACATTGGTTATTTATAATTTAAATAATTTAAAGTCTATAAATATAATAAAAAACTTTGATGGGTATATTAACAAACCCATAATGGTTATTTGTTGAATGAGATGAGTAATGCCTACAAAATAAGAAAAAAAAATTATAGGGGTATATAAACCAAACCCATTTTAGTAATTTACCCTTATTCCATCCATTGATTTAACACCAGTCAACTTAACCATAGGGGCATATAAGCAAATATAATTGATTTGTAGAGTTATACAAGTAAATATTATTTTTATGAGGGTATTTAAGCAAATTCATGATTTTACAAGGGTATGCAAGTAAAAATCCCTATTTTTAAAACCAAGGAAGTTGTTTGGGTTGAAATAAGATTAATTTCTTTATATATTATATAAAAGCTCCTTTATAAGACATATCCGAAGTTATATATGTAGATAATGTGAAATATTTTATCTTTTTAAAAAACATATATTTTTTTAATAAGAACCGGTTATTAAAAAAAAAAAAGTATACATGATAGGATAAAGACGGATAGAATATGAATACTAAATAAAAGTAGAAAATGATATGGTTATGATAAGCTTTTATCTTATGTTCTAGTTGGTGCACAACAGATAAGGTATCAGATATCATTTTGTTATCGTATTTTACATTTGAAGTGGATCAAATAATGACATAGGATAATATGAATTATATATAAATAGACAAAATTACGATATAGTTATATATATATATATATATATATTTTTTGCTTTCATATCGTCGTTCGTAGGCTTCTTGTCCAAAGCCTCTGGTGCAACGTGAGGAAGGGTTTGGAAGGATATTGGAGGGCTCATAAGGTAAGAGTTCTTTGAACCCATGCTTGGGGAGAAGAAATGGAGTAGAGCCAACCTCGTCGTTTGCAACAAGAGGTGAGCTCTCTAACTTTCCTTTTGAATTTCTATTTTCCCTTTTTTGTTTTAATTTTTCATTTGTTTGCGTTTTATGTTTATTTATTTTTATTGCCTTGTAGTTTTTTAATTTAGAATAAAGTATTTGTGCTGGTTTCTTGAGTAGTTGGATGGTGTCTGCTGAAAATATGTAGTATTTGATATGAGAGTGAAGTCAATCCATTGGAGTCTTGATGCTTTTACTAGTTTTATTAGATGAGAAAAAAATTGAAGAAAAAAAAAATGATGAATTCGGAAGATAAAGAGAAAATTATATTGATATAGATTTTAGTGGAAATTGCCAAAAAAACCCTTTAAGTTTGTAAAATTGCCAAAAACACCCCATTAGTTTTTGCAATCCCCAAAAATCCCTCCTTTTAAACTCTATGTTTTTCAAACCCCCAAACCCATGAACGGATGTGAGCGGAGTGAGTTTCAAATTTTTTTGGACAAAAATGCCCTTGCATGGGGAGTCGTGGGTGCAGACCATCTCGGCGATTTGAGAGGAAGTGGGCGGTTTTACGTAGGGTAACCCCGAGACGAATTTATTGGAGCCGTTTAATTGCTTTTTCTCAACTCATGTCTTCACTTTTTCCATTTCCAGTCGTCTCCGAGTTGTCTCTACTGCGTAAGCCTCTGTAATCGGCATTTCATCGCCTTTTTCCCTTTCCACCGGTATCTCAAGGAGAAGTCCTCCATGCAACTAGTTGGCATTTCATCGACTTTGAAATCTAAGGTATTGAGTATGGTTTTTATGTTAAGCTGCTCGTTACAAAGAAAGATTTTTCGGTTTTGTTTGGTGCTCCTATTTTTGTTGGAAGATATTGAAGTCTGTAGGGGGATTTCTCCGCTGGGGTTTTGTTAGTCTGCAGGGAGATTTCTCAGCTAGGGTTTTGTTTTGTTTTGCATTTTCGTATGTATACACTATCGAATTAGTTTTTTCGATTGTTATGATTTGTGTAATATTTATAATGTACATTTCCGCTTTCGTTTGATATGGTTGCGATTTTACAAAATGAGGGTTGACGTTTAAGAAATGAGATGTTACTAGCTTAACATTTGTTGTCCCTGCTTTAAGTATTCTCGTCTGCTTTAACAAAATGGGTCTCTGTTTAACATTTTATATCTCTGTTTAATAACCGAGAGTTTACCGTTTAAAACCTTATATTTCCGCTTAAACTTTTGTCAATACTGCATGTTGAATGTGTTGTTATTGTCGCGAGCTTTGTGATTATGGCGGTCAACCCTAGTTAATGGTCGATGCTATTTGACACCCGAGAGTGGAGACTTTAGTCGAATTGAAAAATAACACGACCCCTCGACATCGGGAGATTATTCGACGGACACCGCTTGCGGCTTCATCGAGCTAGAAGCTATATACCAAGAGAGAGCCCTTCTTGATTCTCTTTTTGCAAAGGTACGATGGTCGCACCAATAAATTCGAGGGATCGGGAAAGCCCGATGAGTTTCGGACCTCAAGATGTGGCCCTCGTGCTTGGTCTGCGTTGCGATGGCGACGCAGTGGTCTTTCGAAGAAGAAAAACCGGTCGGCTCGAAGGGCGGTATCTATCAAAGACCCACGAGAGACACGGAGACTCCATCAAGAGCACTCTGCTGCAACTTGTTCGACTGAGAGGGAAGAAGAAGATAATTTCGTCAAACTCGATGGTGTACCTCATGGGGACGATCCTCTTCCCAAATACATCATGCTCGGTTCCCGAACCGGATCGTTGATTACGTCGATGATCTACCGACCATGGGGTGATACGCATGGGCGCGAGCGACGCACAAGTGGCTTATGGAGGATATTCCATAGCGACCGCCCGAGTGCAAGATAGATGCGCCGGGAAGAAGACCAACACGTGGTACATTAAGGGTTGCTCGGTCGCGCTTAACGTCCCGGTTTTTACTGAGCTGACCGGAACGGGGAAGAAAGTCCGTTTTCGGCAAGATCCCAAGGATGTTGTGCTACGGTGAAAGTACTCACGGAAAGCAAGCGACGGTAGAAAGCGAGCTTGTAATCGCTCGATGGAAAAGAGGTAATAAATCATGGACAATGTTTAACATAAGTCTTTAACGTTTAAACATTTTATTTAGCGTTTAACTTTAGTATTTACCGTTTAACTCTTATTCATACTGGTTTAAATATTTTGTTCTCCGTTTAATTATATTCTATAACGTTTAAATATATAAACACTGCTTTAAATATAGTTTTTATAGTTTAAAATGAATGATTTCAGCTGAAATTGTTTGGTTTACATATGTTAGTTTCGAGATGGTTCCGTGAACGTCGAAGAAGAAATATTTGTTGGGGCCAACCGACGGATGGATGCCATCGCTCCCGAACCACTTGCTCGAAGGCGGGATGAGAGGCGACCTCTATCGTACGCGCTGGGACGCCTGCTCTCCTACTTCCACCCCACCACGCGCACGCATTCCTCGACGCCGGGAGAAGCCCTCCCCTACCCGGCAGATGCAACAACCCCTACCACGACAACGACGGTCCCCGACCATGGCAGCCCCTCCGACGTGTAAGCCCCACCGGTGACATTAGGGCTGAAGATGTCACCGCAACTCTTACGCAGCATGCCAGATATTGATGACCGAAGTTTCTCGACTTGTCGCTCATGTCGGAGGCTGGAAGGACGTTTCACAACCCGATCGCGCCATCCCTCGAAAGAACTGAAGCACCCGGGACGAACGAGGCGTCGGAATTTGACGATGAGGACATCATTGGGAAGGTCATTCCAAGAGACTTGCGAAAAAGAGGAGAACAATACTGCCTCTGTCTCCACCGCCGGTTGACGATGAAACAATAGCAACACCATCGGTGGCGATCGTCGTTGTTGAGAAGGACATCGAGATGATGTGGCCGTTGCCGCGTTGAGAAGGCCGCCGACTCTCTCTCGATGAAATCCTCGACCCGGTGGAACCGGCTGCCGAGATTGCGGCATCAAAGATGGACACGGTTGAGAAGATCGTCGAATCCGTTGCCGTGGCCGTGGACGTGGCCGACAGTATCGCAGCCAAGCAGGACACAATTCCACCACAACAAGAACCATGTAAGGATGTGTCTCAGCGGGTTGATGCTGTCACTGCTCGTCCCCACGCATCGAGCGCGACACAATCCCACAACAAGAACAACCATGTAAGGATGTGTTCGCAGCTGATGTCTGTCGCCATCGTCCCCCGCGATCGAAGGAAGATGTCGCTGAAGACCCCGACCGAGCAACGAGAGAGATGATCAAGGCCAATCAAACATTGGACCGGGGACGGCTCGGAAAGCTTTTTATTCGAAGAAGAAGAAATGGGTTGGTTCGAGTCGTCTTAACAAATACTAGCAGGGAGTTGATGAGGATCTTCCTCAATCGCTCTATGGACGGGTAAGTGTAAAGTTTTTATGATATTGTTTAAAGGTTTTATTATAGTGTTTAACAATTACCTAATAGTGTTTAATACCTTTATGTTATCATTTAATTTGTCTACTTAACATTTAATTATATATAATATCATGTAACAATTGATAATATCATTTAAATATTTATAATATGGTCTTATTATATCTGTTATCGTTTAACCTCAGCACTGTCGTGTGGAAGAATGACGCTGTCAGCACCACACGCGACAAATTATACACGCTGCTTGAGGGGAAGGAGATGGTCACTGATGATGTGATGGACGCTTTCGTATGCATAATACAAAAGTCGCTGAGCAAAGAGCCATATCCTTACAAGAAGCGCGCCTCCATCACCAGACCGCTTGCGCTGTTTATGTCCAAGCAGGAAGACGCACATGACACAATTATGGCTATGATCGGGGATGCTGTGCGCAAACTGCATGAAGTTCAAATTGTCATCCTCCCGATAATCATGAATGGCCACTTCCATGTCGTCGTCCTGGACAATGATAAACAAGAATACATGCATTATTCTTCATGTCCGGGGTACGATAAGGACGCGTTGGACATGGTAAGTTCTTTAATTATGTCATATTAATATCTGTTTGGTATTTAAATCGCTATTCTAATCTCGACTTGCATATCTCGACAGCGGAATCTATTCGACAATTGTGCACTCGTGCACGACATAGAAACCCCACGCCAAAAACAAGGAAGCGTCGATTGCGCCGTCTACGTCATGCGTTTTATCGAGCAATTACTCTGGGGTGAGAAGTTACGGCCACCAGCAGACGGGACGTTCCTTACCCTCAGATACGGTATGTTACCCGCGATACTTAAGGAGGGAGGGCGCTGGCCATCCATGACAAAGGGGTCGCCATGGCAGGGTTAAATTTTTGTTTTTCAAGAACATGTCCTCGTATATCCCGAATGTCAATTTTATTTTTCGAATGTAAATCGGACAAATTCAATTCATTGTTTTCGTGTTCAAGAGCATGACTTGTATATGTTAATGTAAATTTTTGTTTGTTTTGAATTGTAAAGCGAGGTTAAATTCCATTCGGGCTTTCATTTCATTGTTTAATTTACGTTCTAATTGTGTACATTTCACTTTCATTGTTTAAATATACAATATATCGCTTTAAAACATCGCTTTTAAATATTTCAAAAATACGATGTACACGCTTTAAAAATAACACTTGCCTCTGCTTTAACTAAATGCATTCATTGTTTAAATAAATATGGGAAGTTGCCCATCAATAACTTGTATATCTCAATGTAAAGTTTGTTTGTTTTCAATTGTAAGGCAGGTTAAATTTCATTCAGTTTCATTTCATTGTTTAATTTAACTAAAGCCTATATCATGTAAATAATATGTTATTGTTTAAATAATGGTTAACTGTTTAACTAAAGTCTATATCATGTAAATAATATGTTATTGTTTAAATTGAATGCTTTTCAACGACATCGCGTTGAAGATGGGTACCTCACGGGTCATTTCGCTTAAAACATCTTTACGTATTTTCTTAAACACCGTTGTCATTGTTTAAAGAGTAACTAGAGTATTGTTTAACTTTTTCTATTGTTTACACCGCTGTCATTGTTTAAAGAGTAACTTTTTCTTAAACACCGTTGTCATCTGCTTTAAACATATTTACGTATTTTTCTATTGTTTTACAATGACGCTCTTTTGTTTCCCACATTGTTTGTTTTTACTAGGTCTATGTTTAAATTTCGTAAGTTCACGATCAAATAAAGCTTGTTTCGCTTTTATTTATAAAAAGATTTACAACATTTACAACATTTACAACGTCCGCTCGGACTTTTGGACACTCACGACTGACCCTCGTATAACGAAACAAGTGTCTCGTGACATTCGAATGCTCACAGCGGTTTGCATAACATGCGCATCAACTGAACCTCGCACAACGTATAACATTAAAAAAAGGTTAAACAACACACATTCATAAAAAGCGACTATTAATCAATGTGTCATGGTCGGGACTTAAACGAAGATCCTGATAGTTAAACACAGAATGTAATAGTTGTACACTGACGTAATGTTCTTAAATGGTAACAGAAAGTCTCAAGTGATAAATATCAACCCTCGTCTTAAAGGATGTTTTTCGATCTCCTCCTCTAGAGAATCCTCCGCAATCACGAAATACGTGAAAAATTTCTTTTTCTTACCCAAGTCGAAATGCTCGCTTAATTGCTCGCCCGTCATCCACACTGAAGAATCCTCTCGCGATTCAGTGCAATTATGAGAGCATTTCGACTCAAGGTGAAAAAGATAGTTTAACTTGTTGCGTGATCGCGGCTAAATGATTCTCAAGATAAGGGAAGAAGGTTCACGAAACATCCTTTCGGGATAGAGTGGTTGTCCATGGGAAGAGGAGGGACGAGGAGGAGGAGGAGGATGATGAGGACGACGAGGAGTGGTTGTCCATGGGGAGTGGTTCTTTCCGGTTATTTATGGTGTGAATTCCACAGCGTGTCGACTCTTCATATCCGAGAAAAAAAGTTAAACGCACGATGGCCGACATCGATCGATGAGAACGAACGGGATGTTCGGAAAATTATGTTACCGTGCATAAATTTTAATGCCGTCATTAATTCTTATGCACGGGATACCATAACCTTGCCACCTGCCAGCAATTCAGATCAAACGAAAAAGATCACCGTTTTACGCAGAGACTTTGAGAATTTACACGTTAATATGAATAGTTATACATGTAAAGATAACGTTAAACGGAGATGGGAAGTATTACACGGATATGACAATTATTAAACATATTAGTAAAATATTTAAACGTTAAACCAAGCAGAAAGTCCTTCGAAAAGGTTGAACATGATGTGATTTGGCGCTTTCCTTTCCCACCATTTTCGTGGGCCAAAAATGGGATTTCACAACATGGACCCATTTGAAGTGAATCGGTAGGGGGTAAAAGGGAAGTTAAACACTAACTGAAGGGTACGTCCGGGGTGTGCAAAAGTAGGAGGGGGTTTTTGGGAAGTTTTGAAAATTACGAGGGGTGAACAGTAATTTTTCCTAGATTTTATCCACTTCTATTTTTCATTTGCTTGTCCATCTTGTCGTCTTCTTTTATTCATACACAAGAAAACATATATACTTGCCTCTTTTTTTTTCTTTTTTTTTTATCTCAATCCAAATTTGAAGCACACTCTATTGATTATAGATCCGATGTTTTGAACTTTGTGACTTTTTGCAGCATGAACAAGCCTAGTAAATTTTGTTTGTTCACTTAGTCCTTTTGTCCTGTTTGTATGCCTGTTGCTTTTATGTTTTCTTAGTTTATAATTATTATTTTTTATGATTATTTGACAAGATTTGGATGTTTTAGGTAAGAATGTGATGTCTTCAATATGCGAATGAAGTCAATAAGTGGAAAGTTAATGGCTTTGACAGTTAATATTAAGATTAGTGATTGTTTGTGTTGTGTGCCTGTGTGCACCTAGAGCTGTCAAAATGGGCCTAACCCGTCGGGCCGGCCCGCCCCGCCAACAAAAATTGGCAGGTTGGGTTGGGCCTTTTGTAGGCCCATTTGGAAGCGGGCCAACACGGGTCAACCCGTTTGGGTTAGGGCTATGGGCGGGAGGGTGTGGGGGGTGGCGGGCCCACCCCTTTAATTTACTAAAAAAAAATTTTAAAAAAAAAAAGATTAAATGAGGATAAATGTTTTAGGTGCTTTACATAACACAATAATTATGATGGAAATTTTTGAATGTTGGGTTAATTGGTTAACTTTCTTGGATATGTTGTTATTTACTTGTTTTATTATTTTTAGTTGTGTGATTTATTATAACCTCATATATAAAATATTTTTTGAAATATGTGTTTTATATTATGTTTTGTGCCTTAATAAATATCTTTTGGTTTGTTAAAAAAAATAATCAATATATAAAATATATAATTTTTTTAAATATTTTTATATTTTTTTAGTGGGTCGACCCGCTCAACCAGCCCAACCCAAGGTGGGTTGGGTCGGGTTAGATTTTGCAACTCGCCAAATGGCGGGCTGCCCTAACCCGCCCGCCAAATGGCGGGTTTTGTAGCTCAGCGGGCCGGCCCGCCCCACCGGCCCGTTTTGACAGGTCTATGTGCACCTTCGTGGACATGTGATGGTGTCTCCATATTTATTTGTTTTTTAATTGGAATCTATTGATTGTGTTGATTTCTACACTTTTGCTTGCTTTTTAAGATTTTGCATTCCACCAACTATTATTAATTTAATGATATTTATGGACATCTCATTGAAAGTGCACTTATGTTTTAGTACATGCGTGTTATAAAAGCGGTCTTGCATCCCTATTAGAGAAACAAAGAAAAAATCCAACCCAAACAAGAGAGATCTTGAGAAGGGAACTTTTTATAGCTATTCTTGAAACATTAAGAGCTTGAGAGTTAATTACTTCAGGTTTTATTTTATTTTTATTTTTTTTAGGCTTGTTTATGTTGTCATTTTATTTTTTATTTTTAGTTTGATTTCATAACAGATAAATTTTATGTGTTTGATATCATTTTAGATTTTGAGGTTCCGTTACTTTGTCATTGATTTCAAGGACATTCTAATTTTAGATTTTGGTGTATTAATGTAAGACATAATTAGTAAAATCATAATTTCATTCTTGCTATTTTTGCAGGGGTTGTTGGATGTATGTCACAAATGGTGGTTCAAGGTTGAATGATTTTAAAAAACATTGAATTTACTTTTTTTGATGAATTATGTGTTTTGATTTCATGCAAGGGAACAATGTTATCTTCTTTTAACTTGATGACAATATGTAGTTCTTGTTAACTTGAAACAATATCTAGATCTCTTTTATGTTACAATGTTGGAGCAATGTGTATGTTGCTTAATTTGATGAAACTATATGTCTTTATGGTTTATTTTGATGAAAATTGTGTATTTTGGTGGTATTATGGAAATTGTTTTGCTCATTTTATGGTTTATTTTATGCTTATGTTTTATAATGGCTCGTGCTATAGTATTTTTTTTTTTTTATTATTTTGATGAATTTTTTTGTTGGAATGATAAAGGCCCAAACCTTGAATTTGGATTAGTTGTGCAAAAACTTAAATAAAAATATTCCAAATGGCTATGTTTTTTGTGTTTGAATTAAAACAAATAAAGGGTATTTTGATAATAACAATACATAACATTACTTTCTTTTACTTCCAAATTAAATACAAAATGGTGAAAACCCTTACTTTACCTTACCTTCCCCCCAAGGAAGGTATGGATTCAATTATTCCCTTTCCTTCCCTTCCTTTCCATTACATTATGAACCCACCCCTCACTCCATCTAAACAAGCGAGAAATGAGCAAGAGAAACAAAATGAAGGGCAAAAAAATAAATTTAATTTTTTAATCTATTCTACCAATTTCTATCCTAACCCTCCCCATGTTGGCTCTCCAAATTAAATAAGAGTTATCATATCCTATCTTTCTCATCATGTCCACTAAATGGACTCTAAGTAGTAATATTAATATTATAATACGAGATGGCATTATATTTTAGAAGAACAACATTATCAACATATATTAGAATGTTCACATATTAGGAATATCATGATTGATAAAAATGTTTTTATTATTATTATTATTATTATTATTATTATTATTATTATTATTATTATTATTATTTAACAAAGTGGACAAGTCACGTGTCAAGAGCGTGCACACCATCGAAAATTAATCGTTCAGCTCGTGCACATTAATTGAGCGGACATGTGGATTGGACTGCAAGCCCACTCCCACAGCTGGTAAGCTTTTTTGGCACCATTGCCTTCGGTGCGTTTTGAACTTTCTCAATGAAAATTCCCATAAGACATCTTTTCACACTAGAATTAGTACCACTAGACCAAAGACCCTTTGGTATTGATAAAAATGTATTTAATAACAAATTTTATCGAAGAATTAACTAGAATGATAAGCAGAAGGAAACCATAAATAAATTTTGTGAAAAGTGAATAAATGACAAAAACTTGAATTAAGATAAACCAAATTTACAAACAATGAGGGTACAACGACAAGGGGAGGGAAATATAATGGAAACAACAAAAACAAAAAAACAAAAAGAAATTCGCTAGGAGTAGAAAAAGAACAACAGAAATATAGAGAAACAGATAACATAGCCAAAAACAAGCCTACTAGCATAAAAGAAAAGGGGTCTTCTACTAGAAAAGCTTACTAGACAGTGACAACGTGATCAATCAGACTCCTTAGGGGGATAGGACTCGCCTAGGTCGCCATCTTCTCTCTTGTAGAATCCCTAAGAACTCCAAGCTCTGTTTGACCATGGAAGTCAAGTCCACTAACTTCATTCTTTTTTATTCTAGAGCTACAAAAACCAAGATAAGAACATATAATTAGTTTTTGCCATGATCGAACAAGTCATAAGAGAGAAGTGCTTGATTAGATCATTTCTTTTAAACCGGATGTTTTAAACAATTGATCTCCATAATGAATCCCTGATTTCTTTTTTCAGACCCAGGAGACTAATTCTCCACGGACCTCAAAGATTGTTAATGGATCTTGGTAGCTTATGAAGTTTGAGAAGACAAAGAAATGGCAAAGTTGCACTAACAACAGAAGAAAGAGGTGATGCACTGATTCTATATCATTGTATGACACGTAATACATGTGAAAGTGGGTAGTCTATTGCAACCTCTTGCCGTAAGATTTTCAGATTTTGTTGTTCTAAGCCATCCACATTAATTAATTTTTACGGGGCAAGGGCATTTTTAAATTAGTAAAGTAATATTGGGTCAGTAATTGAGATTGATTATTGAATATACAGTAATTTGACAAAAAAAACCTAAAATTAATGGGATTAGAGATACCAATGATTCCCTAATTTTGGTTATATGTTCATTTTTACCATTAAACTAGAAAAATTTTGTTTTAACTCTTAAATTATAAAATAACTTATTTTAATTTCTGAATTTTAAGAAAATGTTCATTGTAGCCATTTCGTCTATTTTATTTATTTGTAGATACTAAAATAGTAGACAAGGCTGAAGTTGACAACCTAATGTCGTATTTTACCATATTATTAATAATATACACATACATATTATTTTTAAAAAAATACATACTAATTAAAAAATAATAATTATGCCCAATTAAGAGCTTATGGTCAACTTAGTATCTGCAAAAGCTAAAATTAGAAATAAAAGTAATAACAAATATTAGAATTTCTATCAATATATATATTTTATTTCAAATTTTATTTTATTATTTTTTTTCTTTTAAGTACTAAATCAAAACCAAGTTGATGTTGTCAAAGCCAATGACTATTAACATTAGATTTTCTATACAGGATGTTTGTCGATATAAATTTTAAGTTTTTATAAAATGGGAATATAAGTTTATAAAACTCAACTTTTTGTATGTTCTCGTTATTGAAGACGTAATTTGTTTATATTTATTAAAATATATACATATATAGCTCATGTCTCAGATTCACCAAGCCCATCAAGTGGGCCCCTGAAAAATGGACGGACACGATGGCCTTATCCCAAGCTAGCTTCCCTGCAATCCGTCCCAACAAAGAGCCTCGCAAAACTGCAAGCTCGAAGCGCTGAGCGAACCATGGCGTTATCGCTCGTATCCTCCCCGACCGCGTCGCTAACTCTTCTCGGCGGTGCCAGAGCCATCACGCCGAACTCTATCTCCCTTCCCAGGATTCCAATGCGCTCTCCTCCTCCCTTCCGCAGTTCCTTCTTCTCCTCCACTTCTGCCTCCCTCTCCTTCACCTCATCTTTCTCCGGTAATTCAAATTCCAGCCTTTATTACTTAATGCACATCATGTGTTTGTCTTAATGCCTAGGAGAAAGTTTTAGTTGCTTTGCTTGATGTTGCTTGTATTTCAGCCAATTATTTGAATTCCGAGCATTTTTTTGAAAAATTTTGATGTTCTATTGTTGTGATTAAACTGCCACTAATTCATTTTTTGAAGGGGTAATAGTGTTATGAGAGTGCAAAGGGGATGTCTTTCTAAAGATTGTAGGTTTTGACAAGGATAAATAATCTTAGAGTTTGTTGCATTTGTGAATTTTCCTTGGAGATTGTGATGTCTGTTTTTCAGAGTGTATGATAAGGTATCGCTGCAATTTGGATGCTACACTATGGACCATGCTGCTTTTATTACTCTGCAAAATGTCTGTATGTGTGTAAACGAAGTTTTTAGCTTCAGTGATGTGCCAATTGGTAATACTGCAAACATTGATGGTCATTGTGCTCTCAATACTTCTGCAGTATGTTTTTAGGTGTAAAAAAGTTTTTTTTCCTCTTTATAATCTCAATAAAAGGCTATTTTAGGATTGTCTAGGGAGATAGGTAATGCTGCAAGGGGAATATCAGACTACTGGTGTTGCTCTTAATACTTTTTCAATATTTTTGTAGGTATGAAATGGAGCTTTCTTTTATTCTAGAAAATATGTTCCTGCAGAGGTAATGCTGCAATTGAAATGTCACTGTTGTAATATGTATTAAGGTATTAAAGCATTATCATTTTTAAATGTCAGTTTGCTGAATTTGGAGTATTTAGATAGGGGATCAGGCAATGCTGGTGATTCTGATGCCACACTGTTGTGTCTATTGGTTATTATCACTTTTGGATGTGTGCTTGTATGCGTTAAGAAGGTTGATTTGAGATTCAATGTGAATAAAGGGGTGATGTTTATTGCAATGATTGTTTATTGGAAAACTTTAGTTCCTTTTAACAAGCTTAGGATGGATGTTATCTTGCTGGAGATAAACTTCTTTGGTTGCCGTTTTGGAGTTCAATATCTATAAAATGCAACTTTTATTGCATAAGTTAGTTCTTGAGACAGTTGCTTACTCTCTTGCTATGAGGTGGTAGAATAAGTAGGATTAAGAGGATGATAATTGCCATTCCTATCTGTGCAAACTTCCAGATTTGTGAGTGAAAAGGAAACATCAATAAGATTTGGAAACAAACATTTTATAGCTAGAAAGAAAAATGTGAGTTTTGTGGCATCAATATGAGGTCTTTGCTAAATAGTTGTGGGGGTAAGGTAACATGGTCATGCTTTAGAAAGGAGTAATTGTTATATTGTTACTGTGTTTAGAATTATTGATCTGAATTTTTTTGCTTCTGCACTATATAGCAGGCAAAAGGATGCGCTACGGATCACCTGGCTCAGTTGTCGTATATAGTACACATACCAGCATAGAGCTGTTATCACTTAAGGTCTCATTGCTATGCAAGATGTGAGCTAAAGTAAAGGTGGTTCAAAGGATTGATTATGTGGGTAGTCGGTGATAACAAATACCTTTTCTCCCTCAACCCATTTACATTGAACCGCTGACAGTATTTTTCTCACATACAAGTTTTTCAACTTTATTGTTAAATGAGTTAGTCTTAGGGCTTAGAAGTGTATAACAGTTAGATTTTTCTAAGGATGCTTTGCATTTGTTAGTAATTGATAGCTGATACTCCTTATTGCGAAATGCACAAATTGAAGCATCTGTCAAAAGGTGAGATTGCCAAGATCACTCATTTTCAGTTCATTTGAGTGTGGCTGGAAATGATAAAATATAGATGTAAATCATGTCTCATTATACTTTATTAACCATACCTTTTGGGGTTTGAACAAAATTACATATGATAACAAGTGGCAATGTCTTGATGTCTAACCGTTGGATTGTAACTATTCTAACTTTCTCTGTAAATGAATGTCCAGGCTTGTCCTTGGGAATTGACTTGGGTTTCAACAAGGTGGTGATTGAAAAACGCCGCGGTTTCCAGGTGAGGGCAGGAAAGCCTGCTCTATGTCAGACTAAAAGATCAAGATCTCGGAAATCACTTGCTCGAACTCATGGTTTTCGCAGAAGAATGAGGACTCCTGGCGGGAGAGCGATATTACAGCGAAGACGAGCAAAGGGAAGGAAAGTTCTCTGCACTAAATCATATCCAAACAGTGGAAAAAGGGCTTAATGACTTGACAAAATTCCTGTTTGAATGAGTTAGTTGTCTGTGATCCTATGTCCGGAACTCTTCGCTCACAAGGATTTGTACCTCATCAATGCATGTTTTACATTTATTCTTGTCTTCTGAATGTTTTAAACAAATTGATAGATTTGCTTCTTGTGTGAAACACAGTCCTGCATTGTTTTTAAGCTTGAGTTCTACTTTGTGGTGAAATGGACTTTCGGACCTAAGGAAAATTTTTTTGCAGATATAACCCCGGATAATTGTGATATTGGTAATGCACCATTATGTTAGCTTCCCAAAATGGTGATTTTTGCATATACCTATCTTAAAGTTGAACCATATAATCATGGATTACAGTAACCTGTAGGATAAAAATCGAAAATAGATATTGAGAATTAAATGATTTTTTGACCATTCATTTCTTGTTGACATTTATGATCTTTTCTCTATCTTTAAAATTTGCATAAAATATAAAACTCTTGTTTTTTTAATATTTTATCTTAAATTTAGGTTTTTTAGTTAATGTATATAAGTCATAACTTTCAACTATTGTCAAGAGAGAGAGAGTTGAACACTAGACCTCTTATTTAGGAGAAAAATGAGTTACCACTCTCTTATTATATAATTAATATTATTTAACTCTTGATTCATAAGTTTTGTATTTGGATAAATTAGAAAGATAGAAAACTGGACAGAGGCTTCAACAAATATCATAATTATGATTCAAATAGTCATAGTATAGATTTTGGGCGTGCTCATGACAAAAAAAATTGGGCAGAGGCTTCAACAGATATCATAATTATGATTCAGACAATCATCATATAGATTTTGGTGGTGCTCATGATATCAGAAAGTCGCAGTATAGATTTTGGCGGTGCTCATGATAGAAAACATGACAGAGACTTCAATAGATGTCACAATTATGATTCAGGGAGTCATGGTATAAATTTTGGTCATGCTCATGACAAAACTGGACAGAGGTTTAACAGATATCACAATTATGATTCAAGGAGCCATGGTATAGATTTTAGCCATGCTGATGACAAAGAACTGGACATAAGCTTCAACAGAAATTACAATTATATTTCAGGGAGTGGTGATATAGATTTTGGGCGTGCTCATGATAGAGAATTGGACAGAGACTTCAATAGATATCATAATTACTATTCAGACAGCCATGGTATAGATTTTGGGTGTGCTCATGACAAATAACTGGATAGAGGCTTCTATTATAATTATGATTCAGATAGTCGTTATATAGATTTTGGCGGTGCTTTTGATAGAGAACGGGATAGAGACTTCAACAGATATCATAATTATGATTCAGAAAGTCGATAGATTTTGGCTATGCTCACAATAGAGAACATGGCAAAGACTTCAATAGATATCACAATTATGATTCAGAGAGTCATAATATAGATTTTGATCGTGCTCATGATAGTGAAAAAGACAAAGGCTTCAAGAGATATCACAATTATGATTCAAAAAGTTATGGTATAGATTTTGGGCGTGCTCATAATAGAAAACTGGACAGAGGCTTCAACAGATATCACAATTATGATTTAGGGAGTCGTGGTATAAATTTTAGGCGTGCTTATGATAGAGAACTGAATAGAGGCTTCAACAAATATCACAATTATGATTCAAATAGTTATGGTATAGATTTTGGGCTTGCTCATGACAAAGAACTGGACAAAAGGCTTCAACATATATCATAATTATGATTCAGAAAGTCATATAAATTTTGGGCGTGGTCATGATAGACTACTAGACAGAGACATCAACTGGATAGAGCCTTTAACAGATATCATAATAATGATTCAGGGAGTTGTATAGATTTTGGGTGTGTTCATGATAGAGAAGTGGATAGAGGCTTTAACAAATATTATAATTATGATTCAGACACTCATGGTATAGATTTTGGTCGTGCTCATGATAAAGAACTAGACAGAGGCTTCAACAGATATCAAAATTATGATTTAGAAAGTTGTTGTATAGACTTTGGGCGTGCTCATAATAGAAAACTGGACAAAGACTTCAACAGATATCACAATTATGATGCGGAGAATTGTGGGATAGATTTTGGCCATGCTCATGATAGAGAACTGGATAGAGGTTTTAACAAATATCATAATTACTATTCAGGGAGTCATGGTATAGATTTTGGCGGTGCTCATGACTGATAATTGAATAGAGGCTTCAACAAATATAACAATTATGATTTAGGGAGTCGTGGTATAGATTTTTGGTGTGCTCATGACAGAGAATGGATAGAGGCTTCAATAGATATCACAATTATGATTTAGGCAATCATGGTATAGATTGTAGTTATGCTCATTGAAAAAGTAAGAAACACACAAGATAGAAGAAAATGATTGTAGCCCTATGTTATTATCACATCGGGTTTAGATAAATATTTATATTGTGTTTCTGGATAAGCTACAATGGTTGTTACCTACATTACAGGCATACTTTGTAACTGAATAGAATCATAAGAAGATCACTGACATAGCTTTATCCTAAATAATAGGAATAGCTAGAGAATAAGTCATATTGTTTAGCATTCCCCTTCAATCATAACCATGTGGTAACTAGGTTAAGATTGTTCTTCAGGTTAATGAAGTGCGGAGTTACTAAAGCCTTTGTGAATATATCAGCAACTTGATCTTGAGAGGAAATGAACCTGATCTTCAACAATTTGGGGGCCATCCATTCTCTGACAAAGTGATAGTCTACCTCAATATGTTTGGTACGTGCATGAAAAACTGGGTTTGCTGTGAGATAAACAGCCCCCAAGTTATCACACCATAGAATTGGTGACCTCCTCTATGATACCTTCAATTCTTATAGCAATGATTGTAACCATATAACCTCTGTTGTAGTAATTGCTACAAATTTATACTCAGCTTCATTACTAGATCTGGATATAGTAGCCTACTTCCTTGAACTCCATGAAATGAGATTTGATCAAAAATGCATTGCATAGCCACCAGTTGATCTTCTGTCATCACTATAACATGTCCAATCAGCATCTAAAAAAGCACTCAGTAGAGTTGAAGAACACTTTTGAATCTTTAGTCCTATTGTACTTGTGAATTTGAGATATCTGATAATTCTCTTAACTGCAATAAGGTGCTAATTGGTTGGAGCTAGTAGATCTTGACAAACCTTGTTGATTGAATATGAAATATCGGTCTCAGTGAGAGTCAAGCATCGTAAAAGCTCCAACTAGACTTCGATATATGGTAACTTCTTCGCATTGAGAGGGATCTCCTTCAACCTTGGACAGCCTCTCTAAACATTTTATAGGAGTAGTATTTGGTTTTTAGTTGATCATATTTGCCTTGTGAAGCAAATTTTTACGTGTGACTTACAGCGTATCGGTGTTTAGCCATATTGCGTCATTTTCACTTCAATTCCCAGAAAGTAATGCATATCTCCCAAGTATTTAATTACAAAATCTTCTTTCAATTTCTTTAGAAGTGCATTAGTAGCATTAGAAGAACTACTAGCCACTATTATGTCATCAACATAAATCAACATATAAATAGTAGATCGCTTTTACTATGGTATATGAATAGAGATTATCGGGGCTTGGATGCCACAAATCCCTAGGCTGCTGTAGCTTACCACTAAGCCTTGAGTACCAAGCTCTAGGAGCTTGTTTTAATCCATAAATGGCCTTGTCTAGTTTACGAAATAGTCGAGGTGTTGGCATGAAACAAAAACTAGGGGTTGCTTCATGTACACTTTCCTCCCTCTAAATACCCATGCAGAAAAGCATTTTGAACATCTAGTTGTTTGAGTTGCCATCCCCTTGACACAACTATTGACAAACTAAGGCATATTGTAGTATATTTAAGGTCAAAATATCAAAATGGTCCCTCTATTTTTACGCTTTTTCCATTTTTAGTCCCTCTAATATGAAATTACGCCATTTTTGGTCCTCAGTATTAGCATTTTTATCTTTTTGGTCCCTCTAATTGAGATCTCGCTCTTTTTGGTCCTTCCGGTTGATGAATTATAGGGACTAAAAAGGATGAAAAAATGCCATGAACAGTATACGTGATTAAAAGTCGGTACTAACTCAGGACGAAAAATGTGCAAATATAAGGACCAAAAGGATGGATTTTATATTAGAGAGCTAAAAAGGATGGAAAAATGAAAAAAATAGAGGACCATTTTGATATTTTATACCCAAAATTTAACTACGAGGACTGAAAGTGTCTTCAGTGAAGTAACCTATACTTTTTGTTTGAAGCCTTTTGCAAGTAGCCGTGCCTTGTATCTTTCGATATGATCATCATCCATCCTTTTGATTTTGAAAATCCATTTACAATCAATGATATTGATGCCTGGCCTTGGTGGAGTCGGATGCCATGTATTGTTCTTGACAAAGAGCCATATACTCCTCACTCATAGCTTGCGTCCCATTATGGTTCTCGAAGAGCCTCAACATGATCCAATCGGTTTAGTGGCTATTATGGTGTTGAATGCCTTTTTGTATAGAACTACTGCTATCATTGAATTGCCTAGGTTTAGGGGTGGCAAAACGGGTTAGTCGGTCGGTTCGTGTCGGGTCGACCCGTGAACCGACATACCATTAACTACTACACGATTATTAAATGGGTTATTTTGTAGAACACCTAACACGACACGTTT
>NC_052476.1:16802210-16840957 GCF_009730915.1 Dioscorea cayenensis subsp. rotundata | reverse complement strand
AATCATATCTTTTATTCAACGATGAAAACAACATGATGGAATTTATGTTTACTCAGAAGCATCTATCACGCTGACCAATCTTGCTCAGAGCAAGAGCATTGGACGTTCCGTCATGAACAAACACAAATTTTTCGCTACTACAATGCGCTTTTATTCAAAGAGAAACAAGATAATAGAACTACGTAATTTCGAAGCATGCTTTACTATATAACGCGCTGCCCTTCGGTACTTTCGAACAAGAGCAACTTCGGACATTCCCGTCATGAACAAACACAAGTTCTTACCTTTGCTTCTATTTTTTATATTTATCTTTTTTTTTATTTTTGTTGTTTTTTTTTTTTTGATTTTTTGTTTTTGTTTTTGTTTTTTGTTTTGTTTTTGGTTTTGGTTTTTGGTTTTATTTTTATTTTTGCTTCTTTCTTTTTTTTTTTAATTTTTTTCAAATCATGCATTACATATACATCACTAGGACCAATATTTTTCATGGCGCATTGATGGGTGGCATGGGTCTCCTTTCAGCCGGTCAGGCTAGGCCCGATAAGCCCCGGCCCGTGAGCGACCTCTGTGCCGCTAGGCCCCGATTTGACTTGAATTTGCCCAGCGTCTTTGTTGGTGATGATTGGTCTTCTGCGCCCACTTTCATCTCTCCTTTCTCGGTTCGGTCGAGCCATCCTTGCTTTGTGAACTTCAAGATTTGTTAGACCTCCTAGCCTTCTTTCATCTAAACATCAAGCTCATCAAGCATAGCGAACTCTATCTTCATTTTGTGAGTTCATTTGTGAGCAATTCTTAAAGATGGAGTTGGACTTCAGAGTGGAAGAACAACCACATGCAAATAGCAGTATGGTGTTGATTAGTCGATTGTTACGTCGTTGTCGATATGCCCATAAAACTTGAAGGGAGCCTTTCGTTGCCAATCCCTTTGACTTTTAAAGCGCTTTCTTAAACCGAATTTGGATAATGTTTTATTGAATGCTTAATGAGACCATTTGCTCTAACATTATAGATAGAGAATACCTCGATCTATTTTGTGATCGTTTGAGCAAACCACTCAACTAGAGAAAACTTTTTAGATCCTGGCCGTTATGCGAGATGATCCTTCTAGAGCGTCCAAATTTAATATAGCACGTAGTCTTTGAGGACGATGATGGTATACTGCCTTTTACTTCCATTTAAAGGAATGACTTCCGCCGGCATGTGAAATGAGTCAGATTAGCGTGCGTTTAATAAAAGCGATGCCCTACCTCTTGATGATGGTAGGCTACCGATAGAGCCTATCGCCATCAGGTCCCCCACATCTTGAAGAGGTCATATGAAGAGATTGTAGGGTGCGAGGATTGGGAGTGACGATGAATGAAAATCGCTTGACCTGGGCACAAAGTTTACACCGTCTTGCATGTGTAGTGCAATCGTGATCGCCACTTGGCACGATAGTTACCCAATGTGTTTAGTCTTCATCGCATCTTTGGTCTGACATTGGTGAGCTCCACAAATACGAGAATGGACTTCATGCATGACTTCTTGAGACTCCTCCTTAAGAGACATCTTAGTAGGAGTTGATCATATGATCTTTTGATAGAGAACATCGTTAACAAGGGTGAAACCTCGCCGTCCTTTTCTTTAAGCTGTCGTGCAGAGAGACTTTATGCAGGAGTTAGCCATACTTCAAATATTTAATGAAAGGCTCCCCCAATCATCTTTAGCAAACTAGCCGGAAACTTCTTCTTTTCTGAGCTTCTTGTTTTCTAATTCTTCGTCAAAGCATGAATTCAACACTTGCATGTTTCAAATGGTAACTTGGATCTCCTCTTGATATGGATCAGCCAACTCTTTTGCCAATTTGGCTAAACTATACGCTTTTTCCATTAATCGACACGGAAACTCTCTCGACAACATCAGAATTTGCTTCGATAATTCAATAACTCTATGGTAATCTCTGAAGAAGGTTCTTGCTTATGAGTCTTGAAACTTCCTTCAACTGATTTATAATGAGTTGTGAATCGCCATATATGTCACAAAGCTTTGAACCCCCATATTGACTACTAGCTCCAATCCGACAATAAGAGCTTCATGATCGCTTCATTGTTGAGTACATGGCTTCTGACAAAGAAAGAGAGTATCTTAGGATCCCTAGCCGGAAGAAATGAGGATGAGTCGATACGACTCTAACTTGAGGAATTCTAAGGTCTAATAATTTGGTTGGATAAAAGAAGCTCCATCAGTACATCTTCAACATTGTTTTCCCTCTTCAATTCCCAAAGTATCTTCATCAGGGAGATCATACCTCAAAGGAGATTCATCGGGTAAAGGATGTTCATGAGAAAATCGCCAATGACTTGACCTTTGATTGCTTTTTGTGGAGTATAAGTTATGTCAAACTCCATGAGTATCAATACTCATTTCGTTAATCTTCCGGTAAGTAGTGGTCTGGTCATCAAGTACTTGAGTGGGTCTATTCTTGAGATAAGAATAACTTTATGTGAGAGCAAATAATGCCGAAGCTTCTTTCTTTTGCAAACTACCAAGGAGAGCAGTGCTTCTTTATTGGTGCATATTTGTTTCGGCACCCACCAACATTCTACTAAGGTAGTATAGGGGCATTTCTCCTTCCCTTCTTCATTCTTTTTGGGCTGGTAGAGCTCCAAGGGGATCCATCCCGAGGTTGTTGTATATAAATCAATAGCTTTCACACCAATTGGTGCTAGTTTAACATTGGGGATTGGTAAAAGTAAGCGCTTGATTTCTTCAAAAGCAGTTTGGCATTCATCGTCCAACTTGAAGGGAGCATTCTTTTTCACCAGCTTTGAGAACGACTTACACCTGCTCGAAAGATTGGCGATGAACCTTTTAATATAGGCAAGACGTCCTTGGAAGGACCTCATCTGCTTCAATGTCTTTGGAGGTGGCATTTCTATGATCGCTTTAATTTTAGAGGGGTCAATCTCTATTCCTCGGTGCCTCATGATGAATCCAAGGAATTTTCCGGATAGCACCCCAAATGCACATTTAATAGGGTTCATCTTCAAGTTGTATTTTCTAATATGATCGAACACCGTTCTCAAGTTATTGAGAGGTCAATCTCTTGATTGTGTCTTCACCACTAAATCATCTACATAGCACTCCACGACTTGGTGAATCAAATCATCAAAAATTTTTGTCATGGCTCTTTGATATGTTGCCCCACATTCTTTAGTCCAAACGGCATAACTTTATAGCAGTAGATGCTTATTGGTGTCCAGAACACAGTATGTTTTTCATCCTCTAGGTCCATCTTGATTTGGTTGTACCTAGAGAAACCATCCATGAAAGAAAACATCTCATAATGAGGAGTATTATCAATCATGATCTCCATAACAGGTAGTGGAAAATCATCTTTGGGACATGCTTTGTTTAAGTCTCTAAAGTCCACACATATTCTGATTTTGCCCATTCTTTACTTCTTGACCATGAACTATCTTTGGCAATCCAATTAGGGTACTTTTCTTCCCTTATGAAACTAGCCTCCAATAGTTTCTTTGTTTCTTTAATGACGCTCTCCTCCAGATCAAACTTCATCTTTCTTAGTGCTTGTTTTACTGGTGGAAAACTTGGGTCAATAGCGAAACTGTGCTCTTTGCTATTTACTGTGTCAAGTCCTGGCATCTCCTTATAACTCCATGCAAAACAATCGATATACTCTGCAAGGATGCTTTTGAATGAGCTTCTTTCTCTTCTTGAGCTAGTTTGTGCACTTAAGAAACTGGGTTTAGGATCACTCTCACTTCCCAAGTTGATTTCCACCAACTCATCAATTTTCGCTTTCCCTCCGTCTTCGAGCTCAGGGGGTGCATCTTTCAACTTTATATCTTTTACAAGATGATCATTTAATGTTACTTCAAGTGGATCTTCATCTTTTGTATCCGACCCTTCAATAGCTGACACCATGCGACATTCACATATTTATTCATCTTGAAACCCAAAGTCCCTTTTTGCTTAAGCCTTGACCTTGCAGCAATCTTAAAGGGGTGCGAGTCTCTCAAAGAGAGATATGTCATCTTTTGAGATAGCTTCAAAATTAATTAGACTTGCTATTAATTTTTCTTAGCTTAGAAGGATAATAGTCTCGGAACACTCAAAGGCCAAGGTTCTTCATCTTGCATTGCTTTGCTCATCAAAATATCTTCATCCTTAGATTTATTGGGATCGAGACTTATAGAGAATCCCTCTCTCCTCTTGATGGCGAGAAGGCACATAGAGATAATGAGCCATTATATCGAGTTTAACATGCTAACTCATCAGAGAGCTTTGTAAAAGGCCCTCCGGTATTCTTGTAACATGAAGAGCTTTCAACCGAACTTAATCATCATCATCTTCTTTTTTAATTGGTAGGAATGAAATTTACTCTTGTGACGACGAGAAGGTGAGAGAATGATTTGTATATCTTCATGATCTTTTTCTTCTTGAAGACTACTTGTCACTTCAAAGCGGTTTCAAAGGCAAAAACAGAAGCCTTCTTACGAGTGAGCTTGGTAGTTTTTAGTGACTTTCATAAGGGCATCATCTTTGGTACGTGAAAGCTTGTTCCGTTTTGGTGTATTCACAAAATGCCTTGCATCCTCATAGTTGATTTTATGCACACCAAATGGTTGAATCTCCCCATCTATGAGGTATACATCATCATCTTTTATATGCTTCTAACATTGGTGCAAAGTGGAAGGAACCACATAGTTTTCATGTAGACATGGTCTTCCCAACAATGCTCTGTAAAAGCTATCGAGTGTTGATAACATGAAACTTCACATCTGATGCCAGCTTCCCAATCTTAAAAGGGAGAGTAATTGGCCCAAGGGCTTTTTGACTATGCTGGTTAAAGCCTTGGACAATAATCTTTTCAGCTGATAGGTGATATGTCTCCAATGACAAGGCATGCAAAGTCTTTAGTGTCATCAGATTTACTAATGAGCCTTGATCAATGAGGATTCGATTGACTCTTGTCCCATCACAAGACCCGGTAGCATATAAGGGTCTATTGTGCTCCTTTGTCCCCAACAACAAGTCCTTCTCTGAGAAATTAATCGCCAGAGAACCAAATGCATAGAGAGCTTCCGTCATATGAGCTTCAGCAAAATAAGCTTGGTGCTCTTATGGGTTTTGCAAGCTATGGATCAATGTGTCTCTGAGCTCCTGTGACATCATCAACGCGTCAAAAACACTTAGTTAAGCTGGAATTTTCTTCAAGTGGGTAGTAATATTGTAATCTTGTGTCTTCGAAGTAGAAGTCTTGTGTGGTTGTACAATGTCTTCATTTACGTCAATCACCTTCTCCTTCCCTTATCTTTAGTACCACGTGCTTGCTCGAGAAGCCTTCGCACGTTATTAATCATTAGAGGATCCTCCTCCTCATCTTGATGTATGCACTCATTATCATGCCTTTCTTTGATTGTCAAGGCATAACATGTACCTGACATCTCAAAATACTCCTCAGGTAGGTTTATGGTACCCGACTTGAGTAATTTATGTAACTAGCTCTTGAAACCATTACAATCTTCTAGTACATGCCCTATTAAATAATGAAAAGGACAATACTTAGGATGATTCTTCATATTTTTTGTAGCATCCCTTCTCTTCTTTAGAAGCAATACTCCTTTCTCTACCATCTTCTGAAATAATTCTTGAATTTTGTTTCTTCTTATGGAAAAGCTCCCACCTCTTACATTACTTAAAAGTTGAGTTGCTCTTCCTTCTTCCATGTTAACTCTTTGATCTTCACTATATTGAGGATGTATCTCCTCTTGACAAAAAAGAAGGATTCACAGGTTTCATGATTCCAGACTCATTCCAAGGAGCATCACTATCTGGAACATGTGGCTTTCAATGAGTGAGATCATATGTCACCTCTTGGATGAAGGACCGCATCTCTTCATATGGCGAAACCTTTCTGAGTATTTTATATTTAGGCACTCTTCTTGCCTTCTCCTTTTGATAATGCTGGTTTGCTTGATAAGATTGTGTTGAAGCTTCCTGTAACCTCGCATTTGCCATTTGAACCCTTTCTTTAAAAGCTTGTTTATTTTTCTATTTTTTACTCACATATGGTCTCCCATGTTGATCATATAACTGCTCAGGTAGAGAATCATCCTCATCTGGGTAGTAGAGCTCAAGTTCATCTTCATCATCAACATCATCCCATGCTTCTTCATATATGGTAATAACTCGACAAGTCTCAACCATGGGCCTTTCATCTTAAGACTCATTTAAGTTTGAGAGTAGCTCCTTAACCTCATCAGGGTAATAATCACCTAATGTAATTAGGGCTCTCTCTTTTTGCTGATAATCTTCCAAGGAGTCAATATATTCCTCAATAATTGACTTCTTATGATGGAATTCAGCTGGCTTTATTTGCTTATGTTTCTTTTTCTTGTTCTTGATCTTTCTATTCTTCTTAGTTTTTTGCATGGGCTTCACATCTGGTTCTTGAGCTCTCCGCCACTTGATACCAGGCAGCTCTCTCAAATTCTTCAACATCTTTCTTGACTTTTTTTAGATGAAAATTTCCCATAAGCCTTCTGGAACTCCAAGAGGAGCAAACTCCTTGGGAATTTGAAAACCTCCATAAACTTGCATGCCTTCTGATATGCTCCATGCACTTGCCTCGATGAAGCTTCTTCTCCAAGTATGACTGACACATAATTGGTATGCTCTACTGGTTGATCGAGTAATATTTTTTTAGATAAAGTGATATTTCCTTCCTGATACTGCTGCTCGACCCAATCTTTGAATACATAGCAGTTCTTAATCGAATGGCCCAATATTCTATGATATGGACAGAAATTTGGGTGATCTTTCCTTCCTGATACTACCACTCGATCTAATATTTGAATACATAGCAGCTGCAAACCCATCTTCAATGCATCTTTGAATATCTTCATCACTTTATCTCTTCTAAAGGAATACTTTTTGCTCATTCTCTCTTGAAGAGAACTTACAGGCTTGGGTGGTTCACTTCCACTCCCGAGTGATGGTGGTTTTGGCTTATCATAATTTGCTGATGTAGTGCCCTCCTTTACTTTATCAATTACAAAGGCCACATGCTTAACACCTTCTGGTTTTCTTGGTTTTTCTTTGTGCACTTTGGTGGGTTGCATTGTGGATACTACTCTTGGACTAGTTCTTTCCAATTTTTTGACTTGAGAGATCAAGTCTTGGAAGGTATGAATATTGGATGAGCTGAGGAATGGAGCCATCTAATTATCAATATTCCCCACCAATAGCCACTGCTTACACCTGATCGAGTGGCTACTCACACTTGATGCTCAAGTTATGCCATCTCATCACATAATCTATGACCTTCTCATCCTTGTTCTATCATATGTTGGCCAGATCAGCTATGGTGATTTTATCAGTAACTCCGCCGAACCTGGCCCTAAAGGAGTCTTTCATTTGCAGCCATGTCTGAATAGATTCAGGTTGTAGGTTTGCATACCACTCAAAAGCCACACCAGTTAGACTAGTAGCAAATTGTCTTAACAACAATATGGATTGTTGCTTGTGTCCCCACATGCTGTTATGAAATGAGCTAAATGTTGATCAGGGTTTCCTAAGCCATTAAACTGCTTGAACTTAGGAACATTGTATCCTTTAGGATAAGCCACTTGATCATGAAAGCTTGAGTAGGGCTTATCACCATCATTTTTTAGTGTAGCACCCTTGGCTTGCTTTAATTGTGCAGCAACTATCTTTTCTATTTCTTCTCAAGAAACCACTGGCTCAGGCACTGCCGATGTTCCAGCTTGCTCATGTAACCCAAGTACTTCTTCTTCATCATCTTTTTCCTCTTGAATAACTTGTACAGATGGTGCTTGCCTATGAACCCTTGAATTATCATGGAGTAGGTTTTGGACCTGATCACTTAAACAAGATATCACACCAGGCAGAGATGTAACAGTCTGCATCATAGATTTGTGATCTTTCTCTCGTTGATCCAATTGCTTCTTTAATATTACAAATACTGGATCTTTGTTCGATGTAAAAATAAGGTTGTCATCTTCTTCTTCACTTGAATCATTATTCCTCCTAGGAGTTGTTTGAAACCCAGCTACTTGGGAGAAGGATTTTGCCCTTTCTTATGCCCTTTCTTGTAATACTTGATCAAAATCTTCTTGTTGTATGCCACTTGTGGCAACTGTTGTGTTCTTTCTCAGCCTAGTGAAGGGACACTCAGGCTTAGGTGGGTGTTCAGACCCTTCAGTAATTACCCTTACGGTGTGTACTTCAAGGTCTTTCATCTCCTCATCTTGTTTCCTTATCCATTGGAACTTTGAACGAGAAACAAAAGGTGTGGTCTTCTTGTAAGCTTACTTCTTCGGCAGTGCAAGCCTATCAAACACAGAAGCTCGTGATTCTGAGAGTAAGTTCCTTTTTCTTAGGTAAAACTCCCTCGGTGTCATCTTTTCATTTTGTAGCTTCTTGTAGGAGGTGTAGTTGTTGTAAATCTTCTTGGAAAAAGTGCCCTTGGAATTGTAGGATTTCAATGGCCTGCCCCGTTTCATCATGCTATTTTGTGAAGATCGAAGCTCTCCAGTTGTGGAGTTCTCCTTCACCATTCTCAGCAGTGTGAAAGAGTTAGTAAATGAACTTGAAGAACCATTCCCTGAGTCTTGGAATGAGACAAAGCTCCCCTTCTCCTGAGGTGAGGATGTCTTCCTCTTGGTCAATCTTGGGCACCCCATTATAAAGGATTTACTTTGGGTAGAGTCTTGGGCTTCTTGAAGATACCACTTTTCTTCCCTCTAGCAGTAATTCTGAATGAAGACTCCTCTTTATCGTCTCCTTCCTTAATGTTCATGACTTTCTTTCGGAAGGTGAGTTGGTAAAAAATAGATGCTTTAGCAACAATGACATCCTCTTCAATCTCAGCAGGTAGAACCACATTCGGGCGACATCCTCTTGATAGCAAGCATGGGACTTGAACCTCAGTTGGTGATGACGGTGTGCTTGGCACGAAGTGGACATATTCCTCAGCTCCCACAATGCCTGTGTAAACGGAAGCATAGGGAAGCTTCACTTGTGTACCCTCTCCAAGGAAAATGGTGAATGATGCAGTTGCATTGTTGGTGTTGTTTGTTGGTGCCATTGCAAAAACCTGAAAAGGAAAACCCTTACGTTAACAACACTGGATAATTCTTCTTTTTTATCTACTTTTTTTTTCATTCACACTTTGTTTCAAAGATGGGAGGAGAAGTCGGTCCCCACCAGGCGTGCCAGACTTTGTGAACTCCTTTTCTTTTCACCCGGCCTTTGATTAGGATTGACCGGTTGAAGAGCATGGATCACAAATCAAATTTTTCATTTTTTTTATATTTCAGATGATTGCAAGTTCATGACTTCTATTAGGGGCAAGCCCCTAATATTAATTACCCCAGACAATGTCACGGGAACTTCCTATTAAGAAATGAGTGTGAATGAGAAGTAACTGAGTAAATATAATAATTTTTTTTATTTATTTCAAAGATGCATATGAATACATAATCATAGGTAAGAATACAAAAGTAAGAAAGCTATTCTCTAAGAGAGTTTAACAAGAGAGTTTTTTTTTAAAGAGAGCTATTTTAATCATGCCCTTCAAACTTTTTTCCTTGGCTGCTCTTAACTCCTTTACTAAAGATATGCCGGAAGACCCTTTTTGGCTCTATGAATGTGGTCCTCCTCGGTTTCTTCTCTTTTCTTCATGTAGGGTTATGTCTTGACACATAGCTTAGCTCTCAAACTGTGGTCACTCTGTATTTATGAGTTGCCCACTTGGTCATCTTTGTTTCTTTTATCACTGAAAACTTTGGCCCTTTGTGCTTGTAAAATCTTCAGCTTTCTGACTTGTGAAACTCTTTAAGTCTTTGGCTTCTTGGTGTCTTAAAACTTCAGAGTTGCATTTGTCGTTTGCATGATGCATTTAGGTCTTGACTCTTCAATGCTTTTGAGCCTTGACCATTAAATCTTTAAGTTGTGACGCTTATCATGGTTAGGTCATTAACTTGACAAATTTGACTTGCCTTAAAATGGATTTCAAGCTGTAATTATGCGGGTTGGTCATGATATGGCATGGGTAGGATTCCCATTGCCACCGACAGCAACAGTGTTGGAGTTAAGGTTCTGATCGGCGGACTTAGCTCCGGTGCGGACGGTGGCGTCGTTGAGTCGGGTTGAATTGTGGTTCTCGTCGAAGCGAGATCTCATCCGACCACCACCACCTATGTCGCTGGTGATGACGATGATGATGCTCTTGAGAGAGAAGAAGAACAGGCTTCGATCGGAGTGCAAACGAAGAGAGAGAGAGAGAGAAGCATATATATGCATGGTTCGAAGCTCACAACGAGAGAGAGAAGCATGTCCATGCATTTAAATTATTAAGAACATCAACATACATGCATGCATTAATTTTGGAAAAATAAATCATAGGCCTGTGGGACTCATTGTATTCTCCTTTTTAATGCATGAGAGAAGCATCATGGGCATGAAATATGCATGATATGCACTCAATTTCACATCATTAAAAGGTTGGACCTGGTGTATGTAGAGGCATGGAGGCATCATGTTCATCATGCATACATAAAGACTTTTCTCTTGCCATATATATATATATATATATATATCTATTTCCCTTATTGTGTATTTCTTGGATGAAAGATGGGTGCAGTACCTTGTTGAACACTGTGGGAGAAATTTTGGATGTCCGATGATCCTTCTCCAAATTTTCTTTCTCCTTCCCCGTAAAGAACCAAGGTGTTACAGGGCTTTTTCAGTGTCACGCCCTTGGCGCGGATGTGACACGGTTGAAAAGCCCAAGGAGGGAAAAGAAGGTGGTTACCTTTTTCCGTCAGGCGATTTTCAGACTTCGTTCTGGAAAGCCTGATTTTACTCGGGCATGATCTGGTTTCGTGACCGAGAGCGAGTAGCGACCCGCTCAACTACCAAGACAAGGAGAATATCGATCATCATCCAGTATAGGGCATACAGCGTCGGGCGGAGACTGTCTCTCGATCAGCATGGGCGATTATCGAGACATCCGGGGCGGATGCACAGCAATTATCTGGCGCTGCGGACAGATGGAAGACAAGAGTGGGAAACACATAGTGACGACGGACCCCGGCTATTCGGACTTTAGCCATTGGATGGGGAACATGTTTCGTCTTCTTCCCTTCGGCCATGTAATTCATGGGAATGCGGTCGTCTCTTTCCCCTTGGCCAAGATGCCTTTCTTGGGCTATATAAAGGGACCTTCCTCTCCTTGGATGATCATCCTCCAATTCTCATTCTCATCTTCTCTCCTCACTTGAGAGAGTTTCTCTTGTAACACTAGGAGCCCGGAGTGCTCTTAGGAGGAGAGTGTCTTGGGTGGTTGTAATAGCTTCCATTCATCAATAGAGAGTTTAAGCCTTTCTCTCTTATCCTTGTGTCTTGCTATACTTTGTGTGCGTGTCCTTGGGCTGGTGTAGGTTTTTGCACCAACGAGTGCAGGCTGACTTGTGAGTGTGCACAAGTGCTGCACGGAGGAGCGTTGAAGGTTGCCACGCCGACAAGCCCAGTGTCAATTGGTATCAGAGCTACCGCACAAAGTAGTTATGGGAGTAAGATCAGGCGAGATGGATGAATGAGATCGAGGATCACGTCGGACGCCTGGAAGGTATCACTTATCAGTTGGATCGGTTAATCCAGGAGCTCGCGGAGGAGCTTGAACACCTTGAAAGTGCGGGGATATCCAGCGGTGAGTCTGGACGGGACATGAAGCTGCCCGAATCCTTATCTTTTGGCGTTCCTGATATGAAGGAACTGAGAGGTCAGTTTCTTCCTTGCAACATGAATTGGGTTGCAAGAGTGGCCTTGATGGAGTTGAAGCAGGCGGGCACTATCCGGGAATACGTGAAGACGTTCACATCCCTCATGCCCGGCATCAACGACATGACCACGGCAGACTGATTGTTCCACTCCATTACGGGATTGGAACCATGGGCTCAGGCAGAGATCCGTTGGCAAGGTGCGGTTGACCTACCGACAGCCATCATTCAGGCGGAGGCCTTGATGGATGATTGGGTTACTCATAGATCGAGTAGTGGTATGGGCACAGCTCGATTTATACAGTGGAGACCCGATAGGGGGAAAATGTTCTCATGTGAGCCGCGAGGGGGTCGGACTCACAATACACCCTAGACCATTGAAGCGCGCGTTGGGCCAAAGCCAGTGTGCCCAACCCAGCGAAGGTGCTTCATCTACGACAAGCCACAGCGGACGAGGGGATCATGGCTGCACTCGTCACTACCGGTGATAGTGAGAGTGAGCCATTGGCCCGCACGGTATCGCTCTAACGTGGGCGTGGCGGGGTCTCGATTGTGCACTCATTTGGCTTTGTCCTAGGCGAGGGTCGCAGAGGTATCAAGATACGGGCGGGAGACCGAGTCTTGTGGGTTGTATCACTGGGAATGCGGATGCATTACACTTTTCTTGTGGCACATAGGCGAGAGTGGAGGTAATCACTCCATTGCTATGTTGTGGCTTTAAGCAAGTATTTGGTGCTAAATCCCTTTATGGTAGCACATCTTTGCGATGGCAGAACCTTGTGAGGCAGGAGCTAGAGCCGTGTCACTTGGCGGGGATGATGGTACGTTGCGAGGCCGGGGAGGGCGAGAGCAAGTGCGGATCGCTCATCGGGTCAGTGAGCGCAGGGTAGCATGACCAAGAGCAAGCGGGAATACCCTACCGTTATGCCTCATCGGAGAGGGATCGGCGGTCGCGATCCAAGAACGGTGTGGAGGCCATAACACTTGACATCAGAAGGCGGCTTCATGTCAAGGTGCCAAAGGAAGATCGAGTCATTAGATGATGATCTCGATGGGTCCTGAGGAGGATCCGAGTTTCCCATGGAAACTCAACTGTCTTGACGGGACCGAACGGTTTTTGTTGTCTGGACACAAGGGTGATCCGAGTTCAACCAGCCCGTCCGGATGGCGTAGGGTGAAGGTTGAAGATGATGAGGGAGCGACGACTAAGTATGCCACTTGGGTGATGCCAAGGCAACTTAGTTCCCTCCGAGCGAGGGCGTTGGACTTTCCAGTGGGGGAGGGTTTGTTACTGGGGCTTTTTCGATTGTCACGCCCTTGGGCGCGGATGTGACACGGTCGAAAAGCCCAAGGAGGGAAAAGAAGGTGGTTACCTTTTTCCCTTAGGTGATTTTCGGACTGCTCGAAAGCCCGATTTTTACTCGGGCATGATCCGGTTTTCCGTGATCGAGGCGGAGTAGCGACCGGCTCAACTACCAAGACAAGGAGAATATCGATCATCATCCGTATAGGCATACAGCGTGCAGGGCGGAGACCGCTCTCGATCGCGATGGGCGATTATCGAGGACATCCGGGCGGATGCGTGACGAATTATCTGGCGCTGCGACGGGATGGAAGACAAGAGTGGGAAACACATAGTGACGATGGACCCCGGCTATTCGGACTTTTAGCCATTGGATGGGGAACATGTTTCGTCTTCTTCCCTTCGGTCATGGAATTCATGGGAATGCGGCCGTCTCTTTCCCCTTGGCCAAGATGCCTTTCTTGGGCTATATAAAGGGACCTTCCTCTCCTTGGATGATCATCCTCCAATTCTCATTCTCATCTTCTCTCCTCACTTGAGAGAGTTTCTCTTGTAACACTAGGAGCCCGGAGTGCTCTTAGGAGGAGAGTGTCTTGGGTGGTTGTAATAGCTTCCATTCATCAATAGAGAGTTTAAGCTTTTCTCTCTTATCCTTGTGTCTTGCTTTACTTTGTGTGCGTGTCCTTGGGCTGGTGTAGGTTTTTACACCAACGAGAGCAGGCTGACTTGTGAGTGCGCACAAGTGCCGCACGGAGGAGTCTTGAAGGTTGCCACACCGACAAGTCCCGTGTCACAAGGCCTCTTCTACTCTTCGTCCTCTTCTCTTCTTTTTTCCTCCTCACTTTTTTTTTCAAACACTCTCTATATTTTTTTTAGTATCTTCTTTTTTTCCCCTCTCTTTCTTCTGTCTCTCCTCTTGGTTTTTTTTTCGTTCTACCAAATCACGAACTCCCCTCAGAAAATACTCAACTCCAGGTGACTTTTTTCAAAGAAAATTTGAATTCAAAATTTTCTGATTTTTATCCTTAATCTCCTCCTTTTTTTCTTTTTTTTTTATATTTTTTACATATATTTTTTATTATTTTATTATTAGTATTTATTTTTTGAATTTCCCACTTTTTTTATTTTTTCGTTAATATATATGTTTTTAAATTTCAAACGACATCTTCAAATATATTTATATATATATATATATTCTCTCTCCTCTTCTTTTTCTTATATCATTATTATTTTTATTTGTGCCCCCTCCTTCCCCTTCTTGTGAGGTCATTGAATCGCACTATACTATAGTCAACTTATGCATTATGGATTAAGAATGGTTCTTGGACAATGAATAGAATTAATGCATCGGATGGTGGAGTGTTGTAGAAAACTATGGCAAGAGTAGTAGTAAATACCAATTTGGATTCCAATAAACCAAGAAATAGAGTACTAGCTTTTCATGGCTCTAATTAATGCTGACAATGTTCCTTCCAAATTGACCAAGATGTTAGCATTGAGGGAGTTGGATGAACAAAGACAAAAGGATTTATATTTTTGGTGTGAAGATAAGTTTGTTCAGGGGCATAGATGTAACAAGAGCGCTTGCATTCATTGTCGATAGAAAATGATGGGAATAAAAGATATGGAAGTGGCGAGAGGAATAGGAAAGCGGAGCGAGAACTATTGATGGAGAATTTAGAGATACCTCAATTTTTCTACGTACATGCTCTGATAGGTATTGCTAGTTTTTAAACTATGAGAGTCAGATAGAGTTAAAGTACTAGGATTTTGCTTTTATTAACTGACTCTGAAAGCTCATACAATTTCATTGACAATAGAATTGCTAAGCAACTTGGGTGTGTGTTGGAACCAATCCTTGTAGTGAAAGTTTCTGCAACTAATGGAAATGAGTTAGTCTCCAAAGAAATTTATAAACATTTTCAAAACGCCATGCAGGAAAACCAATTCCAAGCTGATTTTCTGATTCTACCTTTGGACAACTTTGATATGATTTTAGGAATTCAAACTTAGAGATATTATGTGGAATTTTAAGAGATTGTAAATGAAGTTTCACGTAGGGAGTCAGGAATGTCTGTTACACAGAAATAATAGGCAAGATTTAAAGCTTGTTAGTTAAGCAAACATGCATATGTTGTTGGTCAAAGAGACTCAATTATTTTTGACATAATGTTTTACTATAACTGTTTAATCTATGATTTCAGGTTCTTCGAACAAAACAATTGAAGAAGAATTGACTGTGGTAACTAAAACTATGCCTATAGGAATTGCAAAAGTTTTATATCCATTTGCTCATATTTTTGGTAAACCTAAGGAATTACCTCCACATAGGCAATTTGATCATCAAATTAATTTGAAAGAGGGTGCACAACCTATCTGCTTAAGACTATACATGTATGGGGCATTACAAAAAGATGTCATAGAAAAATTGACTTAAGAGCTTTTGGGTTCATGTGTAGTACAACATAGTCATTCACCACATTCTACAGTAAGAAAGAAGGATAATTCTTGGAGGACATGTATAGATTACAGTGGGTTAAATCACATTACAGTAAAGGATAAGTTTCCAATGCCTATTATTAAAGAGTTGTTTGAGGAATTGCATGGAGCAGCAATGTTTACAAAATTGGATTTGAGAGATGATTATCACCAGATCAAGATGGATCCAAGGGATATACACAAGACTGTTTTCAAGACCTACATGGGACATTATGAATATTTGGTGATACCATTTGGAATGGTGAATGAACCATCAACATTTCATCATCTAATGAATATGATTTTCAAACCATACTTGAGGGAGTTTGACCCAGTGTTTTTTTTATGATATGTTGTATTTAAGAATGGCTAGGACTATCTACTATTAAATAGCTGAGATGGTTTTTAGGGTTGGCTTGGTTATTACACACGTTCATTGGAAACTATACTATACAAAGTCATTCTTAATAGAGGAAAAGAAGCTATCTACACCCAATCAATACACATGGTTAGCAAAATTGATGGCATATGACTATAAAATTTAGTACAAGCATAGGAAATTAAATGTAGTAGCCGATACATTGTCAAGAATTAATGCTTTAGAGGTGAATTTACAAGCTGTTTCCAAGTGTAACTACTGATTTAATGGAAAGAATTAGGGGAACTTGGGAGAAAGATTCACATTTGTAGGTTGTAATTCAACAACTAAAGAGTGGTCAGATAGTCAAGCATTACTCTTGGTTTCAAGACCAACTAAAGAGGAAGAGAAAATTTGTTGTAGGGAAAGATGATAAAATAAGACGGGAGATTTTACAACACTATCACGATAGCAGTGCTTTGGGGACATTCGGGAATAAACGCTACATATAGAAGAAATTTCTGCAGTAGTATTCTATTGGAAAATTTTATGGAAATATGTAAGGGAATTGGTGAGGACTTGTAGAATTTACCAAATACATAAACCCGAAATTAGTGGTTTCTCCCGGTTTATTACAACCCCTACTAATTCTCAAACTAATTTCTTAGATATTCTATAGACTTTATTGAGGGACTTCCAAGATCTAATGGGAAGAATGTTATAATGGTAGTTGTGGACAGAGCCTTACCAAGTATGCACATTTCATTATTTTATCTCAACCTTACACAACAACAAGTGTGGCACAACTCTTCCTTGAGAATATAGTCAAATTGCATGGATTTCTTTGTTAAAAATAATGGTGATCGGGGATCCAATCATTATGGGAGTAAATTTTGGGAGGAATTCTTTAAGTTTGGTTTTTGGATGGAGGTAATAAATGACAGTTAGAATGGGTATTATTGTCAATAGTACTTTATACCCATGTTTGAATGCACATTTGTTAGAATGAGAATGGAGTGTGTAAAGAATGAATAGTGGTATTGTAGAGAGCATGTTATTCTCGCCCAAAATTGAGAGGAATATGACAATGTTTTGGGGAGGAATGAATAGTACCAACTTTTTGAATTGATACTTATGACCCTTAGAATATTTAATTAAATAAAATTTTATAAAATTAAACAATTAACCTTAATAATTAAATTAAATAATAATTAAAATAAAAATTATTATATAATATGATTATAATAATAAAAGTAAAATGACATTTTTGCACATAAATGAGATTCAATTAAGTTAAATTATTAAAATTACTCTTATGCATTTGTGTATATTTAGTGAAGTTATTAATTATAATAATTAAAGTGTAGTAAAACGTTTTCTTATTGAGATTTAATTATATAAAAATCAATTATTTAAATAGTTAATTAAAATAATTAAAACTAATACTAAATAAAATGAGATATTTAATTTAAATATTTAATTATAATCATTAATTTTAATAATAATGTTCAAAATATTTTTTAAATAAAAAATTTATTTATCATGTAATCAGATTTATGTGTATCAAGGGTATAAAAGTAATTTTGTCACTAATTTCTCTTACTTATTTTTCAATTCCCAATGAAATATTCTTCCAACCAAACACAGTTTTCATATATATTCCTATTTTTACAGTCTCATTACCATTCCCTTTCCCATTCTCATTTCGTGAACCAAACACACACTAAGATTCAAAGGGTGGAACTCAAATATTTTTCAACATTCCATCCACAAATTGATGGACAAACCGAGGTAGTAAATAGGTGTTTGGAGAGTTATTGCTTTGTATAACAGGTAATATACCAAAGAGTTACAGTGCTTAGGTGACTCTAGCTGAGTATTGGTATAACACATTATTCCATACAACAATAAATTTAACCCCTTTTCAGGCATTGTATGGGATTCCTCCACCAATACACTTATCATATGTTTCAAAAGATTCATCTGTTAAAGCTGTTGATTTGTTACTCAAAGATAAGGAAGTTGTTATTCAATTACTTAAGCATCCACCCACAAAGATACATCAAGGGATGGAAATGCAAGCCAACAACCACGAGACAGATAGAAATTTTCAAATAGGAGATATGGTATTCCTAAAGTTATATCCTTAAAATCAATGTTCAGTAGTTGCAAGAGAATTTCCCAAGTTAGCAGCTAGATACTATGGTCCTTACAAGATTATAGATAAAATTGGCAAGTGTGCTTACAAACTTGATCTTCCAACCTCTTCTACCATACATGCTGTATTTCATGTATCTTTGTTGAAAACTGCTTTGACAATAGAAGATGAAGATATAGCTTTAATGAGGTATATGTTGGGATGTCATCACTCTAATAGGGGAATTACCATGCGAAAATACATGCCAAAACATAGTGGATAACAAAATTTTTAACGGCAAGTAAACATGATAAAACTCTAGCTCATGCCAGAACTAGGATTAAATTCTAAATAAATAGATAAATAAAAGTTATACCTATCTTTTGATGATGATTCTGAATGCACCCTTGTTTCCCAGAAATAGAAAGGGACTGCAAATCGCAACTCCTCTCTGCTATCACATACACACGAACGCTATTGGGAATCAA
Organism: Dioscorea cayenensis subsp. rotundata; assembly: GCF_009730915.1. NCBI lineage: Eukaryota > Viridiplantae > Streptophyta > Magnoliopsida > Dioscoreales > Dioscoreaceae > Dioscorea > Dioscorea cayenensis. The sequence goes on along the minus strand of NC_052476.1, from coordinate 16,822,386 downwards.
GCAGGTATGCTAGTACTTCAAGAAACAACACTTGTTTCTTGGTTCGAATAACAGGCACCCAATATTTAAGAGAAAAAAGGGCTGCAAGGGCGGTGCCGGCAGGTTTCGGCGGCGGGATCCGATGGTGGCGGCCAAGGAAGAAGAGTGGTTGCAGCTAGGGTTTTTAAGAGACAATCTCTCAATCACTCTATTTTGTCCGCCTCTTCTTCACATTAGGGTTAGACCATCTATTTATATTGGAAACCCAAAACCCTAATTTACGAAAAAAACCCTTCACTCCTAATCAAATTAGGAATCTCTTCTTTACTTGATTAATTAAACCATTTTAATTAACCAAATCGATTAGATTGGATCAACACTTAATAAGACCCAGCCCGAATAAGCTATTCGCTCCACCTAATTTAAGTTTTTCACCGAAACCCTAAATAGGTGGTCCAATAAGTAACAAATACTGAACCTTGATCCCGGCATTCTCAGTGTATAATCCTGTAGGTCCATTTAACATTGGCAATGAGCTTAAACAATTTTAACGCTCATAAATCATGATTATTCTCGAGCAAGATAATACAATTACCCAATATTAAATGAAGGTCAATTTTGAAAATTAACGGAACCTATCGCAACCCCATACAATCTTTTGCCATTTAATATCTTAATTAGCATAAGGCATGGAGCCAGTCACCCTTATTTTAATGCTAATTAATCTCTTGATCTCTTAGTGAAATGACTAGGTCAAGTAAATGATAACTCTTATTATTTCCCTTAGGCTTGGCCACACACTACTCAGTCTCATTAATCAAGTGGCCGGTGATATTCACTCACTTTACAGAGAGGGACAATCCCTTCACTTCACTCATATCTCTCAGCATGAACTGCGACATGCCCAAAAATACCCGTACTTGCACTCACTTACGAATGAAGTTAGGTGTAAGTTAAAGCATGTAAGGATTTATCCGAGATCCATAGTGATTTCAGGTCGAAGGATTTGAGTATAAGAATTGCTTGAGAAAAACACTTATGACTTTACAACCATGTAGTGTTCTCAAGAGCGGATCGATCCAGGTACACTGTTCCTTAACATGGATCTATGTCCTTTGATTGATATCTCATATCTATGACCCATAAAATAAGGCCATCTCACAAAAGACATACTAGTCTTAATTTATTTTCATTCCCATGAAAATATTTGACTAGGGACATTTAGAATATTGTTCTAGTTTATGCTTCAAGGTTTTACTATCCAAATCAGGCATTTGATAACTTGATCAAAACCAATGTTCAAGGATATTTTATCTTATTAGCTATGCACAGAAATAATAATAGATAAAACGATGCCTCATAATAATTATCCAAATAATAAGAGTTCATACAATGTATTGGGGCTAGGGCTTACACTAACAATCTCCCACTAGCACTAGTCCCAATCAGGCATAACTCTAAGACCAAAAGACCTAACATGATAATCATGTTTTGGCCTAGCCAACTGCTTGGTCAACAGATCAGCTACATAGTCTTCTCCAGTAATCTTGCAAACTTTCACATCTCCTTTATCGACGATCTCCCAAATGAGATGGAATCTCCTTAGTATGTGTTTGGACTTTTAGTGTGACTAGGGCTCCTTGGCCTATGCTATGACCCCGTTGTTGTCACAAAAGAGGTTTATTGGATCTAGGATGATTGGCACAACTCTTAATCCAGTAAGGAACCTCTTAAGCCAAACTGTCTCCTTAGCAGCATCTGATGCAGCTCTATACTCAGACTCTGTGGTAGAATCAGCAATAGTGTCTTGTTTGAGCCATTCTAGCTTACAGCACCTCCATTCAAGCAAAATACAGCATCACTGTAACCTGTTATAGTGAGCTCATTGTAACCTGTTATAATGAGCTCATTCTCACCACTGTACACTAAGAAGTAATCTTTAGTCCTTCGCAAGTACTTAAGAATACTCTTGACAGCAGACCAATGGTGTTCCCCTGGATCCTATTTGAATCTGCTAGTTATGCTTAGTGCATGTGCAACATCCATCCTAGTACATAGCATGGCATACATGATAGATTTTATAGCAGACTCGTAAGGGATCTTACTCATGTGTTCCCTTTGTTCTTTAGTCTGAGGACAATTCCTTTTACTTAGAACAACTCCCTAAGACATGGGTAAAAATCCTTTCTTGGAGTTAGACATATTGAACCATTTCAGTATCGTATCTATGTACTTTTCTTGACTTAGTCTCAAAAGCCGTTGTGATCTATCCCTATAGATCTTTATACCAAGTATAATCTTAGCTTCACCTAAGTCCTTCATTGAGAAACACTCCCCTAACCATTACTTAACATTTAATAATGTTAGGATGTCATTTCCAATAAGCAAGATGTCATCGACCTATAACACAAGGAAAACCACTACGCTCCCACTAATCTTCTTATACACACAAGGCTCATCCTCATTTTTGAAAAAGCCAAACCATCTGACTATGTAATACCTTGAACCAGTGGATAACTGTTGGAAAATATATTCAGGGTATTACTACAGTTGCAGTAAGATTTTTCTACAGAGTAATCTTGTTGAGAAACCCTAAGTGGAAAATTAAGGACTTAAATGTGAAAGTTTATAAAAGATTTTGGGTTAAAGAGTAATAGAAAAAGGATTGATATGAAATGTTTCTGAAAACTAAGGACTGAAAGGTAAGATGAAGGGACCTTTTTGAAATGTTGTGTTATAATACAGGAACCATTCGATAATTTAAAAGGACTTTTGAGAATACTATTTCATAATTCAGGGACCATTTGTGAGTTTTTAAGGGACTGTTTTGTAAGAAATTATGTTTTGAGGGACTAAAAGTGAATTTCGGCTGAAAGCTTAAGTTAGAGAAAAATCTAGATTTTTATGTTTGTTCTTCTTCATCATCTAACTGCTACAGTACCCGAGAGAAAAAGAAAAAGAAAAAAGAGAAAAGGGTGAGAGATTTGGAGAGAAATTGGAAGATATAAAGCTTGGTATTTGGAGGGGAGATGATGATTAAGGTGTTAATGATGATTATTGGATTGAAATGGGTTGAGTTAGTTTGGTTAGATCAAACCAAGTTGGAATTGAATTGGTTGAGTTGCTGTAGCACCGAGGTTAGGGTTTGGTTTGGTTTGGTTAATTAAATTGATGATGATGATGATGATTAAGGTGTTAATGATGATTATTGGATTGAAATGGGTTGAGTTAGTTTGGTTAGATCAAACCAAGTTGGAATTGAATTGGTTGAGTTGAATTGAATTGATTGAGTTGGGTTTGATTTTGGTTGAGTTGGGCTTGATCAAATGAAGTTGAGATGGTTTGGGTTTGGTTCGATTGATTTGGGTTAAGGGGTTTCTTGTTGAATCAAGTTGGTTCAATGGATTTTGAATAAGAATTGGGTTGGTTCAAGCTGGTTCAGTGAAATTGAGTTTGGTTTAGTGCAATTAAGCTTGGTTCAGTGGAATTAAGGTTGGTTAAGATTGATTCAGCAGTGTTTACCTTAAACTGAGTTGGTTTAAGTGCAATTGAAGGCCAGTTGGACTATGCAAGGTCCGGTTTTAACTGATTAGAGTGAGTGGGCCCAATAGAGAGTCTATTATTGTTTTTGTATTTTATTTTGGGTTTAAATGTGTTATTTATTTTTATTATATTATTCTGTTAGGTGTTGTTCAGTCTTGGGAGGGAGTTCCAGGTCTAGCAAAGAACCCAAGGACACCAGGTGAGTTGGTAGTGGCTATTATTTTAAATAATTGATTAATTATTATTATTTTGAAATAATTATTTAATAGCTAGTATTTTAGAAATAATGGTTTAAGTAATGTTTGATTTCGTATATTATTGAAATATACGTATATTGTTTGCCGTTGATGTTCATGATAACCATATTGATACATCAGTTTTGTATAAGTATATGTATTTATAAATAGTAAAAAATACATGTATATGTGATTTAATTATTCGGTTCATGTATTTATTTTTGGATGGTTACATTTGCTTTGATTTGGAATGATTTGTTGATAAGTGTCTAAATGTACATATTTCTGTATATGTATTTGTCGCTTCTAGCATGTATTTGTATAAAAATTGATGCCTGTTTTGTGCTTAATCGTGTATTATTTGCTTTGCAGGGCACAGAAACGCCATGGAGGGCACGAAGATATAATTTGGGCGAAAAGGAGAAGAAAACCAGGTCACAGTACTGTAGCGTATTCCCTGTAGCAAACACTGTACATAGAGTATTGTAGCAGCGGTACGGTAGCACCGGCACTGTAGTAAAATCGTTGTAGCTGCACTGTAGCACCTGGAGAGTTTTCAAGACAGAATTCGAATCATGAATATGGCCTCAATGCTGCCCGGTATAGAGCCCGGGACGATCACTGTAGTACAAAGGAAGTTAATTGATTGAAGGCATACTGGCTCAATGAGGTACTCATTGAGCCAGTATGAATACTATTTGGAGTGCATATGAGGAGTTTTCTTGCCCCGAGCAGTGTCAATGAGGAGCTCAATGAGGTCCTCATTGAGCCAGTTTACCACCTCGGGATTGATGGATCTTGGAGTAATGAGGAGGGATAAAAAGGGCATTTTTGGGGAAAGAAAGGAGGACTTTTGGGGAGGGACTTTGAGGGTTCTTGGCAGCCACCACTTGGGAGAGAGAGGAGAGAAAACGAAGACATCATATTCTTGGGAGATTTGGCTTGAAGCTTGGGAAGATCAAGGGCTCTAACTTCAAAGGGAAGCTTCATCATTAAGGGTGGAGAAGCATTCGGCACCTTTAGGGCTAGAAGAAGCATCATTCAGCTGGCATTCTCCTTCCTCTTCGTTATTCATATTAGGGAGTGCCATTTATGCATTTACTTCTTGCTTTTGTTGTGTTTGAGACATTTATTTGTATGATGGCACATCTAGACCCCCCAAGGCCACTGGATGTAGAGTGAACCTTGGGGGTTATATTTTTAGATGCTTCACTTTTTATTTGGAATGCATTGGTGTGATTTGTGGTTTAGCTCATGTTGTTTCATGCCTAGAACTATAATATGGAGAAATCCTTAGTTCTTATTTGAGTTGTATACGTAGACGTGACCTACTCATGTGTACTAGATCATCATTGAGCTAAAAGGGGAGATCCTTGACCAACATGCCGAGAAATTGGATGTAGGTTGCCCCTCCGAACCATGAGGATGAACTTAGGTTAAGTGCATCTTTATTTCGCGATCTCCATGTGCTTAATGCAATCATAGGAATATGACTAAGGAGAAATCCTTGTCATCATTTGTATGGGATTAGGGTTTGACTACCGAGAAATCGGGGTTGAACTATTATTGAGGTCCGTCGGCCTAAATCACCCATGTCATCTATTCTTATGCATCCGTAAATCATGATGAATCCCTCTTGGGAATCCTCATCCCTAGGCCTGTTCTTATCATTATTGCTCTTGTGATTTTCTTGCTTGTTGTGGGGCTGCTATACTTGTATTCTTAATTACGTTATTGCACGTACTAGAGTAAGAACATGTTTGAGTTGTAAGGTTAGAAAATAAGTGATGGAGGAGTAATAGGAGCTCCTTAGCCCCGTGGAATACTACGACCCCTGTGTCACTCACAGGGTATTACTTGGCGATCACGTGCACTTGCGGGCACACAATCATTTGTGAAATCATGTGCGCGTATTAAAATGTTTTACCGACAATATTTGTGGAACTGGTTTTCATTCCTAGTATAGGAATGGTATCCTGGATTTGGACTTTTCTAGTAATATGCATGTATTGTATTGTGAATGCTTGTCCTGGATAAGGACACTGTGATATGATTTATACAGTTTGTATTATTGCTGCATTTACATATTGGTTTGGATGGTGACGGCGGGCTAAGGCCCGACTACTGCAGTAGTGGGTTCCCACGGGCCAGCCTTTAGAGGTGGCGTGGTGGACCTGAGTGTTGATTTGTCCAGATCAGGTGGGAGTGTAGAGCCCTGATTGGATTATACATCGGGATCCCAGAGTCACCACATGGGACCAATGGGCCAACATCAAGGGTGCGAAGACCTTGGCGGCTCCCAACCTAGTCGCGACTGCGGCTAAGTCGGGGAGAGTTTTCAGGCTATGGATTTGAGAATGGTTTTATATTATCTATTATTTTTACATTGATTTATAATGAATTTATGTTTCAAGAGTTCTTTAAAGATGTATTTTGCTAGAATTCTGGTATTTGGTAAAGTTGGAAAATTATTTGAGAAGCTGGTATTTATATACTTTATATACACTGTATTTAAGTATTTAAAATTATTAAGCCACTACCGACCAACTGAATGTGCTGTAGCTGCAGGAGCAGGATCCTAGATTGCCTGAATGAGTATAGAGCTAGTGAGGGCTGAGTCCAGGATTGTAGTGGGTCCCCCTTCCTTTCTTTCTATTTATTTGTGTTGTGATCTTGTAGCGGTTGTACCCGCAAATTAGAGTGATTATATTTATTATATTTCTGTATTAGAACCTGTAGTTGGTGAAAAATTGTAAATTGTTATTTGTAGGTCTGATTTTGTTTAAAACAGGGTGTCAGTTTCCAGTTAAAAGGGAATTTTAACTGATGTGTGCCACATTTACCTCGGTAGAAGGGGTAGGTGTGACAGACTGCCTCATCGAAATAGAGGTTCAATTTTGGGATGCTTGCTTAAGTCTATAAATGGACCTCAGTAGCTTGCACACCTTGTTAGGGTTCTTTAGATCGACAAAACCCTTAGGCTGTGTCATGTACACATCCTCAAGGAGGTTTCCATTAAAGAAAGTCGTTTTGACATCCATTTGCCATATCTCATAGTTATAATACGCTGCTATGTCAAGAAGAATCCTAATGGATTTGAGCATGACTGCTGGTGAAAAGGTTTCGTCATAGTCGATACCATGAGTCTGTCTGAATCCTTTCGCCACTATTCTACCTTTGAAGGTGTTATCAGCCTTATATTTGAAAATCCATTTGCACTCAATGATCTTAGCACCTTCCGGTGGATCAACCAAAGTCCATATTTGGTTATTATACATCGATTGCATTTCAGATTTCATAGCTCCAAGCCATTTAACCAAATTAGAACTCTCAATTGCCTCTCGGTAGGTGATAGGATCATCCTGATCCAGAAGCTCTAAGATTTGATTGTCAGTAATGATAAAACCATATTTCTAAGGCTCGTGACGAATCCTACCAGACCTTCTTAGTTCTTGTATAATGGGTTCGGGTTCCACAACTCTTTGTGAATCCATTTCCATTTCCAAACTGTCCTCTATAGGAATTTGTGGCACTTGAACCTCCTCAAGTTATAATCTACTCCCACTGTTCTTCTTAAGAAGAAACTCCTTATCCATGATAACAGCATTCTGAGCAACAAACACTTTGTTCTCGTTAGGGTTGTAGAAATAGTATCGCTTAGTTTCCTTGGGATACCCCACAAATAAGCATTTATCGGTCTTGGATGCAAGATTGTCCGATGTTAACCTTCTCACATGTGACTCGCAACCCTAAATTCGTATGAAAGTCATATTAGGCTTTTGCCCAATCCATATTTCATATGGTGTCTTTTCAACTACCTTAGTTGGAGTTCTATTCAGCAGGAATGCAGCAGTCTCAAGGACATATCACCAAAAGGATATTAGAAGACCAGTTTCAATCATCATTGATCGAACTATATTCAATAAAGTCCGATTCCTCCTTTCCGATATACCATTCCACTGAGGTGTTCTAGGAGGAGGGAGTTGTGAAACTCTTCCTCACTCTCTTAAATAATGATTAAACTCTTGGCTTAAGTATTCACCACCTCGATATGATCGAATGGCTTTAATACTTTTGCCAAGTTGGTTTTGTACTTCATTCTTAAACTCGTTGAATTTCGCAAAAGTCTCAGACTTGTGCTTCATAATATAGACGTAGCCATATCTACTGAAGTCATCTGTGAAAGTAACGAAGTACTCAAAACCACCTCTATCATGTGTGCTTAATGGTCTACATATATCAGAATGTATTAGTCCCAATAAATCACCTGCCCTTTCACCTTGTTTGTTAAAGGGTCTTTTAGTCGTTTTTCCATGGAGATAAGATTCGCATGTCTCAAATGATTCAAAATCAAATGAGCCAAGAACTCTATCCCTATGAAGTCTTGAGATGCGTTTCTCGTTTACGTGACCCAAACGACAATGCTAGAAGTATGAAAGGTTCGACTCGTTCAACTTAACCCTTTTAGTATCTATGCTATAGATGGACTTGTGGTTTTTAAAGTCTAGAATGTAAAGCCCATTACTAAGCATAGCATTGCCATACAGAATGCCCTCAAGAAAAATGGAAATAACATTATTCTTAATAATGAAGTTATAACCATCATTATCCAGACAAGAAACGGAAATAATGTTTCTGCTCATAACAGGCGCATAATAACAATTTATTAAATTCAAAACAAGTCCAGAAGACAGAGATAATGGATAGTCTCCTATCTCTATTACAACAACCTTTACTCCGTTCCCTACTCTTAGATCAACTTTGCCTTTAGTCAAATGTCTCCTATTTCTGAGTCCCTACACATTTGAACAAATGTGAGAACCACATCCGGTATCAAATACCCATGATATAGAAATAGAGAGATTGAATTCTATCATATAGATACCTGAAATAGAGGGCTTGCCTCCCTTATTTAACTCTTCCAAGTAGAGTGGACAGTTTCTCTTCCAATGACCAGCTTCATTGCAATGAAAACGCATACCCTCCTTCTGAGGTTTGGGCTTGGGTTTCTTAGCATCCTTGCCTTTGGAATAAGGTCCAACCATCTCCTTTGGCTTGGACTTGGATTTACCCTTCCACTTTTCTCTCTTTCCCTTGTTCTTTCATACCATAAGCATCGGGATGGATTTCTTGATACTCTGCTCAGCATTTTCAAGCATCCCATGCGGCTCGGTAAGTGTCTTATCCATACCATGCATATTATAGTTCATGACAAACTGATCATATCTATCTGGCAAGGACCCTAAGATAAGGTCCACCGCAAGTTTCTTTTAGACAAGTTTCTTGAGCGTATCAATATACCCCTTCATCTTGAGTACATGGGCAATTAAGGAAGTACCATGGCCATCTTACAAGAGGTCAACGCTTTTGTGGTCATGAACCTTTCATGCATGACTTGTTCTTGGAACATTTCCTTAAGATGCACCATAATATCATAAGCCTCCATATCCACGAACTACTTTTGCAATTCTAGACTCATGGTGGCCAGCATGAGGTAGTAACATCATTAGAGTCATTCTTTGACTTGTCGAATGCCTTTTTGACAGTAGCCATAGAGTTCCTTGCCAGTGCTTCAGGCAACGGTTTCTCAATGGATTCTAATTTCCGTTCTTGCCTAAGAACAATTCTCAGATTTTAAGACCAATCAAGGAAATTAGTTCCATTGAGCTTGTCTTTCTCAAGGACAGATCGCAACAAAAAATTTTGTGGATTTGCATTATTGGTTGTCATTATGATCTACACAGAATTAAAAGTAAGATTTAGTTATGAGGTCTTTAAAAATTTTTCCCACAATTACGAATTAATATCCCAATGTAAATAATTCATTGTTAGTGATTTCTTGAGGGCCAAGATCCATATTTCACTTCATGTTGGTCAAGCTGAGCTTGTATACCTTAGACTAGGTTATTTAGGTAGGCACTCTTTCCAATCACATCACATGTGATTCTTGGATATAATGGGACTAACATTTAGTGTTAAAGCACACCCCAATCTTTTCAGTGCCTAGGGCTAGCACCGCCCCACTACCCATGTTAAGTCAAACCTTTAATCGAGTGTTGGCCATAACTATTATCCCAACACTTGCCTCACAAATATAATCTAGCGTGCTCAGCTTTGGCATGACCAGCATTTTGATGATCAATGCCTTGACAAGTTTCGAGTAAGGGAAGGCATTTTCATGACTTACTATTGTTGGGATTAATTACGGCTTACATGGAAATAGTGGAATTCCATTCATTCAAAACATATGTAAGGAATAAATAAAAATCAAAAATAAATATGACATTCATGGGCCAAAAAAATCCTAAGCTAGAGACTATCTTTGGCAGGTTCCTTTTCTGGTTGTACCACAAAAAGCTCTCCCACCAACCTTTGGGTCTCCGTTTTCATCAAGTCGTCTTGTCTTTAATTTTTATACAATATAAAATAAAAAACAAAATGATAAGTGCTTGTGTGATAACAATACGAAGTGTTCTTTCCTTATGATGAGCAATACTTTTATTGGGGTTTAACACTAATATGTGTGTATTTATGTTACTTTCATGCAGATAGGGTTGTGAGGCCGAATATTAGAGAAAGAAGCCAATGTGGATCGTAAATGCACCATTTGGAGGAAATCTTGAGAAAGTTCAAACGCGAAGACATAAGTCGGGTTCAAAATGCGGGAATGTGTGCCAACCTCCTCGTATTCAAGTTAGCACAACGATTTGGAGATGCACAAGGGCAGTCACATTCAAGCATTCCGGCTTGTGCATGTATAGCAAGATCTCCACCAATATGTCCGTTATTGAAGAAGCAAAGCGATCCACGACGTAAACGTGTGCCCGTTTACGTTACCTCAATGAAAGCATGGATTCGGGAGTGTTTCGGGCCGGTATTGTAGCAGGGTATTGTAACAAAAACTGTAGCTAAACATTGCAGCATGTACTGTTTATAGCCGACCGAAGAAGGATGAAAACAAAGAATCCACAGGGGCGCCCACATGGGCGTGTGGATTCCCGATTCCAGCCATATTTAAGGCCGATTTCAGCCCCGATTTCAGAATTCTTATCTCCATCTTTTTCCCAACTTGAGAGAGGGCGGGGGCTAGGGTTTTGAGAGGTATTAGCTAGGGATTAGGAGAGGTTCTACAGCTCCAACATCGTGCTCCATTTGGAAGAAGGTTAGTGGGAGAGATTTCGTCAGCACCGATCCGGCGAGGTGTATCCTAGGCCGGACAAAGGGACCCTTGGATGAGTAGAGGACTCTCCACAAGACCATCACCACCACTATCGAGTGGGTTTTCTATGGATTCTTTGCTTTTACATTTGATTTTATTGATTGTAATTAGCTCCATGGAGAGCTAAACCCCCTCATGGGTACTTGGGTATTTGTGAACCCTAGGATGTATTCGTTTCATTGAACCTCTTTATTATGCTTTCAATTAATTGATGTTTTATTTGAGTTCCAATCTTGAACGCTTGATGGTTTGAATACTCCCTTAGAGTGACACTAGGGTTGAGAGTTCTTGTTGGTAACCCTTGTGAGTGAGTGACACACCACGAGAGTTAGACAAAGATTGGAGAGGGTTGAGAGGCTGAGTCGAGAGGTAGCGGAGCGCCCCCTTTCCCCTCCGGTGTGATTTATCCTTCCTCTATTTCCTCAAGTTCTTAGCGGTCATAGTAGAGTGAATGGGCTAAAGGATGACCTTCCGCTGGGGCTTAGTTGCAGGTGTAACGGAGTGAAATGTTGAAGTGATTTTAGCACCTAGGGCTTAATTATGACTAGGGACCTTCCACATGGACCAAAAGGTTAGTTCTACATCTAGAAAGAGGATTTATCACTTGGAATGCCTAGAACTCATTGCAATTCTATATGAGTGTGAGGTTGAGAGGTTATTAAATTTCTCCTCCGGGACATGTATAGAGTTAAGCATGGTTGACCTTAGATTTGGGACCATGTATTTAAAGATCTCCGTGACTCATTATTGCATCAATTAGAAAGTATAATAGAGGGTTCTTGCACTTGAAACGATTGTCCTAGGCGGAACAATATCCGGGTACCCCATTTATATCGATTTCCTTACCTCCTCCTTTACTTGTGCTCTCTTTCTTGTTCTTTTACTTTTATTATTTCACATCTTGTCACACATATCACTATTCATCTTTCACTTAGTTAAGAAACAATTTAAGTGTTTTTATTCCCTACTCATTGTGGATACGATACCCCACTCACCTGGGATTTATTACTTCGACAAACCCGTGCACTTGCAGGATATACGGAAGGGGCGTTGTCACAAAACTAACAACGGCACGTATGCCGTACACAAAAATATAACAACTCGTAGGCCGTATAAAAATAAAATGACACACAGGCCGTTTAAACAGCTAAGGCACATGAACGCACCAACCAACATTTATCACACGCATATTAAATAAACCAAGCTAGAAAGACATGAAATCCGAATTTTAATTAACTTTTAATTTAAGTTATACATCAATTGTGTGTTTAGGTTTTAAGAACTAACCCAGTGACGAGCTTGGGTGTTAACCCAAACGATCAAACCCTTTGATCTATTTCAGTAATGAAATTTTCTTAAAACCCCTAAAACTCACTATTAGTTGATTTGTGCTATCAATCAAACTAATCAATTCCTTACATAGAATTTTAATCTTTAAGACATAATAATTATAATAAAAACAATAACACAATCATACCAAAAGAACACACACACACACACACACACACACACACACATATATATATATATATATATGGCACATAGCAAAATAAGCCTAACAAAAAAATTTTAAAAACTTATAAATGGATGTATGGCTTAATATATATATATATATATATAACAGATTTTAAAATCCTAATTAAATCAAGATTTGCAAATAGGAAATAAAATCTTTCTAAAAATGAGCATGATCAATTATTTCCCAATGAAATATTAACTAGTTAATCGGATTAACAAAATTAACATAATACGGATCTATCATCCTATTCTATTAACATGCAATGACAATCAAAATAACATTATGAATAGATCTAACATCTAATCCTATAGGCATGCAAAACCTGGCTCTAATACCACTGTTGGGATCTTATCACTCTAATAAAAGAATTACCATGCGAAAAATACATGTCAAAATGAAGCGGATAACAAAATTTTTAAGGGCAAGTAAACATGATAAAACCCTAGCGCATGCCAGAACTAGGATTAAATTTACGAAAAACCCCTTAACTCCTAATCAAATTAGGAATCTCTTCTTTACTTTATTAATTAAACCATTTTAATTAACCAAATCGATTAGATTGGATCAACACTTAATAAGACCTAACCCGAATAAGCTATTCGCTCCACCTAATTTAGGTTTTTCATCAAAACCCTAAATAGGTGGTCCAAGAAGTAACAAATACTGAATCTTGATCTCAGCATTCTTAGTATACGATCCTGTAGGTCTATTTAACATTGGCAATGAGCTTAAATAATTTTAACGCTCATAAATCATAATTATTCTCGAGCAAGATAATACGATTATCCAATATTAAATTAAGGTTAATTTCAAGAATTAACGGAACCTATCGCAATCTCATACAATCCTTTGCCATTGAATATCTTAATTAGCATAAAGCATGGAGCCAGTCACCCTTATTTTAATGCTAATTAATTTCTTGATTTTTTAGTGGACTAACTAGGTCAAGTAAATGATAACTCTTATCATTTCCCTTGGGCGTGGCCACACACTACTCAGTCTCATTAATCAAGTGGCTAGTGATATTCACTCACTTTATAGAGAGGGATAATCCCTTCACTTCACTCATGTCTCTCAGCATGAACCGCGACATGCCCAAACATACCTGTACTTGCCACTCACTTACAAATGATGTTAGGTGTAAGTTAAAGCATGTAAGAATTCATCCAAGATCCATAGTGATTTCAGGTCGAAGGATTCGAGTACAAGAATTGCTTGAGAAAAACACTTATGACTTTACAACCATGCAGTGTTCTCAAGAGCAGATCGATCCAGGTATGCTATTTCTTAACATGTATCTATGTTCTTTTATTGATATCCCATATCCTATGACCCGTAAAACAAGGCCATCTCACGAAAGACATACCCCACTCACCTGAGATTTATTTGTATAATTTATTTTCAAGGTTTTACTATCAAAATCACGCATTTGATAACTTGAGCGGAACCAATATTCAAGGATATTTTATCTTATTAACTATGCACAGAAATAATAATATATAAAACGATGCCTCATTATAATTATACAAATAATAAGAGTTCATACAATGTATTGGGGATATGGCTTACATTAACAGTATAGAAGTTGGGATTACTGTTAAAGTTGTTATGAAGATCGAGAAGAAGAGCAATTGAAGTTATTGTAAATTATAAAAACGAATAAACCACATATATTTAACTGGAAAAAAACATAATACATTTTCGACACTATAGACAACAAGGAAAGAAATAAAAGAACCAGGGTTTGAAAAATCCACCAAAGATGGAGATAAAATCTTTATAAAATTATTATATAAAGCTTATCTCACCGTGTAAGCTCAGGAAAACAAATTATGGTATTAAAACAGAAAATAAATCATTTTTAACCTTCACTCCTCTCCAAGTTCAATGGTCGAAGATTTAACCATCAGTATATCCGCATTTTCTGAGAATAAAATTAATTTTTCATTTAAAGGTCAAGATTAATCTAGCTTGTCCACATTTTCTTTAGAAAACCTATTTCTTTCTACATAAAACTGAAAGCCATAATGAACATTTTACTTAAAAGAAAACCAACTAACAAACAATAAAAACTGCATCAAACATAAGGACAATAAGTACTAACTTAGAAGACAAATAGAGAATTTATTACAATACGTGGAAATGCATCTCAAGTCCATGAATTAGTTCCATGACAAACAATGAAAAAGAGCCAAAACAAACTCTCAAAATTCATGAACAATCAAAAACTAGAAGAAACATCTGCAACAAAGGCACTATCATGCCAATAAGAAGAACCACCCTCTTCACGACTCCTATGAACTACTTCACATAAGTTCAATAGCTTTTTCTAATCTCCTTACCCTCCATCCCTCCACATCCATCAACCTCTTTGCAAACCTAGCAATCACTTTTCCTCCAACCAAACACCCGTCTCCGATCTCTTCCTTCATCTCAAACCAACCTTCCATACATTCGCTATAACCTTGCAATTAAGGGGTTGGTCTAGAAAACAAAGGAAGCGTGATCATTGGCTTTTACTGCAAAGCAAAGCAGGGCATTCTAAAGTCGAGTTCCAACCACAGATAGTGAAAAACCCGCCGATAGAAGGATGGCACAAAAACCCTTTCAGCTGATCAGCACCATTGCTGACAAGGGCACAGTACTGTGCCCATCTGCTTGCACATCGGATGTCGCCTCGGCAACCATTATCGAATGCAGCTTTCATGCGGCCGGTTACAATCTCATCCATTTGTATGACGAGAGACCGACAAGAAGCTTCCTAAAGATAAGTAGAGCCACCGAGTTGATAGGTTGAGAGTCGAGCCATTGCATGTAATCCAGTGCAAGGTTTATCTTTGAGTGTCAGTAAGGGATGCAAGGACCAACGAGTGTACACATGACATGAGAGCTTTTGATTTCAATGAGTCTATGATGTGTGCCTCAACTCATATATATAAGAAGCGAAGACGACTCCTTTTGCTCCTCTTGCCCAAAAGAGAGTGTCTAAGACCCACTTCTTTATTGTGGTACAGGCGGTTCTGAAACTCACATCACCTAAATTTAGACCCTTGACATGCTGCTCCTAATTTCTTGTCTATTTAAAATACATAGAGCATTACGCTAGGTAAAAGTGCATTTTTGTCGTTTAAACTATACTTCTATGGGTTCGTGAATGCAAAAGCGAGGGTTCATTTGGTCTTTAGGGCGAGAAAGTGCGGTCACGACCTAAACTGAGGCAGGTAACTACTATTGTTCATTGTTAAGAATATAATAGGGCCATCTGAGATGGTCTCACAACCAACTACCCTAATTGTGAAACATATAGTATAATATATATCATATATATATTCTCATCAATTAGTGAGGATTCTAGGGTTAAGAGATAAGAGTAAATGCCACTCTTCTGTAAAATTGCGTGTTTTTCTTATCCCGATTCTACTGTAAATCACTTTCAGTAAATCAAGGGCATTCATCCTACAATGTCCTACAATGTTGAATCCAAACACTCGCTATTGTAAAAGAACTCTTTTTGTTTTTCAAGACTAAAATAAAATTTTCATGTGTCTTTGTATCTAGCACAGGAGAGAACACACTCTTTCAAGCTTCCATAAGGTAAGTAAAGAGGTACATCAAGCTTAGTGATGTTAAACAAGGCTTCTTGGGGGCAACCCAAGCATTTATTTACTTTTCTAGGTCTTAGTTTAGTTTTACATGAATAAGAAGCAGGTAGTGTTGGTGTTTGATTCTTATGTGCACCGTGCTATGTTTTCTTGTGGATTGTTGATGTTTTCGTATTGCTTGTCGGCGTGTGGCGAAAGTATTTTACAGTCAGTTTGAGCATGTTTTCATGATTCTCCTAGTTGCTTGTGCATATTATACAGGAAGGCTTTGAATAGGTGTGTATGTTCGAAAATTTTCTTTCAGAAGTCCTATAATTTTCTAAGTCCATCCGGAGAAAACACGTGGCGCGTGGAAATTCCACCACAGTGTTATGTTTTCGATCGAAACTCGTCGAAGACACAAGAGGTGTGTGTCATCCCGAGAGACTTACAAGAATTGTGTCCTGCCCTATGAATGACCTTGTGGCGAGTCACACACCGTGATGGAATTGTTACACTGCAGACGTGTGTTTCTCTGCGCAGGTTCGAGATCTATTCGAGAAGACAAAAGGATGTGTATGCGCCTGTGCATCTAGCCATATGAATTACACGAGGGCTTGGTAACCTCCACATGCCCGTGTGAATTCTTGCGGAGAGTTCCCCTCCATCCGAGAGACACGAGGGGGCATGTAGAATACCACATCAGGTGATCTGTGAAGATCCACACACATGTTGAATTTTTCACAGGCGTGCAGACACTTAGAAATTCTAAGGTGGGCGAGAAGCCACGGGGGCATGTGGATGCCCACAGTGGGTCGGGCACTCTGGGCGTGGGGAATTTCCACATACAGTGTGGATGTGTTTAGAGGCCAAGCGAGAGCACACAAGGGCAGTGTATGCACTTGTGAAGCTCCACTGTAAAAATCACTGCAGGCGTGGGTAATTTCCACCACGCTCATGTGGATGTCTGAGAACACCGAGCTTTCTTTAAAAACTTATTTGTGTTTCTTCATCCTTTTACTCCAAAACATTTAGAGAACACATCCTTGCACTCTCCCGACTTCACACCATCAATTTAGAGGTTTTCACTCGAGTTTTCGGTCTTTTTCTAGTCTTTCATTCTCATTTTTGTTGGTAAGCTTCTTTTTCATTTCTTCACCAATCTTTATTTATTTTTGCAGCCTGACATCATCTTCACTACGGATGCACTAGCTGATTGACACCGACTCTTGATTCATCCTTACTTTCTTTTGTTCTTATTTTTCGTATTTCATTTATGTATTTTATTTTGGACTTGTACTACTCAGAAAGTATTTTCCTTCTGAGTTTATCTTTTATTTTTGTCTCGAGTCATATCTTTTTGCTTTATCTTTATATACTCAAGTTTTATTTTGTTTTTGTTGAGATTCACTGAATCCCCCTTGTGTATACGTGCAGATGGTCTTGTGACTATGGAATTTGAGGACTAGTCATAAACATGGTCAATGTGAGTTTTCACATGGCCGTGTGTGCTCCACAATCATTGGAACTCAACTCTAAAGATCAGACTCCATCAAAGCGTACCATTAGGAGTTCGGGAGGAGTATTGTTTCAATTGCCTACTTTAACATATATTTTTGATTGTTATACTTTTATTGTACTTGCATGCGTACATTGAGGGCAATGTACATCTTAAGTGTGGGTGGGGAGGGAGTTCACATTACCCAGGACTCTTTACACAAGTTTTTGGTGAAAATACATGCTCCACTCGTAGCCAATGGCAGTTCACCTGAAGTTCGTGATGATTGTATTCTTAAGATTAGGAGAATTTTTAACATTGAATGTTTTCATGCTCTAGTTTTTACTTTAATTTTTAGGAATTTTTGTCCAATTGACACTTGTTGCACTACTCGCTCATTAAACCTTTTTGGAAACTCAAATTTGATGTTTAAAGGGATTTAGTTAGTTTTGTTTCTTGTGTTAATTTTCTTTGAGAGAGAGTTTATACTGTTGTGCATTTGAGGGTAGAAAGAGCTACCACCTATGAGTATGAGCTAATCTCATAAGTGGGATGCTAGTTTATGCTCTAATGAGAGAAAGAGCTATCTCATGGGATGAGTGAAAGCTACTACCCGGTAGAAAGAGCTACCATCTCGAGTGTGAAAAGCCACCTTAGCGACCCAGCTTTGAAAGAGCTACCTTAGAGGATGTGTAAATCTACTACCATCTCTTTTCTTTCTGTATGTACATAAATAAGTCCGTTATACTTAAAAATTTGAGGAGTATATGTTGAGTTGAATTGAGTGAGTTTACACACACTTTCCACGAGAGTGGGTTTGTTATCCTTTTATTCGAGCTTTTTAGATGGAGAGCATTGATTTTTCGTATTCGGTGTTGAAATTTTTCCCTACTTGTATAATGCTTCCCTTGCATGCTTTGGTGAACCTAAGGCCAAGCACTTTCATTATATCCTTGACATGATTAGGCGAATCTTGTAGTAAATTACTATAGCAATTCTATTTCACGAGCGCATGAAAAATCAAATTCCTATAGATTCACAGGTGTGACTTGTCCGATTTTAGGAATCCTTCTTTCCATCATTTCTTTTATCTTTTCCCCAACTTTGGAAGTGCTGTGTCTAGTATTTAGAGTCTTTGGCAGGTTTTTGGGTGATTCTACAGCCTTGACACCGCATTCCGTCGGAAGATAGTTATTAGGGGAGCTTTTCGTTTGGCATCAATTTGGCGAGGTGTGTCCCTAGACGCAGCGGGGAACCTTTGAAAGAGGGCCGAGGCTACTCCACAAGACCATCGACCACGAATACCAAGGGGTTTTTATTCATGGATTACATCTTTTTGACTTTGTTGTTGGTTGTATTTTTGGTCCATCGAGAGTTAAACCCTTAGTGGATCGTGGACATAAACTAAGATGATATTGTTTTCTTTGACATTTTATTATACTTTCTTTGAGTTGAAATATTTTTTAATTGATGTTCCAATCTTGGATACTTGTTGTATTGATTTTTCCATAGAGTGACACTGGGGTTTTTAGAATCCATCTTAGCATCCTTGTGGATGAGTGACACCATGATGGTTAGACGATGTTAGATTAGGAGGGTTGAGAGAGTGAGTCGAGAGGTGGCAGTGTCCCCTTTCACCTCTGTTAGCAGTTTATCCTACCTTCACATTTCAAGACTTCTTCACGGTCACAATAGAGTGAAGTGCTAGAGACAAACTCAGCTGGGAGGCTTAGTTTCTTGTGAGCAGCAGTGAAAGCGATGAAGTAATCCTTAGTATCGGTGTAGTACTGATTGAGGGTCTTTCCTGGGCCAGAAAGGGTTAGAGCTATATTAGAATAAGGTTTATCACTTGGAATCCCTAGAGCCCTAAAAGAAACCTAACGCGAGTGTAGAGGTGTCAAAAGCGAGATTTCTCCACAGGGGCCATGTAGTGTAGGGGTTAGTACGCGGTTGACCTTAGGGTTTTGGGACCGTGTGTTATAATTAATTATTAGTTTTTGCACTTGGGAAATAATAGTCCTAAGGTGAGACAATATCCGGGTGCCCCATTTACTCGTCAGATTTACTCTCTCTCCCTTTTACTTACAAGCTTCCTTCTTATTTTCTTCTTTTCTTTTCATTTGTATTGATTTTCTTTTCATCACTATCAAACATGGATGGGAGTTGTCTCAGCTCTACAATAGAATGATGTTAATCCATCCTCCTCCACGTTTGGGGCTTAATTGTACAAGCCTGCGATGGGGTAAAGTGTTGAGGAATCCCTTACCCATTTGGGCTTATGTGATTAGGATCTTTCACTGTGGACAAAGGTTAGATAGATTTTGGGAATAGGATTTGTACTTGGAGTCCCTGGGCTAAGCAATCCCATACGATGTGAGGTATTGAGGGTATTCCTTTCCGTCGGGGCATACGTAGAAGGCTAGTCACGATTGACCATAGATTTGGAATGTGTGCTTTTGTAGCAAACCCTACTGTGAATCATAATTAAGGGAAGCATAATATTAGTCTTGCACTTTAAACAATAGTACTAGGGGAACCTTTGTTTCAAATACCCACTTATCATTAGTGTTTCTTCCTCTTTACAGCAATATTACGTAACTG